>NW_006239030.1:1426879-1435740 GCF_000226075.1 Solanum tuberosum | reverse complement strand
TTTTTTTTGTAACTATAATAAATAACTTATACCAAAATATAATCAAATTTTATTCCTATTATAAACCATAGCATCGTTCAATAGTTTTAACTTTTTTTTAAAAAGTATATTAAATAGTGTACATTGTAGATTAAGTTTGGTGTACAATTATTTTTAATCACAATGAATAACTTACACCAACAAATAATTAAATTGCACATGAAGTAAAAATTCATGATTATAACATTAATTTTTGTTATATATTTCAACTATATGTTGCCTTACACCATAATATTATCAACTATCTATCAATATTTATCATCGAATTAATAAATAATTATACCAATATATATAAAAAATCACTAGTATTAGTAAAAATTTCATTCATAAAAAAATAAAATTAATTACAAAGTATTGTATCTATTTGGTAAACGTCTTTTTGGTGTTTGTGTCATATATCACTCCTTCAATCTTGAAATCCACATAAATTCCTGCGATACATTTCGATAAATAGTTAGACACATACTAACCTACAAGAATGTATAACATCATATTACAACCACTTATTAATAATTTTTTAAATTACAAATTAATTAGAAATGATATATAATATGGTGACGCTTTGGTGTACAGTATGGTGACGTTTTGGTGTACAATATGGTGACGCTTTGGTGTACAGTTCAATCTAATATATAATATATGGCGTACACCAATATATACACCACAAACTAACCAAGAAATTACCATTTTCAACTTAATTTTAAAAAAAATGTGCACATGATAGTTTAACATTGCTATCTTGAACAATATTGTACATTATGATTAAATTTTGGTGTATAGTGCACTATAATACGAAATACATAAACTAGACCAAGATATACACCATAATTTAACCCAGAATTTTTCAATCATTTTATATAATCAAATTAATTAAAATTTGTGTGTCAAATAACATACGAAGCATTCATTCAAGCAATATTTTTCATAGTTAACATATCTATTTACACAAAAAATCAAGCAAGAAAAACAACAAAAAAAAACTTAAAACAATAAAAAAAAATGAACTATATATTTTAGCAATCAAATTAAAAAAATAATAATTAAAAAACTAATACATACTTGTTACACCCATATTTCAGATCCCATCCAAAAAACACCAATCAATAAAGCTATAGCAATATATGTTTATAAAAAAGTTTAATCAGTAAAACCAATAAAATACTTCAAAACAATCCAAACTTATATTTGTGTATTATAGTGGTATAATTTATGATAAAGAATGCTAAAATTAATTTACTAGTTTAAATGCTATGCAGAATTTGTATAAATTTTGGTATTTACAATTACTATGGTGTATGTTAGGATTAAGAATTTGTGTACACTTCAAATTGATATATATATCATCATTTGAACTACAGACTAACCAAACATTACCAATAAACTAACTAACCACTGTCATATAACAAAACTTTATAAATCTTATTTTATATTTGTTGGTAGTTTTATTTTCGGTAGATACAAAATAAATAATAGTGCTTAGCAGAATAACCTGATAAATAACATTAAAATTCAACAAAAATACACCATAATGGTTTGATGTATATACGCCACTAACTAAAAAAACATATGCATTCAAAATATATGGACTACACCAATACATAAACCACTAATTAACCAATAATTTAACTATAGGCGAGTACCTACGTATGGTGCAAAGCAATTGAGAACAACATAGTTTATGTTTTACAGATTCCATCCAAAAAATGCCAATCAATAAAGCTATAACAATATATATATTTATAAAAAAAATTCAATAAAACCAATAAATATACTTTAAAACAACCATAATCGAAGCAATTATTATGGTGAATACCTGTTTCATTCCATCTCCCGTCGTGCTGAATTAAAATTGAAAAAATATTCATATTTTCCATTGAACACACTTTCAGAATAGTGAAGGTATAGAGTTTGATTTTGATTAGAATTATCAGAGAGAAGCAATAACTATATTAGAGATATTTATAGAAGGTAAATAAAAGAGGGGGAGAAAATTAAGGAATTAAAAAATAAATTGTGGGCTGTCATGCTTTAATTTCCGATTTTTCTTTTTCTTTTATTAATTATTTTATTGTTCCGATTTTTTAAAACATATTTGAATAAATTAGGGAAGGTAAAATTATTGGAGAAATTTATGGGAATCGGGATAATCGTGGCTGGTTTGGAATTTAAAAAAAAATAATTAAATTCTACTTTTGAAAAAAAAAATTGCTATATAATTGGAAAAAAAAAAGTATTGCTATGTTGGTGTAAATACATTTGTTAAGTTGTATACCTAAAAAATCGGCCCTAAATATTTCTACATGTGTAATGTGTTAGTATGAAACAATTGAGACTCTTTTTTGAATTGTCGAAGTTCTAATACTCTATTATACTAGTATACATTAGTCGAAGTTGAACAAACTATGGTTATCGACTTATTGTAAGATATCGAAATCAAACTTCAAAATATCGAATCATACTAAATTAAATTGATCTGATAATAGTATAATAATTTTAAAAATCGAATATTAAAATTATAATACCGAAACTTTAAAGACCATACCATGTTCATCCCTAGATACAAGAGATAGTGACAGTAAAACCTCTAACAGCCAACTAGCTATGCATTTGTTTTTTTGGTTCTACTAAGGGTTTGGGTATGGAGGTCATAATTCAGTAGCTTTTTAGTTGTGTACATAAGTGTGTCCTACTTGAATTAATATTGAAAATCATAGATAAGACTAAGACATATAATAATATAATATACATTATTAGATATACATACTGTTCAACTTTATTGTAGTAGCATCAGTTGTAATCCATATTTAAATGCAACATCAAAACTTCAAGTCCACTTAGGAGATATGCAAAGTTATAATTTGAAGTTTTTTTGTTTACATTCTAAATTCTAGCTTTTAAGAAAAATATACGAATTTGAATCAAAACTGATAAATTGTGCCAAATAGGCAAATATGCCTTCTGCTCTCTTTTTCTCCACTTTTTCTTCTGACTAAAAACTCTGCTTTAAAAGGTTTCTTCTAGATCTCAATGAGACGTGGTAAAGATGCTTTCCAAAAAATAGCGTATACATTAGCTTTGTGTTATTTTTAATAATTTATTTGATATATTTTTTAATTTATTTATGATTAATGTAAGCATTAGTTATATACTCTATTTGGTATTATGTTATAGTATATATAATTAATTGTAACGACCCAGACCGTCGTGATTGGCACCCACACTAATCCTCCGGTGGGAGAACCACTACTACGACCCAACTACATAACTTAACCAAATACTACGCATTTAAAGATACAGAAGTAGGTTTAAATGACAAAAAGAAATACGGAGCTCCCATAAACTCCAAAGGTTTAAACAAATAGCTAACCAAACTAATGCGGAAGTCTTAACCCTTAGAACCTGAAAGTCATTGTACCAAAACTCTACTAACGACAAGTTTAAGAACAAGGGGTACAACCCCGAAACTAAACAACACCTTAAACAAATAGTCTGACTCCGAAAAGAGTGGACTTAAACAAGAAAGATCCATGGCAGCCTGAAAGAACTGGCTCACCCTTGAATCCGGTCACGCTCAATAGTCACCTAGCTGAGGTCTATCAATAACCGCCTGAAGATGCCATGTACTCAACAAAGAACAAGCAAGGCATTATAAGGGAGGATGTGTAGGTATTCAATTGGTTGGTTTGAGGTTGGAGATGTGAAACCCTTAGGGGGTAATGAGATTCGATAAGAAGGGCATGCGAGAAAAGTATTCCCAGTAATTCGACGATTCAGATAGTACTTTACCATTACTTTAGCCCGTTTTTCCTAGTTGTCACTCGGAGACGAGTGATGGATAAATTGGTATCTATTGTAACGACTTGATTCCGTTGTTATGGAAAAGCCAACAAGGAAAAATTTTGGGGAGGAAAACTTTTTGGTAGTATCTTGAAATTTTCCAACCTAATCCAAATGTGGACAAAATTGGAGTCAGTAAGATCTAGGAAAATCTGGTAACAAATTGGAGATCTAATTATGATTTTGATCACATGAGTAGATAACTAAAACGTTAAGGAACCCGTACGACTTTACCGAATTGAATTCGGGTGAATTGAACTCCCGAAATTGATCTTAGCGTGAACGAGTATTTTTTGAGTGTCGTGGGATGAAGGTGTGTTGTGAAATGGGGGTATTGGAATTATTAAAATTGCTCACTATTCCGTGCAAGCCGTTATAGCGGGATTTATGTCGCCAGGGTGGTGCCGCTGTAGCAAGGTGAGACCGTTGTGGCGGGACAAACGCGACTTAAAGTCGAAAATAAACTCCAAAAACGTTTTATTCTGCAATTTTCAAATTTGAGAGCTAAGGAGCGAACCCAGGAGTCTTCTGGACAGTTTTCCATCATTCTTGAGGCTAAAGGTAAAGTTTTAACTCCCCGAACCCATTTTCAACCTATAGAATGTAATCTAGTGGGTGATTATCGATGGGGGAGAGGGGTTTGATCTGGGAATTATAGTGGAAAAGGCCCTAATCTGGGTATTAGGATCTTGAGTTTTATTGAGTTTGTTATAATTCAGATAATTAGGCTTTTGATTTTTGATCCTTGCGTATATTAATTGTTTGTAGACCTAGAACAAGCGGAAAGAATCTGGAAAGGGAAGATTCAAGTGCCTTAGGGGATTCAAGCTTGAATTTGAGGTAGGTGATGGTTGTGATTTCATGTTAGTGTAATATATGTTTGTAATTGCTCATTATAATGCATGTATGTATGTATGCGAATGTTGCATTATTGATCATCCTAATCGTAAATGAGGATAATTGAATAATTGTATGCCATGAATCACCTCTTGTTGTATGATTGTGAGAATATACATTGTGATTGTGATTTGTTGAATGGATCGGGTGTTATGTTCTGACACACTAACTTGGATCGGTTGCCACGTTCTGGCATAAATATGGGATCGATTGCCACGTTCCGACATAGATATGGGATCAATTGCCACATTTTGGCATAAACATTGAATCGGGTACCACGAATCGATACACTAACAGTTTGGGTTTGGGTTCCATGAGAGAACCATTGAATTGGGTTCCGTGAGAGGACCATTGAATTGTGTTGTGTATTTACTTATGATGATTTCGTTTATATCTAACGGTGATTGAGGTTGAAAGATTGTTTGTTGCTCTAAAATGATAACCAATGTGTATTATTGAGAACGTGGAATGCTACATTGATCTTGAAAAGATGACTAATATTGTATATGTTCGGTATATGCCTGTTTATAATGTTGTGGTTACTTGCATGTGTTTCACTTATTGGGATAGCTGCGTGATCCTACCAGGACACTGTGGTTGTGTAATGATACTGCACTTGCTTGTTCTTTGTTGAGTACATGGCATCTTCAGGCGGCTATTGATAGACCTCAGCTAGGTGACTATTGAGTGTGACTAGATTCAAGGGTGAGCCAGTTCTTTCAGGCTGCCATGAATCTTTCTTGTTTAAGTCCACTCTTTTCAGACTCGGACTATTTTTTTAAGGTGTTGTTTAGTTTCGGGGTACCCTTGTTCTTAGACTTGTCGTTAGTAGAGTTTTGGTACAATGACTTTCAGGTTCTAAGGGTTAAAACTTCCGCATTAGTTTGGTTAGTTATTTGTTTAAACCTTTGGAGTTTATGGGAACTTCGTATTTCTTTTTGTCATTTAAACCCTCTTCCGTATTTTTAAATGCGTAGTATTTGGTTAAGTTATGTAGTTGGGTCGTAGTAGTGGTTCTCCCACCGGAGGGTTAGTGTGGGTGTCAATCACGACGGTCTGGATCGTGACATTAATACATGACACGGTATGGTATTAAAAATGCATGAGTTTTTAATGCATATATTAGCATGGCTAAAGATACAATTGCCCCTCAAAATCTTTTTCACATTCTTTCAACCGTATTTATGGAGGATATCTTGTAAACAAATAATATTTTTTTAAAATTATGTAATACATGTTTGTTTTAATACACTAAACAAAATAGTGCATAAGAAACAATTTAGCATAATTAATACTTTCTCTACCCCAGTTTATCTAACTTACTTTAATTTTTAGTCAGTTTAAAAAAGAATGACTTACATTTCTATATTAAGTAACAACTTTAAAATGCTCATTTCACTCTGAATGAAATAATTTATAGTCACACAAATATCTTCTTTTCTTTCTTAAACTTCGAGTCAAACTAACTCATATAAAACAAGACAAAAGAAGTAACAGTATTACTAATGTCAACATTACTAATACAACATATTCAACACTATTCTTATATACTATACTAAACGATCTTTTAGAATATTCAACATTGTTCAAGGATTATGTTGTTCTTATTTTTATGTTCTCTCTATTTCAATGTGTTTGTCCAGCTTCTTTTTAGTCTACTTCAAAAACAACGTCTCTTTTCTTTTTTGACAACTTTTTAATCTCAATTTTACACATGACATGTTTAAAATCATAAGATTAAAGAACGTTTTGATACATCGTACATATCTTTAACTTAAGATCACAAAATTCAAATATCCTCTTTACTTCCTTTAACTCAATATCAAACAAATAAATTGAACAGAAAGGAGTAATATCTTTGGGCAATCTTAGTTCATGAACTACTCTTTGAAGTTAAGTCAGATTAAAAAATTATTTTTCTTATATAATACTAGCGCAGCCTCATTCTTATTATTGGTGTTCTTTTGTGCAACTATCTCATATTCAAAACTTATCAATTCGATTGATTTAAATTTTACATCGTGTAAAACTCTTTAAGAAAAACACTTTCCTATTAAAGATTTTTTTTAGACCCCTCTATTTAATGATTTTATCAATTACTTATATTCAATATATAAAATTAAAATACCATATTCTATTATCCACACTATAGATATCATATCAGCCATAATAGTGCAAACGTCATTTTATATAAAATATATTAATTACTGGATCTAAAAATTAGTTTGAATGGAGCCTACTGGATGCAAAATAGTTTCTTGTATCTCTGGATGTATTATATAAAATATAATACATTACATGTGAGAGACTGGAGAAAGAGTGAAGTAGTTGTACTATGATAAGAAATTAAAGAATCATGATGTTTTTTAGTGGTGCCCCCTCATTGAATTATAATGCTAATAGTTGAAAGTTGATGAAGCTAATAATATCTCCAACTAGCTCTGAGGTGGTGCGGAGTTAGAAGTTTGGGTACGAATTTAATTGAATCCAGTAACTTTTATTCAAATAATGTATTTATATAGAAGTTTATCAAATATATACAAATATTAAGTACTTTAGAATGAAATTTTTTAACATTTAAATCATTATTATAAAATTCATAATTCATAAAATTTAAATTCTGACTTCGCCTCAACGATAAGGTATATCAACTTTGTGTTGCTGAGAGTGGAAAGTTGTAGCTGACACCCTGACTAAAAAAAAAGAGAGGAAAGATTTCTTTTTCAATAGTACTATTTTTCTCATCCCTCTGCTTCTGAAATTTCATGATTGAGAATTTCCATTTTTCTAATAATTCTTGGGGTCCGATTAATTTGAGATCGGATTAATTTCATCAAATTTTTAGAAGTTATTTTTATTAAATAGAGACGAGTTTAAAATTTAAATGATCAATAAGATGAAAGTGGATCAACTTCGTTATAAGGAAATTTTCAAAAATATACAAATTTATACCATACTTTATACACAAGTCGTGTTGTTTTCCTTCATATTTTCTTCCAGATATGAGAACAACAGTTCGTTTTTGTTTCGTTTGGAAAATTCAGGTTTGGATCGAATCGGGTCGGCCAATTATTTGATTTTTCAATGCTAGTTGTGAGAATATTTTCTAAAGTTGGCAAATGATTCTTGTCAATTCATGCTCTCCACTTCTCTTTGCTATAAGGAATATATCACCAATATAGACCTCAATCCTCATATATGAATTGAGAAAATAAAAAGAAATTAGATTTCAAATAATTTGATTATGTAATATATTTTACATCATCAACTGTTAAATTATACGTTAGTTATTAATTTTCTTTTTCGAAGGGCAAACGCTCGTGATATGTAGTCATTCTTATAAGTAGCCAAACAAAGTACTCCCTCCGTCCCATTTTATGTGAGGTAGTTTGATTCAGCACGAAGTTTAAGAAATAAAAGAAGACTTTTAAAATTTGTGGTCCAAAATGAATAATAGAAATTTGTGTGGCTGTAAATTATTTCTTAAATCATTTGTAAAATAGATATTTTATAATTAAATTGTTACTTAATATAGAAATATATTATTTTTTAAAGGCAGAATGGTCCGGGAGACCCTCGTACTTGTCTCATTTTGTCACCTGAGCCCTTATAATATAGACTTTGCCAACTAAACCCTCGAACCCACTGAAATCCAACATTTTAAACCCTTTTTTTGACCACTCAGTGGTGCGTGAACTACAAACGCCACACGTAGCTTTCCACGTCATGTAAAAATGCCACATAGGATATGACATGTTAAAAATAGGCTAATCCTTTTCTTTCAAACATTTCTTTCCTTTCTCCTTTTCAACTAGACCCTTCTACTCCCTTAATCCCGATTTACATTGTTGCTCATTGCGATTTTTTTCGATTTTGTTAAGTGTTTGAGTTCGCGTTTCACTCCATAGTTGTAAGTTTCTTGACTAATTTTCATTCTCTTTGTTTTGCAGTTGTGTTTTTGGTTTTTGGTTTTTCATTTTTCATTTTGTTGTTTTGAGTTCTTGTTAGGGCTTAGTTGTTGCAGAGGTCGTGGTGTGATTTTAGGGAGGATTTTGATTTTTTACATGCCTAATAACAATTTGTAGAAG
>NW_006239030.1:1423873-1424356 GCF_000226075.1 Solanum tuberosum | reverse complement strand
ATGAAGATGTGGCCCAAGAGCACAAGGCCATCCATTGAGCCACCTGAAATCACTCCTATGCCAGGAAGACCAAGGAAAAAAAGGTCTAAAGATAGTGATGAGCCTAGTAAGAAGAAGTTTGGAAAGGCTACAAGGAAGGGGAGAAAAATGAAATGCTCTTTGTGCAGGAATTTTGGACATAACAAGAAAAGATGTCCAATTGCTGTAAGTTTTGCTTTAACTTCTTCAACTTTGTTAATGAAATTTATTTTTATCAATACTTCTTAATTCAGTTTGGAAAAATTTTGTATGTAGAAAAATGGCTATACTACTGGAACTGCAAGAACTACTACAGGTGGAAGTGGTGGTGCAACTACTTCAACTGCTTCTACAGGCGTAACTGGTGGGGCTACTGGTGGTGCCACTGGTGAAAGTGGTGATGCAACTACTTCAGCAGCTTCTACAGGTGTAATTGCTGTTGGAAGTGGTGGGGCAACTACTAAA
>NW_006239030.1:1399547-1423866 GCF_000226075.1 Solanum tuberosum | reverse complement strand
CCACTACTTCAGCAGCTTCTGGAGGTGCAACTACTGGTGGAAATGGTGGTGCAACTATTTCATCAGCTTCTATAGGTGTAACTACTGGTGGAAGTGGTGGTGCAACTACTAAAAGACCAGCCACTACTTCAGCAGCTTCTGGAGGTGCAACTACTGGTGGAAATGGTGGTGCAACTATTTCATCAGCTTCTATAGGTGTAACTACTGGTGGAAGTGGTGGTGCAACTACTAAAAGACCAGCCACTACTTCAGCAGCTTCTGGAGGTGCAACTACTGCTGCAATAACTACTGGTAGACGTGCTGCAAATATTTCTTTAAATTTTGCAAGTGTTGCTCAACCAACAAGTCAATTTAGTACTCAACAGTCAACTACTAGTGCTAGTGGCTCAAATAAGAGTAGCAAAGTTAAAAGAGGTGGTGCAAATCCCGGATATAAGAGGCCAAGAACAGAGAAGCCAAGAACAGCTGGTTTTGGTGTGCTATTTGGAGCAAATGGTAGTGTGATTGAGAGGGTAAGTATTATCATTTAAGGACCTTTAATTTGATTCTATAGAATCTCTCTAACTAATATCATTATTGCCTTTTAACAGTCTGCAACTACTGATAAAGTGTTACATTGTGCACCATTGAAGAGTTCAGTGCCTACCAATATCGATCTTGGTTACAAACCCAATGGACTAAGGTGGAAGGGTGGAGCTGCAGTTACTCAAAGGCAGCTACAAGAACAAAGTTACAAGCGAGCCACTCAGTCCACACCAAGCACTCAAGATACATAAATTTCATAGTAAAGACTCATGTTTTGCCTAGCTAAATTCTCAATGACATTGTCTATGATACTTTTCACTATTAACTTAATTTTCAACTGTTGTGTTAGCTTGCTATGACAAACAAGTTATTTTTGCTTATGAATTTGCTATGATAATTATAAGTCTTAATCTGGATATTTTCATACATTATCATAGTACTCAAATGAACAAATCATCAATACATCTTAAATACAAAAGATAGAAACCAAATGACAACAATCACAACAACACTGATATCAATACTAATGCTCGATCTCCCCTGTCTTCCATGCCTTCTATGCTTTCCATGCCTTCCCTCCCTTCCATGCCTATGTCTTCCATGATCAACATTTGTTGATTGATTCTTCATGTAGTGTTGTTCTTGGTAGGTAGGATCAGCCATATCAGCCCATCGAAAAAATCCACATCCATTACCATTTGTGTATTTTTGACAGCCCCAAAACATTCTTCCTGGATTTGTTGATGTTCTTGACATCTTAAGTTCAGCATGAAGCCCACAATAGCAAAAACAAACAGTCATTGTGAAGAACAAAAAAATTAACAAGTAAGAAAAAGGTGAGAAAAATAAAATATAGACAAAAAAGGCCTGATCAATTATGGAGAAGAAGAAGAAATTTGGAGTGAAGAATTTTGGAGAGAGATAAACGAGTGAGAAAGAGAAGACATTTTGGATATTTGAAGAAGAAATTAGGGGAATTTGGGGAAGATGGCCAAAAATGACCGTTATTGGCTTTTTAAAAGCATCTCACGCTCCTAAAGTGGGTGTAATTCACGCACTTGAACTACTTTTGCCACATGGGATGACAGGTCAAAAAAAGGGTTTAAAATGTTGGATTTCAGTGGGTTCGA
The DNA here is from genome assembly GCF_000226075.1 of Solanum tuberosum. Taxonomy (NCBI): domain Eukaryota; kingdom Viridiplantae; phylum Streptophyta; class Magnoliopsida; order Solanales; family Solanaceae; genus Solanum; species Solanum tuberosum. The sequence goes on along the minus strand of NW_006239030.1, from coordinate 1,422,211 downwards.
GGGTTTAGTTGGCAAAGTCTATATTATAAGGGCTCAGGTGACAAAATGAGACAAGTACGAGGGTCTCCCGGACCATTCTGCCATTTTTAAAAATTAACTAAAAAGAAAAGTAAATTACATAAAATTGAAACAAGAGTAACCTTTTTCTATTTTCTAGTCCTATGACAAAACAAGATGGCTGCAGCTATATATTCTGATGTTATAGCTACTGACATACACTTTGCAAATTGCAATAATAAAGAATTTGATACAACTAATGTCAAGGGTCAGCCATAACTAGTGGATGACAAGAGAGGAGAGAGTGTGAGTAACGCCTTATTTGTATTTATTAAAATTAAGATGTTCAAATCTAAATACATATTTAAATTTTAAGAGGCACTATCATTAAGAAAGGAATGTTGGGTCTAACCGTTTCTTAAATTCAAAATCATATTAAAGAGATCATTCATCAAAGCAGATTCAATATTCAAATTAGTACTAATTTTAAATTTTAACTATTGAATTAATTAATAATGTTTTTTTCTAAAATTATGAATTCGAAGTTTAATATTTATCAAAATTTTAATAACTTTTTTTTATAAATATACTTCATGTTCAAAATATTAGTTACATACTCCTTTTTTAATCCCTCGAAGGAGTTTCTATCTTTTTGCTCTCTTTGGTGACTCGGACACACAATCTTAAGATTGGAAGCGAAGGGTGGTTACCATTCGAGCAACCTCCTCTTGTAATATTAGTTATACACTTCATATGTGCTTCTAGGGTTGGGTTTCACCGAAGATAAATTTAGGATTCAAACTTTATGAGTTCAATATTTAAGATTTTAATATAAATTTATTAAGTTTTAAAATTATGAATTTTGATATACTATTTATTATACTTCTAATAAATTCTTACACAAATTATAAAAATATTAAGTTCAGACTAACCCGATGAACATGCATGTGGCTCTAACAAGGCGTCGTTGTAAGTGTAATGGATTGATGTAGTTCATATTTGGATGAGAAATCTGATCTACTAAAGTGTGGGCTGTCGCTATAATGTAGATTCTTCAATCCTCATCTCTTTTTTTTTATTTTTTTTTATTTTTGTCCCTCTCTGTTTCTCAATTCTCATCTAGATAATATACTTACCATAACAATTTAATGTATTATTATATATACATTAATCATCTAATTCTTTTTTTAATGCTATTAATTTACTTATGTAATTGACACTTGAGATGTATTTTTTTATAAATTATTAAATTTATTTATTAGGAATAGTTATCTATAATAAAAAAAAATTAAAAAAAATACAACGAGTATATAGAATTTAAATTCATACTAAAGATTGCAAAAAAAAAAACGAAAATGAATTGAGGATATATTGAAAACAATATTTTTATTTCACAAAGATAAAAATAAAATCTGTATATATTCTATTCTTTTCAGATCTCATTTTTAAAATTATATCATATACGTTGTTATTACTAAATACTGCACTTTCTTTTGAAGTGAGAATCGATTGTCTATTAGAAATAACGTTTTTACTTCAAAAAAATAGAGGTGAAATTCACTTATATCTTATTCTTTTTAAATTATGTTTATAGCATTACATTAAATATATTATTATTTTAAAGTCTGTACTTAATTTTCTTTAAAATTATTTTCCATCTAGTGTTCAATACTCATATTGAAGCTCGATTAAATCTAAACTTGTACTCAAATTTAAAACCTTTTAATTAAGAATGTATAGTACTTACCACACCACCAAAACACACGTATCGATAAGTTTTCACTTAGTTGATATCCTTTTGTGGGTCTTGCACAGATTTGGGTTGGCTGTCATTCTTGACCCCACTATCCCACATGTATACCTTTTTTTGCTTGAACCCATTATTTGCTGTTTTTTTTTCCTATTTATTATTTGTACTACACAATACACAATAATAATATCCCTTCTTAACTACTCAAAAGAAAAGAAGAAAAACAGAGTGAACTAAACATTTTTGAGTTCTCTTCTTCAAAAAATGGAAGTGGCAATGGAAGTAGAAGATGATTTATTTTTTGCAGATTTGAGCAAACAAATCTCTCTTTTAATAATGGACGATGACGAACATGAACATCAAAACTCTTCAGTTTATCGTCATTCTCATGGCTCTATTCAGGTTCAATATATTTTTCCCTCTCTTTCAATATATATGTTCAAGTCGTTGTTTTTTCTCCCTAAAATACACTAGTTATCTTTGTCTAATTCATTAATTTCATATCATATAATGTTTGAGTGTATTAACATTGAAAGAGAATTTATTTATTATACTAAATGATTTAACTAAAGAATCACTTAGTTCTCAAAAGTCTTTATTGAAATTTCTTTCACATTTGCACTCACTTTATTGACTATTAGTCTATAGAATATTGAAATTTAAGTGTTTCTACCGATAGTTGTTTGTTAACGTATAGGATAGGGACGGGTGTAGTGTTACAACATAAAATTCATTTGAATTTCGTAACTTTGAAGTGAAACACAAATTTAAGTATAAAAAATCAGAGAGGCAGCTGAGCTCATTCTCTTCGCTTCGTGGGTCCAAAATAGTGCAGTCTTTCCTGGCTTCTTACTACGCTACAACACTATAGAAATACATTTTGATTAGTAATAAATATGAATAGAAAGATAGATCCATCCATCTATCCTATCCAATTTCGATTTTGTTATCTAAAAAAGAATTGATTTCATTCAACCTTTGATTCAAAGAATTGCGCTTAGCTCCCCGCCCATGAAACGACTAAAATTGAGCAAATAGTATATAATAGTAGAACCCATAACATTATACATTAGGTTCAATGTTAAGAATCTTAAATATTAAACATATAGAGTTCAAATCATGAATCCACGAGAAGACGAAAATTAATAACTCACTAGATCAAAAATGATCTTTAGCAATAATTAACAGCTTAATTGCCGCTAAATATATTTTTTAGAGACAATTAACACTCTTTGTAAATGTCTCTAAAGCCTATAACAACACTAGATTTACTGACAATTAACTAATGAAGATAAATTTTTTAACACTTTTTATTAATATATATATATATTTATTGCTGCTAAAAGCTGTTTTTGTTATAATGACATGTGCTTACCAATTTTCTTTTAAAAAATACAGGCCTTTTCACAAGTAATTCATCCAGCTACAAGAGCAGGATATGTATATGAGCAGAATAATAATAGAAGAGAAATTAGCAAAGGAACTGGAGTTTTTATCCCACTTTCTTCACATCCAAGAAGAAAAAACAGGCAACCAAGACATAATAATTTCTCATCAAACACCAAGTTCCAAGGACAAACACAAAGACAACTAATTAATCAAGTCCCACCTCATTATAATTCACTAAATCCTACTAGATTTTCTTCTTAAATCATATGGTCAAGATTGATCAAGATTTTATTATAACTTAATAAATAATTAAGTTAATTAACTAGCTACTATAATTTATTTATTTTTGGGTGTATTGTGTTGTACAAAGAGAGTCCTTCTTTTTGCACTTTGCAGTATATTTTTGGAGAGGTACAGCCTAAGGTATATAAGTGCCTCTATTTAATTATAGTGGGATTTAATTTTGTGATTGTTTTTTTAAGCTTGATAATATTGTGTAATCATCTCATGTTTAATTAGATGTAATTGATTTTGTTGTATTTTTTGTTCCCCTTTAATAACTCTGTATGTATAGTATAATAAGATTATCTATTGAAGCTTGTGTTCTATTGAGAAAATTTGAAGTTGAGTCCTTAAATGGTGATTGAAAATTTGAAATCAAAGTTTTTTTTAGTCACAGTTGAGTTTCTAATTTAAGACTTACCTATCACAAAATAAATGTTGCTAGAATCTTGAACTTTGACCAAGATTTAACGGGCGGTGTGCTTATTGATTGATTTTTCTTGTCAGTAATAACGACTACGTAATTGATACCAGATAGTTATTAAAGAGTGACTGGTTAAGACATAATTACACAAGATAATATGCATGTATCTATGCAGTAATATATGTTTCTAGATAGCTATATCTTCGTCTTCATCATTTTTTTGTAAGTATGTATCTATACACATAAACACCGCATACAGCACAAGTTTGATACCAAATAGATGCACTTGTGCACAAATACAATAGACACATCACAAATGTACTGAATACATCAGTATCCTCTCATAACCAATTTGTTATTATGCACATATACATAATGCATTTTTATTATATTGGATACATGAAAATGATACTGGATACACTAGATATTTAGTATTGAACACACTAGATGAAATTGATACACACAAATACACTGAATATATCGGTACATATTGGATACATAAATACATGAAATTGCGGAACACATATATAAAGAAGTAGAGGGACAAGAGAGGAAAGAGGCGATATACATTCACTAGTATAGTCTATCTAAAGGCAACTCAGACCAAATATATAAGTATTGAAATTATTGATGTGTTGAAATTAGCACCTAAGGTTTACATGGACATGTCAATCGGCCCAACATTATAAATGAGCCCATATTTTCCATCCTTATTGTTCATATTTTGAAAACGATGTTTTAATTGCTTTTCTTGGTTGAATTCTTTGAAAATATTTAATGGTGACTGATATATCGAAGAACAATTGAAAAGTTACATTGGAAGTTATTAAAGAAGCTTCAAAGCTTGGGTTCAAAGAAATCAGATTTTTAAAATTGAGATTTGTTTAAGTGGGTGTTATTGTTAGTGGCAAATTTCTAATTTAACTCTATGATTTTAGTTTTTATGGGTTTTTAGTATTGAATCTATTGTATTTTTCAAATCATAAGTTTAGACCTACTATTTATTGCAATTTATGTGAAGTTTGAATATAATTTAAGTTACACATCGAAAGTGTTGGGTTCATTTGAACCTGGAGCTTGACTATTGCATCCACACTAGTTATTGCAATGTATCATGTATGTCTTGATTTGAATATCAAATTTGGGATGACTAATGTTGGTTGAGAATGTCATTTTGAAATTGTGGTTAAAATTTGAAGTTATTTGGTGAAGATTGAGCAAGTTGGGTTATTTTTATTTATTTATAGCTAAACGTACAGAAATAGTTAACAATATTATCAACATTGTATAATAATATATGCATAGTGTATAAACACTTCTTATACACATTTATTTAGTTAAAGCTTAATTTCATAAGCTATAGCCTATACTTGTCCATGTTTACGAGACATTTGACACTTGATTTTACCCTATAAATTAGCCTTAAAAAATTTACACAAGAGAAGGGGTACGGCATATCTCCCCATTCTAGAGCTTGATTAATCTAGTACGGGAGTAGGAGTTAGAAAGCCTCATATTGCACCATCCGAATTGATAACTATTATTGTACGCAAACTCGACTAACGAAAAATTGGTCCTCAGAACTTCCAAAATCCAAAGTCTATCTATATATTATAGAGTTTGGACACCAAATTTAGGCCCAAGTTTAAATAAGGCCCATCCTTTCCCTGTCCATATATTCACCAGCAAACACTAACAATGAAAGTAGCAAAAATCACTATTAACCACCAAAAGTTTAGGAGAATCAGCAATGGCCTCAGCAATGTTAAAGAGAACAAGAATGATGGCTCAAAGCCTGAGATCCTATGCTTCAATTTCAGTAGGAAGTGATGTTACTGTTGCTGCACCAAATGTTTCTCTACAAAAGGCTCGATCTTGGGATGAAGGTGTCTCCTCAAAATTCTCTACTACCCCTGTTAAAGATATCTTCAAGGTAATCATAAATATAATCAAAACCCCAATTTTAAAAATGTAATCTTTATACCTAATATCAACCTTTTCTTTATTTCTGACTGTTTGTTGTATTTTGTTTGGTGTTCAGGGTAAAAATGTTGTAATCTTTGGCCTTCCTGTAAGTTGACTTTCATTTATATATATTGCCACTGATTATTAAGTTAGTTGTATTGTGTGTTAGTTTTCATTTCTGTGGTTAGGAGTAGGTTTTAGATGAATATTTTTGTTTGGTTCTCTTTTAATTGGAATAAAGAGAGTGGGGTTGTCAAATTATGAGAATTTGTTTTGTCAACAATAACATACTTAGTGTAATCGCACAATTGGGGGTCTATGGAGGATAGGATGTACGCAGACCTTACCTTACTTAGCCTTTGTGGTGTGGGACAGATTGGTTGTTCCCGGTACACCCTCAACTCAAAAAGTGCAATCAAAAGTAGGATGTAAAGGAAAATAACGACAATAAAATAGCAAGATAAATCACAAGTGTTACGTTGTGGTGTCTTAGAATGAAGCGGTTCTGCCATTTTAGTCTTGGATTTTTTTATCTTCTTGTTGTTTGACTACTGCATATTTTGTTGAGGTCCTCCAAATTGTCAACTTGTGCTTCATTCATGGTCATTTTATCTTTTATTTTTTGTTTATGATGTTTTGTGTTTGTTAGAGGGGAAAAAGTTCTTTCTTTTCATTGATATTTAAAAGGTAAAAAATCTTAATAAGACATCAACAACAACAATAACTACTATGCGTCAATCCCAACCAAGATGAGGTGTACACTATATATACGAATCCTCACGGACCATGTAGCTCCATTTAAGCCTAATAAGAAATCAAAATGGTAAAAAAAATCTCTTTTTCTTGTTACTTTTAGTACAAATAATAAATTGGTCTTTTGAACTTTCTAAACAAAATACTAAATCAAGGTGGTATCTGATGACTTAAGTGCAGTGAGCAGCTTTATTTGTCTAAAGTTTTATCTTCCTGGGACTACAAATGAATGCTGCTACTACTTATCCAAATTTTCAGAATAGTTTAATCTTGTTGTAATCCCAATTGTTACATACTACTGGATTAACATTGCCACTTGGTTGGTTGCACATATTTGCTTCTGGAGGAAAGATACAACGGGACACATTTAAATACTTAATACCATTCTTTCCATTCTTCTTATTTTATTTTATACATAGAAGGAGGGGAAGCAGAAGGGGAAATGGGGAACTAGATTATGAAATGGGGAATTGAACCTTCAGTGGCATTGTGAAAGTTCAGGTAGCTGTAGCCAACCAACTGGACTACCGTGATTCCTCAATTGAATTATAATAGAAAAGGGCTTTCCCTAGTTTGTAATAGAAGGTTGAATAAACTGACACTATGAAATGAAAGAAGATTGAATAAAATGACGCTAAGAAATGATGAAAGAAAGAAAGGCTTCATATTTTCTTTGATGGTTGTGGTAGGAAATTTGCCCCATTAGAGGCCTTATTGCATAGCCATTTGTTTAATATCTGGTTCTCTTTGTTTTTTTAGTTTTATATCTTCCTAAAGATGTTACTTGTACAATTTCCAGGGTGCGTACACTGGAGTTTGTTCAATGCAACATGTACCTAGCTACAAGAATAACATTGATAAGTTCAAGGCCAAAGGAATCGACTCTGTCATCTGTGTTGCTGTGAATGATCCATACACTATGAATGGTTGGGCAGAAAAACTACAAGCAAAAGATGCTGTAAGTCATTCTTCCCTGCCTCGTCATCCTGTGTATTTCTTTAAGCAAGTGTGACCTTCACTAATTACTAATTTGAACTTTCTACCATCCTTGGAAGACTTGAAGTACTTACTTTTTCTCAGTTCTCAGCAGAAGTAAACATATTCTGGTGAATCAACCTTCTTGATCATGTATATTGTGTAGGGAGCCGAATCTATTTGATGAAAAAGATTAATCTAGCTTTTTTGGCAAGACTTGGAATGGCAAAACGTTTCTTTTAGTGCCCCAAGGGCTTTTGTTTAGTGTTAGAGCGCAGAGAGTGGTGTGTAGATTAAAAGCTCATATCATGAGTTCGAATCTTGATGTAGATTAAAAGCTTGGTGCTTTTTAACTATAGAGGGGTACAGAGCAGTCTCAATATTCATGACTTTCGAACTTACCTTCTAAAAAAAAAATTGTTCATTGACTATTTGACTTTCAAACTATGTGCCAACCAGTCCTTGGGGATTTCTTAGTTATTGAGGGGATGGTTTGGGATTGTAGGAAGGGGGTCAAAGGAGGGATGTCGAGCAGATCTTACTTTTCAAGCAACATTTATGTTGGATGACAGTTGAATTTTTCTTTTAAAAAGAAGGTATCTGATTGATATGAGCACAGCAGCCGCAGCTAAATGAATGAAATTCTAAGAAATTTCTTCTACATGCTCAAAGATAATGATTCTGACCATATGCTAATACATTCCAACTTAAACTCAGTTTGTCTCTGACCATATTCTAATATATTTCTGTTGAAACTCAACTTTCGTCCATGGAGCTGGAAATCTATGTAGGTGGGCTGACGTTGATCCCTAACTGGAATTTATTTTGTAGCATATCGAGGATGACATAATTCATAAACTGTATGAAGCATAAAAAACACAGCCTGATGTAGATTGTTATGTGCTTTATCGCTAACGCTGGTACACTTAGGTAGGATAGTTGAAACTAATAAACTGGGGTATGAATGACAGATAACCAAGAGAGAGATCTATGATTAAGATTCTCATGATCCTGTTATTTAGTCATTTGGCTATGTTCATCTCACCTTGTTTTATGACCTTTACATCTCTAATGCCACACTAATACATTTATTGAATTGTTTCTTAGGGCAAGTTTGATAGCACTATAGATGTCAGAAAAAATCATTGTATCAGCTGTTTTGTGATAGTTGTTCTTTATACTTTCTCTAATAACGAGGATGAGTCTCTATTTTACGATGCAGATTGAGTTTTATGGTGATTTTGATGGAAGCTTCCACAAGAGCTTGGACTTAACAATTGATCTCTCGGCAGCTTTGCTTGGACTTCGATCTCATAGGTAAGGGATCAGAGTTCATGTTTTATGTCATTTATTACTTCGTCCTGCAATAACTAAAGATTCTACATCCAACAATTGCCAATTCCAAAATTGATAATCCCAGTGAAAGGTGCAGAAGTTTAACTAGTTTTGACGAACTTTCTTGCAATCCTTTTCCAAATGACTTGGCCTTTTGAGCTCAGGCTATATCGGAAACAACCTGTCTATCTTATACTAATCCATTATTTATCATCGTTGTTGCATAGGTGGTCGGCGTATGTAGTTGATGGAAATGTTAAGGTTCTGAATGTTGAAGAAGCACCTTCTGACTTCAAGGTTTCTGGCGGAGATGTTATCCTAGGACAGATCTAGATTAGCCCTTTTGTCATTCTCCAATAAGTTCTGCATACTTTCATGTATGGGTGTGTCACAATGTTTTTTAAAAAATCAATCGAATCGAACCATTGACATCCCTAGTAATTTCAGCTTGTAATAAATATAAATTATATATTCGGCTAACAAATTAGCCTGAGCTATATACACACTTTCAACGTTTGGCAAATTGTTAATCCATGAAAATATCTACCATGTTGTTTCAAGCTCCAATAAAATTGAAAGTGTCTAAAAATTTTTTTTTTCAAGAATGGAAGAGATGAGGGAGTTTCTTCTTCTTCCTACAAAAAATTACCCGATTTTCTTTTTATTTTTGAATTCCAAACTAATTAATTTTTTTTTAAAAGAAAGAATTACATATTTGTAGAAACTTAAAATACTAACTACAAATATTCATAAAGAAAAACTAACATAATTTATATTAATAACAGTAAAACAAGGGTGGCGCAATTTTTTTTGGAAAATTTACTTAATTCTCAATTTATTTTACCATATTTTAAAAAAATCCTTACCATTTGAAAAAATTACAAAAAATTCTTATTTTCCTCACTTTCTCTCCTATATTCGGATACATCACTCTTGCGCGATGTATCGGGACATGATGTATTGACACGCGATGTATCGAGATAGGTGTGTGATGTGTCTTGTATCAACATAGGTAATGTATCGGGATGCGATGTATCGAGATGTTGAGCAATATATCAGGATAGGTGTGTCTTGTATCAACTAAGGTAATGTATTAAGACGCGATGTCTCGAGATGTTGAGCAACGTATTGGAACAAGTGTATCTTCTATCAACAAAGGTAATGTATCAGAACGCAAAGTATCGGGATGTTAAGTTATGTATCCGAAATTCTTAAAATTTTAAGGGATGTTTGTAATTTGAAAATGAGCAGGAACATGATGTAATTAGCTCTTAGGACTATGAAATTTGTGTAATTTTTTTAAAAAAAAATTCCATTTGGATTTGGTGTAGGAGTGGATAACTTGCATTATTACGATCTCTTTAAGAAGTGGCAAAGCTAATAAAGCCATTATTTTAAGCCACCGTAAATATCAGACCTCAATTTTTTAATAATATATTTTATGATTTTATTTTTGCTTAGATAGTATTGAAGTTTGTAGATGTCACGATCTAGACCGTCGTGATTGACACCCACACTAACCATCCGGTGGGAGAACCAGTACTACAACCCAAACCAAGCAATCAATCTAAGAACCAAGGCATATAAGTCAAATACTAAGGAAAGAAAATAGAGTTTCCATAAACTCTAACAAAAGTTCAACAATAACTAACAAATGCGGAAGATTTAACCTAGAACCTTAAAGTCAATGTACCAAAACTATACTAACAACAAGTCTAAGAACAAGGGGTACCACCCCGAAACTAAACAACACCTTAAACAAAAGTCTGAGTTCGAAAAGAGTGGACTTAAACAAGGAAGATCCATGGCAGCCTGAAAGAACTGGCTCACCCTTGAATCCGGTCACGCTCATAGTCACCTAGCTGAGGTCTATCAATAGCCACCTGAAGATGCCCTGTACTCAACAAGAAGAGCAAGTGCAGTATCAATACACAATACACTGTGTACTGGTAGGATCACGTGGCTATCCCACTAAGTGTAACATAAATTAGTCAATACAACAATATAATCACATGCACATATCAAACATATACAATATCATCAACATATACGAACAATGAACAACTTCACGATTCTCACATATCCCAGTTATATCAATTTTAGAGCAACATACCGTCTTCCAATATCAATCATCATTAGATATGAACGAACTCATCACAAGTAGATACACAACACAATTCAATAGGTCCTCTTACGGAACCCAATTCAATAGCCCTCGTATGGAATACAAACTCAAACAGTTAGCATGAAGGAACATGACAATTCGATCCCATATTTATGTCGAAATGTGGCAATCCGATCCAAGTTAGTTATGCCGGAACGTGGCAGCCGATCCCATATTTATGTCGGAACGTGGCAATCCGATCCAAGTTAGTGTGTCGGATCGCGACACCCGCCCATTCAACAAATCACAATCACAATCACAATCACAATCACCATGTATATTCTCACAATCATACAACAGGAGGTGATTCATGGCATACAATTATTCAATTATCCTCATTTACGACAAGTGTGATCAATAATGCAACATTCGCATACATACATGTATCATAATGAAGCAAGAACAAACATACATCACACAATTATAGAATCACAACCATCACCTACCTCGAAACAAGCTTGAAACCCTAAGAAACTTGATCCTTCCTTTCCGGATTCGTTTCGCTTGTTCTTGGTCTACAAACAATCAATATAATACGGTAATCAATAACAATCACTAATTACCCGAATTACTAACAATTCTATAAACCCTAGATCAAACCCATGATCCCAATTATCCAATTTAGGGTTGTTTCCACCATATAATCTTTAACAATACCCTCCCCCGTCAATATTCACCCATTCTATTATGTTCTACGGATCGAAAAATGGATTCGGGGAGTGAAAAGCTTACCTTTAGCCTCAAGGATGGTGAAAAATGAGTAGAAATCGCCTGGGGTCATTCCTTAGCTCTAAAAGTCGAAAAGTGTATAATGAGGTCGTTTAGGGGTTTATTAACGACTTTAATTCGCGTCGAGCCCGCCATAGAGGCCATCACCCCGCCACAGCGGCTACTACCCCGCCACAACGGTGATGCCAGAGTGGCAAACATTCCCGTTAAAGCGGCCAAAACGAAACATAGAGCTATTTCAAGAACTCCAAAATTCCCATTTCACAACACACTTCTAACCCACGACGCTCAGTAAATACCCTTTACGCTAAGATCGATTCCGGGAGTTCTACTCTCCCGAATTCAATTCTGTAAAGTCGTACTGATTTCTTAACGAGTTATCTAACTACTCATGTAATCAAAATCATAAATGATTCACCCGATTCTTACCAGATTTCCCTACACCTTAAAGACTCCGATTTCGTCCAAATCTGGACTAGGCTAGGAAATTCCAAGTTACTACGAAAAAGTTTTCTGACCCCAATTCTTTCTCCATTGGCTTTTTCATAACGATGAAAATCATGTCGTTACAATAGATACCAATTTACCCATCACACCCTTCCAACAACACTATCGAAAAGTTAGATTTAGTAATTATAGATTACCTCTTAAGAACAGTAGATTTAGATTCAATGATCCCCACACTGGTAAGGGTAGAGTAGTAACTGAATCGTTGAATTACTGGGGATACTTGTATCACATGCCCTTCTTACTGAATCTCATTACCCCATAAGGATTTCACATCTCCAACCTCAAACCAACCAATTGAGTACCTACACCTCCTCCCTTACAATGCCTCAATGAAGTCATCTCAACACTCGAGTGATAAATATTGTTGTATGTAAACTTAACTAACAACAAAACGATTCCCAACAACCACCACAGTTGATCGTACACACCTCTGCCACATGTTATCAAGGATATTGACACAAACATCAGGGCGAATCCTTTCTCACATAACCATGATAAAATTCTAAATCAATACTCGCTACAATTAGAAGTGAACCTGAACAAACCAACATACATTCATAATACCCAACCAATCATAGTTCTTAACAACATCTCCATCCCACAACATAAATTTCCATGTGCTTAAGTTATAACAATTTTGATATTTAGAAATCATATACTCATCGAGGGATATGTCCAAGCATACCACCCTTCCAACAACACTATCGAAAAGTTAGATTTAGTAATTATAGATTACCTCTTAAGAACAGTAGATTTAGATTCAATGATCCCCACACTCAACCACACATAATCCAAACATGACCTCGACGACAAGATGAAATATTAGATTGTCGGACAACCATAAATACGCATGGTAGCTCTTCTATAAATTCTCATAAGCAAGGTGGTACATGTAGAACCACTAAAATACTTTAACTGTTCCAAGACAACACCAATTATGTCATTCGAAATAACCAAATCTTCTCAATCTTCCCACTCAACCAAGAGAGCGTCGCAGGATTGGTAAACCTGATCCACCACTAGAGATTCACCCACAACATGAAAAACACGCATGACCATAGCTAGTTCATCACACTCACAACCATGTACAAAACGAATTAGATGGTCATATAAGAATTTATTGAATAACACGAAAGGTTTTCCTTTAAAGAGTCGATACCAACCATTTACATTCACTTGACTCAACATACTCTTCACATCCTTCAACTGAAGCCAACACTCTTAATACTAACAACCATCGTAACCACTCCGGCCATTCACCTTACTTTAAACCAACACTTTTTAAATGAAAATCTTTCTTAGGTACTTTAACAATCAACAATAATCAACTTTACAACTCAACCCATGTGTAAGTCCTTTCAAATGTTCAATACCGGATACAATTGATCATTCATCAACTTGCCAATTCATACCTTGACAAAATACATCACCACGAATGTAGACTCACAATGAAAAATCTGAATTGTAATTTCCACCATATAACACAACCCCTTTCTCTATCAACATTAGCTTGTACCTTGAAGATTTTTATGAAATCATGGATTTTCGCTTATCATCGATCGCATCTCCATCGATCTTACAATATCTTTCGCTAACAATCCAATCGTACTCATTACTAGACCCAAAACAAAACCAAACACTTGTCATCACACTTAAGCTAATGTCCGCACACTCCTTTCTCAAGTCATTTTCAATAGTTTTTAACTAATCCGACATGCTTGTGACACTATTACCATAGCCACAACAAAACAAAAGAAATCACACGTCTCTAAACCCAATATCTACTCCTCTAAAGATAAATCTTTATCCTTTGCAATCAAATAAAATATTCATCCTCTCGCCTCTCTCTAAAGGTTGTACTGCATCCCACTATCTTTCTTCATCATGACCCTAGCTCTTTTAAATTATATTCGAGTGGTGTCCCACTATCTCTTAAAACTTTCCATACAACCACGTTACTCACCAAATATTAGGAAACCACAACCTTAGGTACTCGCAAGTCGTAATTACTATACAAAATTTGCTTAATCAACAATCTCATTATATAGTTGCATCTCATCACAATCTATCGCGAACTCTTATTACCATTACGTTCAGTTATCCCTGACTATCACTATAAAGTCAACCTTTTCATCAACATGGCACCTAAAACTCAGGTATACTCATCAAATTTAAAGGACTAACCCAATCTTGCTACACATTTTCTTACTAAAATCTTCAATTTCCTTCACCCTAGTATACTCAATGGAACTTTCCTTATTCGTAAGCTTGTCATTCTGGTATCAATCCACTCATTTATGGCTTAAGATAAAATCATCAGTCCCCATACTACCCTCATTCTTCTTAACAAACAAGACAGGAGCACCCCATGGGGAAGCACTAGGACGGATGAAACCTTTATCAAGAAGCCCTTGGATTTGAGCTTTAAGCTCTCTCAATTCTTACACTACCATAATAGACTCAATAGAGAGGGATTCAACCTTAACATCCCGAACATGAGCCAATAAGCCAACAATCATGCCCCACCAGTTTCCTAGTCCGAATGGAGGATATGATCTTAGCTAGCTTAGGCTTGTACACCCTTTCCCACTCTAATCTTTCCCTACCGGGGATCTCTAGAGTTACCGACTTAGTATTACAATTAAGCCCAGTATAATAGGGGGACAAACAAGACATGTCTAAGATTATTTCAAGTTAGTCATATCTAGCATAACCAAATCAACCCAAATCTGAAAATCCATAACCACAACAGGACAACATAATACACATGGGTGACTATGACTGACTCTTCAATTGGGGTAGAAACATGGATGGGGGCATCAAGTATATCAACAAACCACATCAAATCCCAAGGCAATTGAACTAACACATACGAATAAGTAGAACCCAGATCACGTAAAACAATGTCATTCGAGCATAGACAAGAGCAGCACTAGTGACCACTGCATCACACATCCTAAACTCGATCTTACCCGAAAAAGCATATAACTGAGCCATGTCGTCTTGACGGGCAACCTCATCGCCTGGCTGCACTACTCTTCTACCTGCGTTACCATTTCCCTAGCCTCCACGACCTCACTGATTTCCTCCTCATATTGCCATGTTCTCCATGATTTAACACATTTTACAACTTATATTCGATTGCTGAACAATGAATTAGATCGCGGGGGTTAGTTCGGGTGCTATTCGGGGTCCATAATTGTGACTAAGTAAAACAGGGGATACATGGCTGAGATTCTATCTTGCTCTGGCGAGAGAAATCTCGCACTGGCGATCTCGCCTTAGTGGGAAGAATCCCGCCCCAACGGCCATAACGGAAACAGAACCCCTGCCAATAATTTCTGTGGTTCCTCATATTTTCTAAATTCCCCAAAGGTTCCGCTACAACACAAACATCTTTATGAGTAATCCCATTAGCTAAGATAGTCAAAGTCTACCCCGAGTCAATCTCAACGATACCCAACCAATTCATTCTTGTCAATTAAGCACCACAACCCACACATCCTCAGGATACACCCAGACACTCACACGATCCTTAGTCAAGATCTTCCTTTCTCAACGAATTTCATGATACTCAAGTATTTACAACTTGCATAACTTCAACAACCAGGCCAATATATTGTACATATCAAAGTTCAGACACATATTTATTGTGCACATAATCACCTCATCATATTCAAGCAATTACAACTTCACATTCGCAGTTAATTCAGACAACCAGAAACAAACATTCAAAGTTTCCAAGATACAATACACAGATAAGTTCAAATTATTAATTAGTTCATTCCATAAACGACCATCAGCCATGCCTTATACGGTCCATAAGGCCATATACCAATTGGAACCTTCTCAGTTTCCAATTTACTTTGCTTGTGGCCCCTCAGTCGTGACCATAACGTCTAGTTCACTTCGTTGAGATACCAATTGGAATCGAGAGATACCAATTGGACTCAACTCATACCACAAGCGACAATAGAAGCTAGCGAGCCCTACAAAACTGCTAATTTCACTCATAGAACTTGGTCGAACCCAAAATTCTTAATTGCCTCAATCTTTAGCTGATGGTAACCAGACCTTAAATCACTCTTAGAGAAAAATGATGCACCTTGCAATTGATCAAAAAGGTCATATATCTGAGGCAATGGATACTTGTTTTTAAAGGTGACCCTATTTAATAGTCGGTAGTCTATACACATCCTCTTTTGCTAGCGATGGTGTTACCACTTTGTTGCTCTAGTTTGGACCATAGAGTGAAGGAAGAAATATACCAATTTGTACACCCAGATACCAATTGGATTCAAGTCATAGAACGAATGAGTAGAAAAAAGTGAGTTTTTCCTAAAGTCTTATAGTATCTCGAAGAAAAGTACGGATGTCTTCATACCGTTCCGCAAGACTCTACTAGACTTGTTTTGGTACATCGAGATAAATAAACCTAGGCTCTGATACCAACTTTGTCACGACCCAGACCGTCGTGATTGACACTCACACTAACCATCCGATGGGAGAACCAGTACTACAACCCAAACCAAGCAATCAATCTAAAAACTAAGGCATTTAAGTCAAATACTAAGGAAAGAAAATAGAGTTTCCATAAACTCTAACAAAAGTTCAACAATAACTAACAAATGCAGAATAATTAACCTAGAACCTGAAAGTCAATGTACCAAAACTCTACTAACGACAAGTCTAAGAACAAGAGATATTACCCGGAAACTAAACAACACCTTAAACAAAAGTCTGAGTTCGAAAAGAGTGGACTTAAACAAGGAAGATCCATGGCAGCCTGAAAGAATTGGGCTCACCCTTGAATTCGGTAACGCTCATAGTCACCTAGCTGAGGTCTATCAATAACCACCTGAAGATGCCCTATACTCAACAAAGAAAGAGCAAGTGCAGTATCAGTACACAACCACCGTGTACTGGTAGGATCACACAGCTATCCCACTAAGTGTAACATACATTAGTCAATACAACAATATAATCACATGCACATATCGAACATATACAATATCATCAACAGATACGAATAATGAACAACTTCACGATTCTCACATATCCCAGTTATATCAATTTAAAGCAACATACTGTTTTCCAATATCAATCATCATAATGTACGAACTCGTCACCAGTAGATACACAACACAATTCAATGGTCCTCTCATGGAACCCAAACCCAAACAGTTAGCATGCCGAAACGTGGCAATCCGATCCTAAATTTATGTCGGAACGTGGCAATCTGATCCAAGTTAATTATGTCGGAACGTGACAATCCGATCCAAGTTAGTGTTTCGGATTGTGACACCCGCCCATTCAACAAACCACAATCATAATCACCATGTATATTCTCACAATCATACAACAAGAGGTGATTCATGGCATACAATTATTCAATTATCCTCATTTACGACAAATGTGATCAATAATGCAACATTCGCATACATACATGTATCATAATGAAGAAAGAACAAACATACATCACACAATCATAGAATCACAACCATCACCTACCTCGAAACAAGCTTAAAACCCTAAGAAACTTGATCCTTCCCTTTCTGGATTCGTTCCGCTTGTTCTTGGTCTACAAACAATCAATATAATACGGGAATCATTAACAATCACTAATTAGCCAAATTACTAACAATTCTATGAACCTTAGATCAAACCCATGATCCCATTTATCTAATTTAGGGTTGTTTCCACCATAGAACCTATAACAAAACCCTCCCCCATCAATATTCACCCACTTATATTACGTTCTACGGATCGAAAAATAGGATTCGGGGAGTGAAAAGCTTACATTTAGCCTCAAGAATGGTGAAAAATGAGTAGAAATTGCCTGGGGGTCGTTACCTTAGCTCTAAAAGTCAAAAAGTGTATAATGAGGTCGTTTAGGGGTTTATTAACGACTTTAATTTGCATCGGGCCTGCCAGAGCGGCCACCACCCCGCCACATCAACGACGCCAGAGCGGCAAACATTCTCGTCAAAGCGGCCAAAACTGTCACGACCCAAAAATGGACGTGATGGCACTCGTCTTAACCCACCAAGACAAGTCAGCCTAAAACTCAACCATTACAATAAAATGCGGAAATTTTCATTATAAACTCAAAAATACCCCCAAAATCTAGTTGTCATGTGTACATCTATCTTAGAATCACTACATAGTTCAAGGATTTGGCGAGAAATTTACCCGAAGCAGTATGCCACTTTTCTCATTGACGCTGAACCGCAACTCCTCTTGTCAAACACTTTTCTTTATTCTTAAATTAATTATGTACTAAAAGTAATAATTCCTATTAACCTATTTTAATATTTTAGATTTTGCCCATTATTATTAAAAATAAACAAAATTACCCATAAATTAATTAACTATAGTTAAACGACTATTCAAAATTATTAGAAATGACATTTCGGGTCATTACATTATCCACCACTAAAAATCATGTTCGTCCTCGAACATAAAGTAGGAGAAAGAAGAATAACCGAAGTTACCAAAAGCCTGAGGTATGATCTTCGAGAGTCGGTATTCATCTCTCCAAGCGAGCTCCTACTTAAGACCATTCCATCAAGATCAACTACTAAAAACTAAACTTTCTAATCAAATTTATGAAGATCTACAAATCAAGAGTGATTATCAAGCCACAGACTTACTCATGAACCCAATCTAAACTAAACCTCACTGGACCTTAACACAACCATTATGAAGAATCTTTTCTCACATAACCAAGATAACATTTTGAATCGATACCGACTACAATCAGAAGTGAACTTGAACTAACCATTACACACTCATAATGCACGAATCATCACAAATCTTATCAAGATTTCCTTTTCACAACACAATCTTTTCACGAGCTTAAGTTATAAAAATCCTATCTTTAAACATCGGGTACTCATCAAGGTAGAATCAAACTTATCTAACCCAAAAAGAATAAGATCAAGTAAACACCCAACAAGCGATACACTTCAAAATATAGAACCTCTAACAACACTCCTAGACAATTAATTGTAACTCTTCATAGTAGCTCTTATATAAGTTCTCATAAGCAAGGTTGTGCGTGTAGAACTACTGGTATGCTTTAACTATCCAAAACAACACTAAGTCTATCATAACTGAAATGATCAAGTTTGCCCAAGGATCCTACCCTATCAAGAGGGCACAAGAGGAGCGGTACATCCGATCCACCACTAAGGATTCACCCATAGATATAGAAACACACGTGAGCATATACAACGAATTATACTCCAAATTATGTCCGAAACGAAGTAGGTGGGTCACATAAGAATGTACGGAACCAAAATCGAATAACACAATATACTCCCTCCATAGCGCCCATATTAAATATTTTCATTCATATGACTCCATCTCTTTGATTTTTAGCCACCCACAATGAATCGGTCTGATCCTCACAATATTACAAGCACTCGATTCATCAAACCCCACTTACTTCTCACAGTACTCCATTGAAGCCAACACTCTTAATATCAATAAAAATCATAACCACACCAGCTATTTAGCTTACTCTCAAACTGTCACTAGTATCAAATTGTTCTTAGCAAGCACATTGTAGCCTCCAAAATTTCAAAACTATGGCTCCCTCTCTTTTCATGTAAACATTCTATGACAGATACAGGTCACACCCAAAGAAGATAACACTAATTTTAAATCTGAAAGTACTTTCTCATCAAGATAAAGCTATTGAATCACACCCAATGCCAACTCTACGCAATCTTTTACATACCAAGTTTCAACTACCATTCAAACCATCATATACCTCATGCCAAAACTTAGAGAAATTCTTAGTCACTCTAATAATTCGGTATACTATAAGCTCATAACCTTACTCACTATCAAATGCCTATGTAGCACATCATAACTGTTTGTATTGTCCCATCAATAAAGTAGTTTCAATCCCCTCGAATCCTCATTAATCATATAAAATTGTAGGTCCACACCATTGATCATCAATAAGTTACCTATCATAATTTGAACAATCTAGCTTGACATAGCCACATGAAATCTTCCACACATCATTGCTTGTCAACCAAACAAAACTCAATCTTTAGAAAAGTTGATGATAAATTTCTAGTAAGTCTGTACCGAACTAGTTCACATCTCACAGTCATATCTAAACTCATAGGCAACAATTAATAAATCTTTCAACTACAAACCAAGGGTTTATATAAGAGGTCTTATTCTTTCACTTTTCTTAAATCTTTCCCATGACATAATATTCTAGATATCTTGAACTCTTCAATACACTAGACTCTTGTTCCTTTTGTTGTCTCACTCACCAATCTTATTCTTTGGTCTACAACCCTTGACATTTTTACCTTATCCTCTAAATAAAAACGTTAAATGAAACCCTTCCTTAGGTCCATTAGAAAAACCCAAAATAACACACTTTATGACTCAAATCATGTACAAGTCCTTCCAAATGTTCAATATTCAATGTGATCGATCATTTCTTACCTTATATATCCATACCTTGACAAAACATACTATCACGAACATAAATTCACCATGAAAAATTTGAACTTTCGAATCTAACTGTGTAACACAATCCCATTATCTATCAACAATAAAGCACTTATCATCACACTCGAGTCAAACGTTTATAGACTTCTTTCTCAAACCCTATCCAACAACTTTTCACTGATATGAATGACACGTAACACTATAACCATAATCATAGTAAAACAGACGAAACCACATGTTTCTATACCTCAATTCTCAATCCCTTTGAAGATACCTCTTTAGCCCTTGCAATAAGAGAAAATATTTTTGCTCTCACCTCTTTCCAAAGGCTACACTACATCCCACTATTTTTCATTATGACTCTAGTTCATTTCAGTCCTATTTGAGTAGTGTCTCAGCACCTCCTATAACTTTCCATGCAACCACATTACTCATCAAAAATAGCAAACCACAACTTTAGATACTCGCAAGTCGTTATTACAATACAAATTTTTTTCTTAACAAACAACCCTTATTATATAGTTGCATCTCAATCACAATCCATCACGAATTCTTATTACCATCATGCTCTTGTCATCACCACGAAGTAAACCTCTTCATCAATATGACTCCTTAAATCCAGTTATACCAACAAAATCAAAGGACTAGCCCAATCTTATATGCACTTTCTTACTAAAATCTCAATTACCTTCACACAAGCATACTTTTTGAGACTTCCTTTACCCATAAGCTTGTCATTCTGGTATATATCTATTCCCTTGGACCTTAAGATAAAATCACCGGTCCTCATTTAAAACCCTCGGGATACACTTCTTAACTTAATACATTAATACCATATCAATAATCCACTACTAGAACATATCATACCCACCAAGAAGATTGTACCCAACTAGCCCACACATTTCTATCCATTGAATAACTGCAAAACATTATCAAATTCGTTTAGTCTCTCATCCGAAGCGATATGTATTCCTTCGTAGATCAGATCCATAGCAAGAGTAACACAATCCATGACTCTAACCAAGTAAGAATTAGTACCATTGTAATGGTCGTATCATGTCTTTCTTTGATATACACACAATCTATAAAATCGTAGTATAAATTCTAGCCTCAATTGGTGCATCATTATTCTCATAAGTTTCTAAGCAACCCATTCATCCGTAGTAACAAGCTAGTTGGTTTCTCCAATATGAATGCAACATCAAATCTTATTATATAAGCATGTGATACAATTGATAACTCATTAAGTAGTTAGTAATCACACTTGACACCAACATATCCGTTTTCATATACCACTAGTGTCACACCATTCATTTCCTATCCATCCTTTTAACTATTCCACTTTTAATTATTGAACTAATTCAGATATTGTCTATACCACACAAGTACTATTCCCTCTATTGGGGTAACTAAACAAAATAAAAATAAAAAAATGAACCACATTCATAAAATCTCCAAAACTATTGTCCAACATCATCATCAAATATCCTCAAAATGCATCACCGAGCCATCACTTAACTCAACCCCTTCAAATTACTAAACATTTCAGATTCGACTACATATCATTTTCATAAGTCTATCACCTCCACCTTAGTACAAGGTCTAACATCCAAGTCATATACGACACCAAATACTCACATAAGAAACCACACACGAGTCATCACTACAAGTGAGAGTGAATGGTTGAAGCAATAAGAATCAAAACGGACAAATGATGCACGATAGAGATCCAAGAAGTGAAGATTTTATCTAAAAGTCATTATAGCCTCTCGAAGATAAGTACAGACGTCTCTGTACCGATCCTCGAGACTCTACTTAGACTCGGCTTGTACACACGTGAGACCTATGAACCTGGGGCTCTGATACCATTATGTCATGACCCAAAAATGGACGTGATGGCACTCGTCTTA
>NW_006239030.1:1387205-1399203 GCF_000226075.1 Solanum tuberosum | reverse complement strand
CCCACCAAGACAAGTCAGCCTAAAACTCAACCATTATAATAAAATGCGGAAATTTTTATAATAAACTCAAAAATACCCCCAAAATTTGGTTGTCATGTGTACATCTATCTTAGAATCACTACATAGTTAAATGATTTGGCGAGAAATTTACCCGAAGCAGTATGCCGCTTTTCTCATTGACGCTGAACCGCAACTCCTCTTGTCAAACACTTTTCTTTATTCTTAAATTAATTATGTACTAAAAGTAATAATTCCTATTAACCTATTTTAATAATTCAGATTTTGCCCATTATTATTAAAAATAAACAAATTACCCATAAATTAATTACCTATAGTTAAACGACTATTCAAAATTATTAGAAATGACATTTCGGGTCATTACAAAAACGAAACAGAGAGCTATTTCAAGAACTCCAGAATTCCCATTTCACAACACACCTCTAACCCACAACGCTCAGTAAATACCCTTTACGCTAAGATCAATTCCGAGAGTTCTACCCGCCCGAATTCAATTCTATAAAGTCGTACGGATTCCTTAACGAGTTATGTAACTACTCATGTAATCAAAATCATAAATGATTCACCCGATTGTTACCAGATTTCCCTACACCTTAAAGACTCAGATTTCGTCCAAATCTGGACTAGGCTAGGAAATTCCAAGTTACTACAAAAAAGTTTTCTGACCCCAATTCTTTCTCCATTGGCTTTTCCATAACGACGGAAATCAGGTCGTTGCCGTAGAAAAAATAAAAAAGTAAGAAAAATCTTTATTAAAAAGAAAGACTCAATACTTTCTAACATTATAACTTTTTGTAGATGTTTGAATTATTTAAATTTTTATATTAGTAAATAAAGTCCTAATAATGATATCCAACGTAATATATTATAAATACATGGCTAAAATTTTATTAACTTGAATTTATTCTTACAATATATATATGTCTATCTCTATCTATACCTATATCTATCTATATTAGTATTATTATAAAAACATGAATATAAATGTTGATTGATCCAAAATATCCACTAAAAGTTTATTGACTTATTTGACTTTTAAAGTTAAAATTTCTTCTATTTGAAAAATTATTAATGGATATAAATGTAATTTTGTATTGGGACTAAACAAAATATTTTTTTATTATAATTAAGTTCATATAATAATGTTAAACGATAAAAATATCCTTAAAATATTGATGGACTTTCCCCATTTATTATAAATGTAAAAGTGTTTCAATAGATTAGTCCTAATTTTTTTCTAAATAAAATTGAATGCTGACGGGTATAACTCTTCATGGTTATGGTTAAAATATCAAATTGAACCGCAATCCAAACCAAATCGATTAAAAAAAACCGATATTTGGTTTGGTTTTTAAATTTTGAAAACCGTTATTCTTTGGTTTGATTTTGATTTTACTAAAAAACAACCGCAAAAATAACCAAACCGAACCGATAAATTAGATATATAAATTTTAGGGATAATTTCATAGACCTCCCTCCGGGTTTTGCTCTATTACGCTAACTTTCCTTGTGGTTTATGTTATTACGTATACCTCCCTTATTTTGATTTTCTTGTAACCATTCTTTAAATCTATTTAAAATAAATATAAATAAAATAGAATATGACTAATTTATCCTTTATCTAATGTTAAATTTATTTTATTATTTAATTTATGAATATCTTTTTTAATAAAGGAAAGCTATTATAAATTTTAAACACTTTCTAGTCTGTGATACATACATAATTGAACCCTCGTTAATTTTTTATAACATTATTTTTGTACCCACTAAAGAAAAGGCCTGCAATTATTCTTTTCTTGTCATCTTTTTTCATATTGATGACTTCTTCATTCTAACCCCTCATGAACTCGTGTAAATGGATCTTGATCATTATGGATATTCAACTACTTTGTAATTAAAATTTGATGAACTTCTTCCTCCCAGATTAATTTTGATGTGATTTCATCCTTTAATTAGTATGTGCTCTTGCAAGGAGAATTAAAAAAAAAAACAGAAAGCACAAGAATATACTGAAAAACATTTTCTAATAATTAAAATCTTTTTTTTAATACATATTTATTTTACATTAATT
Source organism: Solanum tuberosum (assembly GCF_000226075.1). Taxonomy (NCBI): domain Eukaryota; kingdom Viridiplantae; phylum Streptophyta; class Magnoliopsida; order Solanales; family Solanaceae; genus Solanum; species Solanum tuberosum. Next base: position 1,397,114 of record NW_006239030.1, on the reverse strand, counting down.
AAATCTCTAACTTTTGAGACCAGACATTTTGATTTTTTTTTAATCCTGCGAGTTGGCTTTCTCATTCATAAAGTTTTGATAAATAAGATATTGATAAGATTAGATAATAAAAAGTAACATTTTAAAGGGGTAATTTAGTCATATTTTATTTTAAATAAATTTAAAGAATGGTTACAAGAAAATCAAAATAAGGGAGGTAAACGTAATATCGTAAATCACAAGGAAAGTTAGCGTAATAGAGCAAAACTTGAAGGGATGTCTATGAAATTATCCCTAAATTTTATAATTATTTATATATTATTCATAAATAAATTTAAAATGTTTTGTTAAATTTTAATTAACTTAAGTCTTTAATTTTATCATTTTCTCAAACCCAACTATAACAATCCTAAGTCCAAGTCAATCAAAATCTATTTTAGTCTTTACCTACCGTACTTCACATAAAATAGTCACACTTTCTCTTTATTGAATCACTTAGTTTGTGTAATTATAACTCTAGTATTGCTTAATTGAACCGACATTAGTTTTTCTGTGGATTGTTCATGTACTTGGTGTTTGTGTCTATCGAGATACGTACGTCCTCAAAACAATTATTACTTTCAAACCGAATAAATCAGAAAAACTGAACCAAATCGAACCAAACCAACGGTTATTTTTTTCGTTTGATTTGGTTTGGTTTTAGAAATTTAAAAAACCGACTATATTGGTTTGATTTTGATTTTAATCAATAACCGATCCAAACCGAACCACGAACACCCCTAGTGATAGGTTTGTTTCCCCATACTTTAATGATACTATATAATACACGAAATTAATACAATTAATCCTAATCCAACTCTAATTAACTATCCAAACCCATAAATTGGACTCTACCCTCTACATTCTAAAAGTGTGAATATAAAATTTATTTGACCAAAATATTCCTTACATGTTGAAAGACTTTTATACCTTTTTAAATTAAAATGTTTTTTAAAACATAATTTCGTATTGGATAAAATTGTAATACTATCTTCTTCTTTTTTTCAATATCTAGAACATCAAATTCAACTAAAAACAACATACATGGTGCTTCAGACTATCACCAAGCTTAATTTGACGCTGAAAAGCATAAAAATGCTCCACTACCTACTAACCTTTTACCTTAATTCATGATCTCCGTACCCTCTTATCTAAGGTCATGTCCTCTTACCCCAATCCACAACCTCCTTACCCTCTTATCTAAAGTCATGTCCTTAGGAAGTTGTAGCATAAGTTACCATATATTGAAAACTTGAAAAGTTAGTGTAATTATAAAATGGGAATACTAAATTTTCTAATACCATCTTTTACCACACTTTAAAATCGGTGTCTAATAATATTTTTGTACCTCATTAAACAAATATGATGTAATTAGAAGTAATATTACCTAACTTCTTTGTTGTATGATAATTGATAGGGAATAGAGACCAGTCTATATTTATATATTATATTATAAGCATGAAAGTCCTTAATAATATTCCTTAATAATATTAATTGAACTTTTTGCCTTTTATTTAAAGACTCCACTTTAGATAAAATTATCTTTTCACATTTAAAAAAAAATATTATACCATTATTTAATGATATTAAATATTGACTATAATTAGGAGTAGCAAACGAGCGGGTCGAGTCGAATATGAGTCGATCGAAAATGAGTTTAAATAAAAATGGATAAAATACTCGACTTGATTCATATTTTAAATGGGTAAAAATGAGTTACCCAATGGATAATATGGGTATCCATATTTACCCATATTATTATAGGGATCATCTCAAAAGCTTCAAAAACAAAATCTCTTATCCCACTCTGCATCCCCTCACCCCCACCCCATCCCACTCCCACCCCACCCCAACCCCAACGCCTCCTATATTAAGAAAATATTTACCATTTATAACAATAGAAATTTTGTAACTAAATATAACAATTCCTTAATATTAAGCGATTCTCTTTTTCTTTGTCTCTGTTTATCCAATGTCTTCTTCTCCTTCGCTGCAATTTTTTTCTCTTACAATCATGATTTCTCTTCATTTTCTTCCTCTTCACAATTTTCATCTAAAGAACTATTTTTAAATATTTATATCTTCAAATCGATTGTCACCCATGTTTCATGATTTTCACCTAAAAAAAAAACAAGGAGTAGAATACAAAATCCCAAAATTTATACAAAATCGTGTGCACAAGCACACATTACAAAATCTACTAAAATTACAATAGCATGAATTCACCATTGATAGTCAATTAAAAACTTCAAACTTTGAATTCATTATTTGAATTTTACAAATTTGTGATTTGTTTTAGATCGGTGGTTCTTGCAAACAATTGAAAATATCATTTGCAATTTATATCTCAATTTTAAGAGGGATTGATTAAATTTAGAATTGATTTTAGGAGTAAAAATTAGATTAAAGCTCGAAAAATGAAATTTTCATATTTGTATTAAAATTGTATTAGAATCGTTTCATAATTGTATTAAAACTGTATTAAAATCATGAACAATACATTTATAACATATATAACAGACATATCCCCTTTTTATTGATATCAATCCAAATAATTTAGGTAACATACTTATAATACATTTATAATACAAACATACTACATGTTTAATACATATTGCAAAAATCACTCGCGTTCTTAGTGATACAAATCAAAATAACTTATAAGACACATATAATACATGTTTTATTCATTAATAATACAAGTTTAATTCAGTCTATAGATCATTCTCTTGTCTTTCACTAGTTATGTTTTTCATTCATTCTTAACTCTCTCTTCTAATTCAACTTTAATATTGTGTAATACACTTTTGATACAAATTTAATTCATTTTACAGTTTATTGGTTGATTTGTTACTATTGGATTACTTGTTAAATTCATTATTCATACAAGTTTAAATCACTCTATAGATCACTGACGGGTCTTTTATTAGTTACATTTTTTATTCATGCTTAATTCTCTCTTCTAATTTAACTTTAATATATGTGTAATACACTTTTGATACAAATTTAATTCATTTTACAGTTTATTGGTTGATTTGTTACTATTGGATTACTTGTTAAATTCATTATTCATACAAGTTTAAATCACTCTATAGATCACTGACGGGTCTTTTATTAGTTACGTTTTTTATTCATGCTTAATTCTCTCATCTAATTCAACTTTAATATTTGGGTAATACACTTTTAATACAAGTTTTATTCATTTTTGCAGTTTATTGGTTGATTTGTTACGATTGAATTACTTGTTTAATTCATTATTGATACAAATTTTATTCAGTTTTTAAATCATAGAATGCTCTTTCGTTTGCTACTTTTTGTATTTATTTAATTCTCTTCTTATTCAACTTTAATATGTGTGTAATACATTTTTAATTCAAGTTTAATTCATTTTTCAGTTTATTATGCATGTCGATTCATTTGTTACAAAGATGACATCATATCTTCAAATCTTCATATCTTCATATCTTCATATATTCAAATATTCATATCTTCAAATCTTCACATCTTCATATATTCAAATATTCATATCTTCATATGTATAAAAATTCAAATCTTCAAATTTTCATCAAGTATGAACACAATTATTTATATAACCTTCATTAGAATGGAAACCGTCGACAATGCCAAAGCAAGAAATAAAATATTAATCGACTTTTTCTATAAACTAAGCAGCCCCAATGCTTCGATTTTTGAAAAATCTCCTTACTTTTCTAAAGATCTTCAGCCTTTGATAAAAGCCCTTTTTTATATAATATTGAAAGATTAAGGAAGAGCAATAGAGAGAAGGGGTACAGGGCGAAAAAGAAAGAGAAAAATAGCATAGAGAGAGTGTGTAGAGAGAAAAAGAAAGAGAAAAAGAGAATAAAGAAAGAGGGGCTGCAGTGAGGAAAAGGAGGAGCGAGAGACAGGAAAAAGGGAGAAAGAACGTAAGAGAGGATAAATTTAATAAAATAAGTATACATAATATTGCCATATATTGCTATAGATGGTAATAATTAAAGAATTTATTTAAAAATAGTAATTATTAATTAAAATGAACCCACACAAGTAATTAATCCTTCAATAAACCCAAATATTTACAAACAAAGACCCGTAAAAATAGGCCCAAAGGTAATCTGAAACAATAAACATGAAATAATGGGGTCCAATCCAATTGGAAAGTGCATACTTAAAAGATCCCTAAAGAATAGGGTTTCCTATTTGCCTCCTCTTTGTCTCCTCCGCCTCTTTCTTGAAATGATCATCACAGGAGCTTTGAGGGGAAAAACCTTCTTTGTCCTCAAGTCGTGGGTTATCTATGTATTTCTTGATCTCCTTCACTCTGATCATTCGCAGCTCGCATAAGTAAGAACTCCTTCCCCTTCATTACAATGTTATACTGCCAATCCCTCCTTCTTGACTCAGCTTCTTTTGTAGTGATATACTTCGGTGGTGCGGTGGACTCCCACTCTATTTTCCTAATGAGATATGTAGCTTGAAAACTATGTAAGCACATCAAGACCCAGTGGTGCTTCTTTCAAAATTATTTGTATCTCTTCTATGTTGGTTTTCCTCTTTAGTAAGGTCCTGTAACTCATTGAATCTTTCTTCAAAGAAATTTGAACTGCCCTCATGCTCCAATCCTTCTGATAATCTTGTGCCTATATTCCCCACCTTACTGCCCTTGTCCTTTTTCTCCCTTTCTTCATTAGCATCCTTATCCACTGTCTGAGAAGTAACTATGACAATATTATTTATTTTTTCATCAGTCCTCAACCCCTCGTTATCTGCCAATTTTTTGTTGATGCAACTCTCTCCTCTTCCCTCTTTTCCATTGAAAACTTCCTCTACCCATTTTTTTTGTTGATCCAGCCTTGTTCCCCATAGTGTTGTCCCTATTTCCATCCCCTTATGTAAGCTCCTCATCCCTATCAACATCCATACTGCCCAATGCATCAAACTTGTTCCCTGTGATCTCTTTCTCTTTCCCCCATTGATGTTGTTTTGGATTCCATACCTGCAGTTGCCCAGCTTTCCTTTCCCATCCCCCTTTTTTCCTTTTCTGTTCCTTGAATCCATCATCTTCCTTGTTTTGTCCTGGTTCCCTTCTCTCCACCTGATGATCATCCATTCTTTTATTTTCTTTATTTCATTGCTCTCGAATATCATCAACTCCACTCCCCTCCTTTTTTGGATATAGCTCTGGATGTATCACATAGCATTCTTGCTCATTATGTCCCTGAATACTATAATTCTTACAGTATTTCGGTATATAATCATATTTAATGCGAATCCATTTCTCAATGATTTCCCCAGAATGTTTTCTCACTCCTACATTAATTCTCTTTGGAAATTCACCTAATAGATCCACCTCCACTATAACTCATGCGCAACTTGGTCTAGTTTGATTCTTTGTAGCTAGATCCACCTATAATGGCTTCCCCACAGCAGCCGGTAATGAGAAAACAACCTCCTTGACGAAAAAATTTGGTGGTAATGCTGAAAAGGATATCCAAGCAATTGCCCTTGAAGTTTCTTTTTCCGGATCAAACATCGTATCCCATTTTAGCGTTCTCATTGGATAGGACCATCCCCTATGTACTAAATAAAAGGCAGGTTTGGATAGTAGATTAACATAGTCCTCTAAACATGAAGCCCTAATGAGCACATGTCTATTGCTTAGTAATCCTATTTTGCATTCTCCCCTCAATTCGCAATGTTTCGGAATCAATTTACGTAATTTTTGAATCTCCGGCCATCCATACGAAAATTTGCCTATGACGGCAAATTCCAAGTTCTCCTTAATGATCATATGCTCCACTTCTTCCTCTTCCCACACGATTCTAGGTTCCCCGTGTAAATATGCGATAGGTTTCATCGGAATTGGATTGGACATTCTTGGCGGGGGGCACAATACAACAGCATATTGCCTTTTTTGTTCTAGATCAATCTCTATGGCAGCTTGGCACACCCCCAAAAGGGGTTGCCCAGGTGAATTGGTGGTCATAGCCACCGGAAATTGGTGACTAGGGTAGACGACGACGGCAGTAGGTTTCGGTCACAATTTTAGAACTCCCCCCCCCCCCCCAAACCCTTCCCTAGAAAAAAATTGTTTTTCAAAAAAAAATCAATTTTTTCCTTATCCAACCCATCCCTACCCGGATCATCTACACCTTACGAAAAATATTAATGCCCCTTTTATTTCTTTTATAAATTAGTCTCTTTTATCCATTTAACTACCCCTTTTAAATGAGTAATATGAGTTTGACTCGTTTTTTATCCATTTTAAATGAGTTGGGTGTAATTTGAATAGATACTCATATAAATTACCCATTTTGTCATCCCTAACAATAATGAACATAATAAAAAATTAAATGGAGAAGATTTTCTTATGAAAAAAATTCACAACTAAAATAGATTTGATAGTTCTAAATCAATTAAATGTAATAGGAGTACTGACAAAACTATCTGTTTAGCAAAACAAATACTGTTGAAGGAGTATTATTTTGCCAGAAGCAAAAAAGAACTAGTACCTTTTTAAAAAAATAAAAAATTCATTAAAACTGTCTTAATTTTTGGAGAATCAAAACCTGCCATTATTTTTGGCAAAGTAAACATGTAGTAGGAGTCCTAATAAAAGTCAAAAAGTGCTTTATTTGCCAGACAACCGTGGAAGTATATTTTTGGATAAATAAAAAGACTGCCTCAATTTTTTTTATTTAAAAAAAAAAACTATCTTATTTTTGTCAAACTAAACGCTGGGAATTGTAGTTTTGGCAAAACAAGAAATCCCTTAGCAAAAATTGATGAGAAATGTGTGTAAGAAGTGTCCCTAACACACACATGAAAGTTTTGGTTATACTCTTCCGTTTTGGGGGATTTTTTCCTTTTTAATTAGGAGTCTTTTTTTAATTTGGTTATAATTACAACACTAAGGATTATTGATGCCAAATCAACTAATTAAATGCCAATAAAATATTTACCATTTATAGCAATAATATTTTTTTTTCACTTGATCACTTTTAATACATTTATAATACAGTTTAATACATATTACAAAGAATAATTTATTATTCACACATAATACAAATTTTATTGATAGATAATACATTTATCACACATTTTAATACACTTATTATACAATGTGTCAATTTCTTACCAAACAAGCATAATATTTTATTTTTTAAAAACAGTTATAATACATATATATTGCATACATAATTCAATTTTAATACTTATTGCAGATTTAACATAGTATTGCTATGTATTGATATAAATGGTAATAAATAAAAAATATCGCTAAAATTAGTAATTATTTATTAAAATGTACTCATTTAAGTAATTTTTCCCTGTCTATCTTATACTATTCACATTTCAGCAATGACCTACATATATCAACTCAAATAAATAAAACTTTCCCTAATCCTGACCCGATTAAATAATTGCTTAAAGACTACACAACTCGTTAAAATTCCCAGATATTTTATTCCATGTAGAGTTTGAAAACGAACAAGAATTTTTTTGTAAATTCGTATTTTCATATTTATCTTTTGCTAAGACTATGAGGTAGTAAAAGTATGTAAAAATAATTAAAAAGACATGCACAATGCCATCACGGTGAAGGAGGGAGCTTCTTCTTAAAAATTAGTCACGTCTTAAAAATCATGATCTGATTTTCTTTTTTTTCGAATTCCAAACTAATTATTTTTCGTTTGAGACGTAGACATCAATTAAATTACTTTTGAAAAGAAAGATTTACATATTTTAGAAACTTAAATTACATGATAAAAAAACTACATAATTTATATTAATAACTATAAATTAATGGTGGGGTGAATTTTTTTCATTTGGATTTGGTGTTGAAATTTGAGACCTCAATTCGTTTTAATAGTTTATAATTTTATTTTTACTTGGATAAATTGAAGTTCGTAGAAAAAAAAATCTTTATTAAAAAGAGAGACTTAGTACTTTTTAACATTATAATTTTTTTTAGATTTTTAAATTAAACTATTTAAATCTTCATATTAGTAAATTAAGCTTTTTACAATAATATCCAAAGTGATATAGTACAAACATGGCTAACATCTTATTAATTTGGATTTATTCTTAAAATATCTATATATGTTTATCCATATGAATATTATATTAAAAAATGGAGAGTTTAGAAATGTTGATTGAATTTTTTGTCTTTCGTTAAAAGTCTTTATGATAAGATAAAATTATTATTTACTATTTTTCTTTTATGATAATTAATTTTAAAATACAAAAGTATTTGGTTATTGATAATTGATTTTAGGAATCCTTTTGCTCTTATAATTCTAAAGTTCCCAAACACGAATACAAATGCATTAATGTATCTTAGCTAAAGGTCAAGAGTTTTCTTAACAAGAATGATGGCTCCGAAAAAACGTTCACTTACTTTTGGACCATGGATCATGCCCCCATACCACGGATCCATGTCCTCATACTCTTCAAATTTAAGAACAGTAGACAAGATCAGTTATAGTGAATGAGTGTTGAAAAACTTGTTCAGTGAGTGATCTTATAAATTGGCATAGTTGTGACATTGTTGATTGCTATTGAAAAAAAAGTATTGTCCTCTGAACTAAATCATTCATCTCAATCATTAGTTGTTCTAGTTACACACATGCTCTTTTTTTTTTTGTTTTCTTTTTTGAATAAAAATAATATGATTTCTTGTTCTGTCCTTTTTAATATAAAAAGTCATTTGTATAAAAAAAATAAGATTAAAATTAAATTTTTTAATTTATTCGTCTATATATTAGTTTATTGAATTTTATATATTCATGGTATCATTTTTAAACTATCCTATAAATAAATTAAGATGTAAAATTGTAATGAAATTTAGATTTTTAGTTTAGGGTAAATTTTGAATAAAAAGTTAATCTAACATTGTCTTATCGGATCCGAACCAAAAAATATTGAATAGGTTTAGAATTTAACAATTCAAAAAAAAAATGTGATTCAACAATTAACATAACATTGTCATTAATTGAAGTATAAGAAAAAAGTAGAATACGTTTAAAAATTACTTAAGTCTATAGGGTCAAAAGATCCCCAATTTTGGAAAGGGATATCAATGTTTGACAACATGAGTCTTGATAATAACAGGGCAACACATAACAAATGAAAGAAGCATACACTAAAAATATCATCTACGAGGAAGTATTAGAAATATATTTTTAGTTGGCTAATTTTGGAAAGGGATATCAATGTTTGACATAACAAATGAAAGAAGCGTACACTAAAAATATCATCTACGATATTAGATAAGATATATTTTTAGTTGGCTCATAAATTCAAAATAAGTAAAAAGAAAAAAAGTATATGTATCTAACTACTCTTTAATTGTTCAAACGATACCCAATTATCTTGATATCCACAAATAAGTCATCATACGACATCAATATTGATCTTCCACAAATACTTATATTGTATTCTTTCATGTATAATCTTTTAATAGCAACGTTCACATATATCAAACATAAAAATCATATTTGTATGTTATAGCTATACGGTGTACAAGTCAAACCGTAAAGTCAAACCGAACCGACGAACCAAATCAAACCGGAAAAAAAAAACCGACTTGTGGTTTGGTTTGGCGGTTGAAAAAAACAAACCGACCACTCTTGGTTTGGTTTAGTATTAAATGAAAAAAAAGTCAAACCGAACCCAAACCAAACCGACATAATATATATATATAATTTTATTTTATTTATAGATAAAAAATATTATTTATAATCTACTTTGTTAATATAGTTTTCAGTGTTTATATATTTTATTTCAAGTTTGGGCTTGTAAAATTTTGTAAATAATATTATTTTATTTTATTTATAGATAAAAATATTATTTATAATCTGCTTTGTTAATATATTTTTAGTTAGTTTATAG
>NW_006239030.1:1327258-1386660 GCF_000226075.1 Solanum tuberosum | reverse complement strand
TGTTAATATAAATTTAGTTAGTTTATAGCTTTTAATGTTTATATATTTTATTTCAAATTTGGGCTTGCAAAATTTGTAAATATTTTATTTTGTATTAAGATCCGATGTTACAATTATATTGTTATAGGTTTTGAAATTCGAAGTTGACAATCTACTTTGTAAATATTTTGTTTTGTATTCAATTTGACTGTATCCTTTAATCTTATCAATTTAACATAATTAATGTTGATATTTCAAAAAAAAAAAAAAAAATGTACTCATGTGAATTTTACCGTCTTTACGAAAATTTCTATTCATTTAACATTTCTTAAGTTTAGCTTATCACACAGGTAGGTGAAAATATATTTAATCTCTTTTTCAAACATCATTAAGTTGTAAAAAACCGAAAGAACCGACTAAAACCGAAACCGAAAAAACTGACTTTGCGTGATTTGATTCGGTATTTAGATTTAATAAACCAACATAATTGGTTTAGATTTTTTTTAATAAAAAACTAAACCAAACCGACCTATGTACACCCCTAAGCTATAGTTTGCATAATTGCGTTCCATAGAAAATTTGATGTTTGTTATGGAGCTTTTGATTTGTATAATTCGCTACAAACATCCAATTTTATACAAATTGTTCAGTTTTGTATAAATTCATTTATACATTGTAATTTGTATAATAAGATCTGTATTTGTATAATTATAAGTGTATAAGACGAAAATATATGTATTTGTATTTGTATTTGTATTTGTATTTGTATAAACACTTTTCTCTCACTTTATACAAACACAAACGCATTTTATACATTTTATACCGAAATGTATAAAATGACTAATTGTATACCGAAAATGACTAATTATATACCGAATCAGATGGCAAAAAAAGGAGATGTTTGCTGCGAATTACACTTAAAATAAACTATGGCTATAACATTTCACTTGAATTAATAGTTGCTATTTCATACAATTTTCTTTTAACATGTACCTTTCTTTAATTAAAATGTGTACAATCCAATGATATTCGATTATCTTAATTGCATGACTTGACATCTACATATAACGTATATATTGAGAAACTAGTAATTAATAAAAATATTACGTGAAATTTGATCTTTATTTAAGAATACTACATTAAAAAGGTTCCCATTAAAAATAACAAGTATGAAGAGAAAAAAATGTTACCCTATAAATCAGACTTTTGGTTGAACATTGTATGTATAAAAGCCCTAGTAGTAAAAAAATTATACTCAATTTTGAGAAAATACTTTTAAAATTTATTATCTAAAACATGTCATACATTTTTGTGGCTTTGAAAAAATGTCAGTATGATAAAATTGAAAGTTTAATGTTAAATAATTTTCAAATATAAAAATATGTTATTGTAAGAGATTGAAAAAGTAAAAAACACCACATAAAATAAAATAAGGGGAGTAATGGTAATGAAGTAGTAGTAGTAGTATTATTAAAACAGATACCAAAAATTTATTTTGGTGGCCGGAACACTACATAAGAGGAGGTTTTATTACCAATGTTTATCTATAACTTGTCCACAAAGAAAAATGAAAATTGGCGCAAAGTAAGCTTGGGCTAAAGAGGGGAATGTATAATCAATGATAAACTATAACGAAAGAGCTATTAGATAGTAAGAAAAAAGGAAAAAAGAGGTAGATGGAAACCGTTGAAAATCTTAAGGAAAATACTTGATCACGAATTCTCATAGTCTGAGGCAGTCAAAAACACTATCTTTAAGGATATTTCACCTGGTGTAGGTGTTTCCCACCGGATTCAACCAGTTCTTCCAATATAAACTAGGGAGTACAAAAACTAACAAAAAGGAAACCCAACGGAAGATAAGAAAAGAGGACGATTTGTTTCACTTGTTCAGCCCTATATGGACATGTGATAGTAATAAGAAAAGAATTCAACGGTAGTAATATCTAATCAAGGGCGGTGAGATGGAAATGCTAATAAAGGGTAATATTAATTAAGAGCTACTAAAAGATAAAGAATATGTTGTAACTTGTATAAGAAATGTTTTTCCCACAGAAACAAGGGACATGAGAAGGAAGTTCACAATTTTGATTTAACCTACTACTACTAAGGGTGCCAACGTTTCCTTCACTAGAGGACTAATTTTTCAACTAGTTGCTAAAGGAATTTGGTGTAGCTCCTGGACTGGCATCCCACGACTCTTCCTACTTCTCTATCCAAATAGTATTTTACTAGTCAAGAAGAATCTTGATATCGTTCACCTATACTAGACTTGATTGTCCTGATAATGATTCTGTTGTTGCAGGTGTAATGTTAGCTAATGGTTGACACCCTTATCTACAGTGACTATCAGGAAACGGTCAGATGGTATTTCATGGAAGAAGCACCAAAGTAGTCTTCAAGAAATTGCTTGATTTATCTTTCAGATTCAACATTTGATTTAAGATGCAAACTAAGTATGCAAAGTTACAAAAATTAGCTATTCCCCTCCACATTTCACATAAATGACAACACCTAAGGTTAGGTACACGACAACAAAGTGATGACAAAAAAGCATCACTTTTTTCAAGGTCATTCAGGCAAATCAAGCTCCTGGATTAGGTAAGATAAAATCAGATGAACTAGGCAAAAGCATAATAAAGAAGAAAATATAACCACCATAAAAAAGGAATAATGGATAGTCCATAAGACATCCCTTCTTGAATATCCATTAAGCTAATGGATATGGTTAATTACACAAGTTTATCTGCTCCACAATCTTCCTATCCTACAGGTTTATAGTAAAGAGAACAGGTCATGAGACCTTAAGGCTTAAGCACAAACTGTAATTTCTCCAACAGCACATCAAATCTCAAGGTTTTCACAACTGCAGGACGCAAGTCAGTCACCTACTGCAATAACTGACCTTTAGAGCGTACGTCACTTGCAGATTATAGATTATGCTATAAGTTAATAGCAGAGACAAAGAGGACCATAATCAAGCATCATTTATTCTTGACTTTGACGGTTGCAGCATCAGTTTCCATTCTGAAGGGGAAAAAGAGGGAAAGAAACGGTTAAACAGTGGAAAGTGCTCGTTTCAAAAACAAAGAGAACTATCAAGATGGATAAGTCAAAATTCTTTTTGGTTATCTTCCAATCCTAACCTCTTGCAACAGTTACTTCATAAACTTTATCACTTTGATGAGATAAGGAGAAGAAGCTGAAATGCGACTTCTAAATAATCAATCTGACTAGTTTATAATTATAACGAGACTTGACGAAGACATAATTAAATAAATAAAAGTTTCTCTAATAGCTTGAACTTTTTGATAAGGTGTTAACGCAATTCAACATGGCATCAAAGTAAAAGGAGGCTAGGTTCAAGTCTTACTGCAACTGTCTTTGTCAAAAAATATTTACACATACATGTTCATGAAATAGAATCAGCATGCACGTGAAGAGACACGGAGAAGACACATTTCAAGTAAAATAAATGTTTTTTTTCTAACGGCTTTTGGATGAGCTGATCAGGCAATCAAACAAGACCCGTCATTGTTTTTGCTATTGAGCACATAGGGATAGATGGAATAAGAAAAGTCATGGAAAAGCTCTTTATAACACATCGCACTATGAAAAATAAATAGAAAATTGTAGTAATTCTGGTGGGAGAATAGAAAGGAACAAACATAGGAAACACAAACACCTAAAATCCTGTCAAAGCACTACTGTGTCACATATTCCTGTTTCACTTGTAATCAATTTTTTTTGAGGAACTGGTAAAAGTGTATTCACAAAATTCCATCATCCAAACAATGATAAGAGTGAGCACTTACATCCCATAGAGTAAAAAACAGAAGGCCATAAGAACTAGTCTATGGAGCTTTACAATTTCCCTATAAAATCAACAAAAAGTTCTATATCCCCCACCATATCCTGTTTACACCAAAAATATAGAAGATTAAGGCAATTCATTCTGATTTTTTGAATGTTGTTGCTTTTGTCTTCAAAGCCTCTTGCATTCCTTTCCTTCCACAATGTCCACCAAATGCTTGCAGGGATCAATTCCCACCAGTCCTCTTCTGACTCTCTTCTTCCAATCTCTTTCCAGCAGTCCATCATACTTTTAGTAGTTTTGGGAACCACCCAACTCACTCCAAGTATACACAAGAACATGTTCCACAGATTTGCTGCTGTTTTACAGTGTAGAAATAGTTGGCAATTTATTTCAAGCATCCTGATCACACATAAAACATCTTGAGCAAATCTGTCTACCTCTTCTTTGTAGTACTTCATGAGTCAAACAAGCTTTTCTGCAAACTAACCACACGAAACAAGAAACTTTTAAGGGGACTTTGGCTTTCCAGATTAGTTTCCAAGGCCAGCTCCTAATCTGAAGTTGGCCAGTATTTCTCCTCCAAAAGCATGACTTAACAGTGAACGCACCCTTGCTGTGAAGTTTCCACACTGGTCTGTCAGGTGCATTGGTAGTTCCATTGAAATCATTCATCACCATAAGAAAATCTGCAACTCTTTGAACCTCCCAATCATTTAGGGCCCTTCTGAAGTTGAAATTCCAACCTTGTATGCTCCACATCTGAGCTATAGTGGCCCTAGTCTGTTGGCTGTGGAGGAACAGATCAGGGAAGAGAGATTTCAAGATCCTTTCACCTATCCAAAGTTCATTCCAGAACTCAATCTTCACGCCATTACCCACCTTGAGTTGAATATTTTTTTGAAACTGGGGCCAGAGTCTCCGAATAGTCTTCCAGACACTTCAACCAAAAGTTTCAAGGACGTCTTCAGTGATCCAGTGACTTTGAAGTCCATATTTCTCAATGATGATTTTTTCCATAAAGGCATATCCTCAGCACAGAACCTCCATAACCATTTTTGCAATAGACAAGAGTTTTGGAGGCTGAGTTTCTTGATACCTAATCCTCCTTGCTTCTTGTGAAGTGTTACAGTATCCCATTTTACAAGGTTGTAGCCTTTCTGCCCCTTGTTTCCATTCCACAAAAAAGTTCTTCTGAGCAAATTTATTCTCTTCACAATACTCTTTGGTATAGGAAATAGGCTCATCATATAGGAAGGAAGGGAATCCAACACAGATTTGACTAGTGTTAATCTCCCTCCTAAGGACAAATACTGACTCTTCCATCTTGCCAATCTCCTGTCACATCTCTCTAGCACTTCTCACCAGACCTCCATCTCTTTGTTCTTTGCACCCAGGGGCATCCCTAGGTACTTTGCGGGTAAGGCAGCTACTTGGCATCCAAGATTACTTGCTAATATCTCCATATTATCAACTTTGTTCACTGGGTAAAGACAACTCTTTTGCCAATTAACATGCAGTCCAGAAATGCCTTCAAAAATAGTGAGGATAGCCCTAATATGTCTAATCTGAGATACTTCAGCTTCCAAAATCTAGAGGTGAATTCAGGATTTGAACATTCTAGGTTTGAGTTCAGGTGTCTAAAACAACCCATATGATTTATACTTGATTTGAAATCTATCATTTGTACTTCATTTGAGATTTTTATGCACATATACAATGTCCAAACCAAAGCTACTGGGTCTTCTTCTACCTCGTGTCTTCGGGAGCATGTGTTTTGTCCATAACCTTATTTCAGGAAAAAGATAATTTAGCTTCTTGTGCTCTTAAATGCGTATTTCTAGGTTATTCGAGAGCGCAAAGGGATATCAATGTTATTCACCTAACCTCTAGTGGTTCCTTATCTCTCTGCTGATGTTGCCTTCTTTCAAACCCATCCATACTTCACAGATCCAGCTGATCATATTAGATATTTCTAAGGTGTTGCCAGTTTCATCTTTTGGAGATCAGTCACTTCTCCTTCATCTTGCTCTACAACTCCAGTTTCATCACCTACAGATCCGGCTCCACTACCTATAGCTATAGTTCCATCACCTACGGCTCCATTTACACCAGTCTTGACTTATCATCATCGTCATTATACAGCATCATATCTAGATGATTCGATGATTCACGTCTTGAACAGGATCCTTCGCATACTGCAGACTTGTCTCCTCCTAGTCCACCAATCGCACTCCGGAAAGGTATTCGATCCACTCATAACCCTAATCCCATCCCTATCCCTAAATCCACAAGTGAAGTGCTATCCCGTTTTGGATGGTGTTATGAGATGATCAAAGAGATGTCTTTTTACATGTATTTGGGAGTTTGTTCCTCTACCTCCAAGTAAATCTACCATTGGTTGTCGGTGCGTGTATGTAGTCAAAGTTGATCCAGATGGTCAAATTGATCAACTTAAAGCTCACCTTGTTAGTTGTTACCAAAGGTACTCAGAGATTTCGGCGTGATAGCAATGATACTTTCTCCCCCTTAGCTATAGCATATGGTCATCTTTTACTATCCATAGTTATTGTTCTTGATTGACCTCTTTATCACCTGTATATCAGTTGGACATCACAAATGTTTTCTCCAGGTGATCTTGAGGATGATGTATATATGGAGCAACCTCCTGAATTTGTTACTCAAGGAGAGTATAGTGGTTGTGGTATTGTACGTCAGTTGCATCGATCCCTATATGGTTTGAAACAATCTCCTCGAACATGATTTGGTAAGTTCCAACATGATCATTCAGGACTTTAGTATGACTCTCAGTGAGGTTGATCACATTGCATTCAATTGGTCATTTATGTTGATGATATAGTCATCACGGACAAGGGAGGCTTGCTCTAGTGGTTGAGCACCTCCACCATCAATCGGTAGTTTGAGGTTTCCAGAAACGGTGGAGGGTAAGTGGGAACTCTTTTTTTTTTATAAGATAAGTGGTATTAATAACAGCATCGGGAAGATGCAAAATTTACAAGATATGGCATTTGAGCTTACAAAAAAATCTCTGGCTAACTATACAAACTATCTAAGCCAGAGCTAATGAGTTAGTAAAACCCTGAAGTTGTTCTGCATTAACAGCAGGATACAAGTTGGTCCAACTAAACAAATTTTCAGTGCACCTAGTCTTCAAAATGCCTAAAGCAGTTGACTCTCCATCAAAACATCTCTTGTTCCTCTCCAACCAAATACTCCAAAAAATACAAGCAGGTATCATAATCCAGATCTTCTTGATGGCTTTGTCAACTTTCCATAGACTCCAACTCTTATATGCATCCTTAACAGTGAGGGGTGTGGTCCAATTGATGCCAGAGAGACAAAAAAACATGCTCCATAATTCTGAGGCCACCTCACAATGAAGAAGAAGGTGTCTAGGGGTTTCAGCCTCTTTTTTGCACATATAGCATCTGTTTGGGAATTGGATTTTTCTTTTCTTTATGTTGTCTTGGGTGAGACATGCCTCATATAGAGCTATCCAGGTAAAAAAAAACTACCTTAGGTGGTAGCTTGGTCCTCCAAATGAGTTTCCAGGGCCAGTTAGCTATCACGGGGTTTCTAGAGCACAACTGTTGATACCCTTCCTTGACTGTATAAACTCCTTTCTGGTGTCCCCATTTGAGCTTATCAGATGCCTGGAGATTAATGTGACAATGTGACAATCTAGCAAAAAGGTCTACCAGATCATTCACTTCCCAATCGTGCATATTTCTTCTAAATCTCAGATCCCAATTGATCCCTTCTCTATTAGCAACAATAACAGAATTGGGATCTTGAGCAATTCTAAACAGATCTGGGAAATCCTCCTGAAGAGTGGTATTTCCAAGCCATTTGTCTGTCCAAAATTTTAGGAGTACACCATTGCCCAATTCAAAGTAAGCGTTCTGATCAAATGTATCCCACAACATCCTAATACTCTTCCACAGTCCCACTCCGTAAGGAAGTGTAGTAATATTTGTGCACCATTGATTCAGCCTTCCATGCTTAGCTATGATGACCTCTTTCCAGAGCCCTGCGTCTTCCAAGTTGTATCTCCAAAGCCACTTCATCATCATACTTTTGTTGTGGGCTGCAAGGTTCTTAATGCCAAGACCTCCTTGGTATTTTGGTTGTGTGACCTTCTCCCATTTGATGAGATGAAATTTGTGTTTCTCCCTGCTGCCTTTCCAGAGGAAGTCCCTTCTTATCTTGTCAATCTGTTCTATAACCTCACTTGGCATTGGGAGCAAGGCCATGTAATAAGTAGGTAAACTGTCTAGAACACTATTGATAAGTGTTACTCTACCACCAAAGGAGAGGTATTGCATTTGCCATGTTGCCAACCTCTTCTCAAACTTTCCAATAGAGCACAACTGTTGATACCCTTCCTTGACTGTATAAACTCCTTTCTGGTGTCCCCATTTGAGCTTATCAGCTGCCTGGAGATTAATGTGACAATGTTGTAGTCTAGCAAAAAGGTCTACCAGATCATTCACTTCCCAATCGTGCATATTTCTTCTAAATCTCAGATCCCAATTGATCCCTTCTCTATTAGCAGCAATAACAGAATTGGGATCTTGAGCAATTCTAAACAGATCTGGGAAATCCTCCTGAAGAGTGGTATTTCCAAGCCATTTGTCTGTCCAAAATTTTAGGAGTACACCATTGCCCAATTCAAAGTAAGTTGATCCTCCTGATGGGGTGGGGGGAAAAGATATAGTCATCATGGGCAATGATGAAGCTGGTATAGTTAAATTGAAGCAATATCTCTGTTAACATTTCCAGACAAGACATAGGACCCTAGGCAGATAGATTGAAGTACTTCCTAGGATTTACTCCTCTAATTATGTATTTTGATTCTCTTCCTTTCCTTAAAATATGTACACTTGGCTATTTAAACAAAAAATGTTTTGAGAGAATAATCAAGCTAAGTTTTCTCCCAAACTCTCTTTTTTCTCACAGTATGTAAAGTATTCTGTTTAGGAAGTTATCATTTTAGTTTCTGAGTTAAAGTTCCAATGCTGCAGTTGTATGCTAATTCCATATCCAATCGGAAAATATACAAACAGATTAGGCTTCTAAGTTTAGTTTTCTGTTTAAAGGCAATAAAAACATCCAGCAGAAGCTATGTATAACAAAATAGAAGAGCATATTGGCAACATCAGGGATGATGAACACGGAAAAAAGTAAAGCTTCACAACTACTCAAGATATTGTTGGACCAACTACAAACCTGTCCAAGAGAAATTTCCATTTGGCCAGTGTTGGTGTTGGTGTTGGAGATCAATGAGGGATTGGTAGGAGTTACTCCAATTGTAGAATTCTTCCTGCAACCATCACGCGCTTGAAATGTCACATTTCCTTGCTCACTCACTCCTCTACCAGGAAAGTTTGAGGTACCCATGGTACATGCAGATGGTTCAGTAGCTCCAGTACGTTTTGAAGTAAGATCAAGTCGTTCAATCATTCTTGAAACGCCAGCTATTCCAGCACTCATCTCACGCTGAACTTCTTTGCCAAATTCCTTGACAGTGGTGTTGCGTGCTAATAATTTTTCCTTAAAACCACGAGTACCTTTTGAGATTGAGTCCTTATACCTGTTGAAACAGAAACAATAACCTTAGAGGGGAATAAAAATAGCTTTCAAGGAAACGAAAAGTTGGAGTTCCTCTACCTCGCAGAAGCAGAAGACCATTTGGATTTTATAGATTCAGAAAATGCAAGAAACTCGGATGAGCTTGACCCCTGGGGACCATAAGTTGGTGGTTGGCTGAAGGAATTCCAACAAGTAACCAAGTAGTGAGGCATACAATTCCAGATCAATTGTGGAAAAACTTAACAAAAACATCAAAGTCAAAACATGTAACCACACTTAGGATTAAGAAATAGTGCATGTTAAGGATTTTGAGTAGCTAGCTTCATTACACTACCGAGTTATTCACTTGATAGTTCTCAGTCATACCTAAGCTTAGAAGGATCACTTCCATGGGCAGGAACTGATGATGATGCAGGTCTAATACTAGATGAAGTTGCAGAAGCAGCAGACCCATCCCCAAAAAACCCAAAGCCTTGGAACTGTACTGTGGATTCATTATTCTGTGTCTGGTTTGAACCAACTCCTACCGGCACAGAAGGTACAACCTGTGTAGGACCAATTGCTGAAGACGCCTGTCTTCTCCTTCTGTTGACAAGACGGACTCTACTGGTCGCAGCAGCAAAATGTCGCATAATTCGCTCCTCAAAATCTGAATCATTCTGCTGCGCGGCATCCTGGAAATACCAAGGCTCTCAGTGAGAATAAAGCAAAATGTAATGGAAAGAAATAAGCCACTTCCAAGCTTGGCAATGTCACCCACATGGTTGGCTTCAACATTTTCGTTGGTATGACGCACATTAAGCCTTGACCTCATGTTCCTTTCAATCTCCACTGCAGCTAGTAGCTCTTGGCTGGAGATCATCAGAAAAGAGGGAAATAAATATGTCTCAATGAGGAATCAATCAAAATGCTTGGCTCTTAAACAATATGAAATTCCTTTAAGAAAAAAAAAAGATATGTAATTCTGGCTGCATTGCGTGCTGCAGCTAGCAGCTCTTGTCCACAGACGAGACCAATTCCATGAGAAAGTAGTCATTGGTTTGTAAAATTGTATGCTTAGCCACAGAAATATTCAAATACCTTGCAGGGTCTTTCAATGCAAGAACCCTCCAACAAATTGGGCACTCCTTGCTTCTCTGAGACCTGAACAGAATTTGCATGATGTTTATTGAGCATATCAACCAAAACCCACGGTTAAAAATGTGCAGACGGGGAGGAACTGTATGTCCCCGACATTTGACCAAAATATTATACAGTAACAAATTTTGAATGTACCATTCAAGAATACACTGTAAATGATATTCATGCTTACAATCTGTTACCTGAAAGAAAACAAGAAATTAAGAAACTAGGGTAAATGCATTATGGAACACAATAATCAAGCATATACAAGAATTGCCACACGGATCAAAAGAAGGCATCACCATGAGAGAGCAAGAACTTTGCAACATCACTTTGATACATACTTCCTTTACGTCAAACAAACTGAAGAAAACTGTCTAATATTTTTTGAGAAAGTAGCAATCAAACTATTTCACAAAGTAAAATTAGTTGGGAGAATAAGACCAATCCTTGACAAACATTATGTTCCATTGAGGTTTAACTGTTATCACATTGGACCAGAATAAGTAAAAATCATAAGACTAAGGTTGAGATGGATGTATCAACAAGAGGGGCAAGGGTTAACAAAAGAGTCCTGAAATAAATCATACCACTGCTTCATGCATATTATTTGCATACCTTTTTGGTAAATTACATTATCATTATGGAAATCCTAATATAAGAGAGGGCAAGGGTTAACAAAAGAGTCCCGAAATTAGAGCAAGGTCCAGTTCTAGAAGAACACGATACACATTTGGGGCACATAACTCCTAATGAGAAGGAAAAAATGTAATTGAAATTATGTCCACAAAAATAAACATATAAGAGATTCGATGTAACATGATACTCACTGACCAAATGACATCAATAAAGAAATACATGACTACATCTCACACTAAATTTCAACAATTAAACCACAAAATCCAAACTTTTTCCTCTTATATTGTTTTATATATCAATTGCTTCCATTAAAAAGTCGTCGGAACTTCCAAGGCGTGAAAACTACACACTGCTAGAACTCATCCATTCTGATCAACATACATTAGAGTCATCTAACCTCTCCTTAATAACCAGAAAATCCTTGACAAAGCAGAAAATGCATCACGGAAATGCTAAAAGCCAGAAACAAACCCTAACTTTTACCAATATATAGCCAATTATGGAATTTAAAAAAAAAAAAAAACAGAAAATGCAACAAAATAAACAGGCACGCTTGGAGATAACATACAGCAGGAAGATCATCAGACACAAACAGCTAAAGGGAAAAAATGCTACAGGCAGATAATCCCTAACTTCACATATATATTTTAAATTTTAATTTAATATAACAGGAAAATGCATCAAACAGAAAAGCGAAGCTTATAGCATACAGCAGGAGGATCATCGGAGTTGAACGGCTCAAGACAAATACTACAGGCATCCTCAATGCTATCATCAACGACGGTCGATGCTGCTGCTGCCGCCGGCGATGTTTCCAAATCGTTCGCCATGAAATTCAGCTAGAACTGTAACAATGCCAAAAAAAAGTAAGTATATGTGTAGATATAGAGAGAGAATGTTTGTATAGAGAGAGAGAAAGAGAGAGCATACGAAGGGGGAAATGTGGAGAATAAAGTAAAGAAGAAGGGAGATGAAGGAAATATTGTTAACAAAATCCTAGAAATATGTAGAGAGAGAAAGCGTGTAGAAAGGTCAAAGAAAAGAATTATGGATGAGAGAAAGAGAGTAACAAAAAGTCCGATCTCTATTCAGACGGTTGTTGGAACTTGGAATCAATCAACTCTAACCTTTTTTTTTTTTTTTTTTTTACTATTTTTGTTTCATTTATTTTTTTGGGATAAGGGTCTGAAAAATACCTTAACTTTGGTCGAATTTATTGTTGCGTTACTAAAATTTCATGAGTATCTATTACCTCCCTAGACTGTTTAATACCGTATTAAATAGTTTAGAGAGGTAATAGGTCTTCATGAAAGTTTAGTATCGCAACAATAAATTCGACCAAAATTGGGTATTTTGCAGACTCTTATCCTTATTCTCTTGATTTTATTGCCTGATTTATTTTTTTTGAGTAATATGAGGTCATTTTTCGTTTCAACATATGATTTTAATTTTTGAAAAATAAATTGATTCATAAATTTATATCTAGTGAAAAAAAGGACCATTATTAGTGTATATATTAGTGGTGAATTAAATATTTATTCATGAAGTTATTTTTTAAAGCAACGTCGATTATTTAAAATTATTTTTATAATAATAAATTGTCTTATTTAGTGTAAAAATGAATACTTACAAATGTTAATATAGTAAGTGGTGTTGATTAAAATAATTGTAACTTTTAATAATCTAAAATAAGTTATATAATTGCTACTCTAATGTAATTGCTTATTATAATTGCTTAAATAGGAGAAAATATAAAATTATTCCATTGAGGGCAAAATGAATAATTATAAATGTTATTAATACTGTAAAATTTAAAATTTAATCTAAAATAAGTTATATAACTACTATGTAATTGCTTATTATAGTTGAGTTATATAATTGCTACGTAATTGCTTATTATAGAAAAAGTAAAATATACAAATTTTGTTATATAACAAGCAACCGACTTGAGTAGCTGAAGCAGGCATGTTATATTCTAAGTTGCTCAAGTTTGTTGCATATTAAATAAGAAAATATTAATATTGAAATTTAAATTATAATATATGGTAATTATGAGGCTTAAGTGAATAACTTAATGTCATTATTTATATGACTTATGTAATTACTGTGACATAATTTTCACACTATATTTCACTAATTACCCTTCTACACCTTATACAATTATTCTATTACACCTCAAATAATTACTCATTTTGTTGACGTTCATATGTGATTTTATATTCGTGTAAGGTTTTATATTTTGTTCATATTTTGAGGGATATTTAGTGAAAGAGGAAATTGAGATAAAAGAAAAATATTTTAAATCCTTCTAATTTACAGACGATACAAAATAAAATAATTTTATATTGAAGGAAGAATCATTTTTTGATGAAGCTTTGGACTCACTAATTTAGAGTTGTTTAAGTTGCATGATGTTGATTGTTATATCTTTAAAAAGACAAGTTAAAAGTGAGCAAGATATCAATTCCACGACCAAAATATTTATTTTTGTTCATATTATTTCTCAACTATAATTTATGGTATATATTGACCAACATTTAACATTTTAAATTTTGCAACAAAAAAAAAAGGTTTACACTTGGCATAAATTGATTGTTTGTACTATATGAAATTATTATGTTAAAGAATAATTAATTATCACTATTATTGACAAATGATTTTTTATTAAATTATATATATGTATTTGAAAGTTCGTAATTTAAAATATTTGTTTATGAAAAAATATAAAAATATCATATATGTGAGCGATCAATGCAGGGGCTTAAGATATTTCAATATCTTGTTTATGAATAACTATGGTTTAAGATTGTATGAGAATTGAATTTTTAAAATAGTTTTCACACATGAAATTTTAAAAAAAAAATAATAGATGCAAATTATATATCTAAATAAAATATCATTTTTAAATCAATATGATCTCTAATAACTAATTTCAACTCATGTCTAAACAAACCATATTATCGCACGCTGCTTATTGAATTAATTATGTTTGGCATCTAAAAATCAACAATGACGTACTGAAGAACTGTCAACTCCATTAATGGAGCTTGTAAACTACACAACACTAAGCTAATTAAATGCAAATAAGATACAGGAAAGCAAGAGAGAAATAAAATTGTTTATTGATGCATTATTTCAGCTTACATTTCACCCACATGGAGCATGTATTTATAGGCAGAGTAGTTAGTATGACAACTAGCAAACTCCTAACTAACTTGTTGACTCAGCTTTAACTCTAACTAACTTTTCTAACTACATCACATTTAACCATGGTAGCTTGCTAACCTACAGTTGTGGTTAACACTCCTCCTCAAGCTCATGGTTTAAACAGGTTCATTATCCCTAGATCATTCATCAACAATTGGTGTTGAGTTTTGCCTAGTCCCTTGGTCAGTAAGTCAGCCAATTGATCCCTTGTATTTGTATTTGTATACTGAGTTTTTAGTAAATCTTGACAGATTTTCTCCCTTACATGATGACAATCAATATCTATATGTTTAGTCCTTTCATGAAAGATAGGGTTTGCAGCAATTTGAATTGTTGCTTTGCTATCACAGACCATGATTACTGGTAGTTTAATATGGACTCCAAATTCTTCAAACAATCCCACCAACCAAGTGATCTCAGCAACACAGTTTGCCATACTTCTGAATTCAGCTTCAGCTGAACTTTTGGATATTGTCTCTTGTTTCTTTGACTTCTAGGATATCAATGCTCCTCCAAACTTGACTAGATAACCAGTTACTGATCTTCTTGTTTCAATGCAAGACCCCAGTTAGAATCACAATATGCAAGTAGTTGACTGGTGTTTTCTGCTGGCATAAACAACCCCAGACCTGGAGCCTCTTTTATATATCTGACTACTTTTAGTGCTGCCTTCATGTGGGATTCCTTAGGAGAGTGCATGTATTGACTTAGGACTTGGACTGAGAATGATAAGTCAGGTCTTGTCATGGTGAGATACAACAACCTTCCCACTAGTCTTTGGTATCTACTAGGATCCTATAGTATAGGATCTTCATGCTTCTTTTCCAGTTTATTGCATTCATCAAATTGTACAAAGGTCACTTTCTGATTTTGTTCTAGAGGAGTTGCAACAAGTCTGGCTCTACCTAGTCCACACTCATCAATCAGTTCTAATGCATACTTTCTCTGTGACATATGAATTCCCCTACTTGATCTGGCACATTCAATCCCTAAGAAGAACTTAAGGTCACCTAGATTTTTCATCTTGAATTGTTTCTGTAGATCCTCTTTAGTAGTGTCTATAAGTGATTGTTTGCTGCCAGTTATTAGTAGATCATCTACATAGACTAACACAATGACTATGTCAGTTTGCTCATGTCTGATAAAAAGTGAGTAGTCATACTGGCCTAACAGAATCAATACTTGTGTTAACTTGAAGTTCCATTGTCTAGGAGCCTGTTCAAGGACATATAAAGACTTGTGCAGTTTGCATACTTTAGTACCATTCTGCCCATGTCTAGCAAACCCTGAAGAATGGATATGTACACCTCATCAAGAAGATCACCATTGAGAAATGCATTGTGAACATCCATTTGTTGGATAGACCAACCTTTGGAAGCAGCCAAAGCAACAACAGATCTGACAATCACCATTTTAGCCACAAGACTGCATGTTTCTCCATAGTCCAGACCCTCAATTTGATTATAGCCCTTGGAAACCAGCCTGGCCTTCAACCTCTCAACTTCTCATGTGGACTTATACTTAACCTTATATATCCATCTGCACCCAATGGGCTTCTTGCCAGGGGGTAAATAAACCACTGACCAAGTGTTATTCTGTTCTAAGGCATCTATCTCAAGCTGCATGGCATGAACCCACTGAGGATCAAGAGAATCTTCCCTAAAGGAAGAAGGCTCAGTGATTGCAGAGAAAACACTAAGACTGATAGAAAGGAGACAATTTGGTATATGAGACATGATTGAAAAAGGGAAAGACACAAAAATTGCTTTTAGGCTTAATAACAAAGTCTTGAAGCCACAAATGAGGTTTAACAGGTTTAGAGGACTTTTTGGGAGGAGGAGGTTGAGAAGGAGGTGGTAGAGATTCTTCTGTAGGTGAGGAAGGCATAGTAGGAGAGGGGATGGCAACAGTTGGAAGAGGAACTACATGGTGCTCCTGAGATAAGGAGTCCACATCATCAGGAAACACCATAGTAAGAACTGGAAAGACAGGATCAGAGGAGGGCTTAACATCCTTAAAAGGAAACACATTCTCTTTAAACACTACATGTTTGTTAACAAATACAGACTTGGAGTGGAGATCATATAAGAGATAGCCTTTTTGAGAATTGGAGTAGCCTAACAGTGCTGCAGGAATGTCTCTATGAGAGAACTTATTAGAAATCTTAGGACAAGTAGCATAGCATAGACAACTAAAAGTCCTTAGATAAGAAAGAGATGAAGGATGGTTGTAAAGCAACTCAAAAGGAGATTTATAGGACAAGTTTAGAAGGAAGTCTGTTGAGAATATACATTGTTGTGGTGACACACTCACCCCAGAATCTCAAAGGGACAGCAGCTTGGAATATGAGGGCTCTTGCTATGTCTAAAATGGTTCTATGCTTTCTTTCAACCACCCCATTCTGTTGGGGGTATATACACAAGAACTTTGATGCGAAATACCAAGAGTGACTAAAGAATTCACTTCCATTATCAGTTCTAAAAACTTTAACACATGTGGAAAATAATGTCTGAACCTGAGCAAAAAAATTTCTGAGCACTACAATTGTGTCTGATTTAGATGCTATGAAAAATAACCAGGTGAATCTAGAGAAATCATCAACAATGGTTACAAAGTATCTCATCCCACCATGAGTGGGAACCTGTAAGGGCCCCAAATGTCACACTTAACTAAATCAAACAAATGAACAATGCCTTAGAATTGTGACTACTTACAGGAAAATGAAGTTTTGACTGCTTAGCTAGTGGACAGACAGTACATGGAGGACTTATTACATTCTCTAATCCATCTAGACTGCCAAATTTCTTCAGTATTTCCACAAGAGCATGCCCTAGTCTTCTGTGCCATAAAGTGCTGGAGTCAGTGTTACTAGTAATATGAGGTTAACTGCATGATGTATGTGCTGCTGAGTGTGTGAAGTCATCTTTAGGATGTAGAAACCTTGATCTTCTCTATCAATCCCCTTGACTTGTCCCTTAAGAGATCCTGTAAAACACATAATTCAAGGAAGAACACAGCCATGCAATTGAGTTCCTTTGTTAATTGTGACATAGACAATAAGCATTTGAAGTTAGGCACAAAGAGAACATTTCCAATCACATTATCCCCAAGAACAGTAGTACTACCAATATGTGACACTGACACAACATTCCCATTGGGTAGATTAACCTACCTTCTTTCAGTTATAGGAACAATAGTGAATTGATTTAAAATGTCAACCTTCGATGTCATATGATTAGAAGTTCATATGTCAATGATCCCACTCCTTATCTACATGTTTGGTTACTAGTGCAGATCGAATTCTACCTGCTGTAGAAACCTTAGTTGATGAATCTCCACCAGTGTCACTTTCTTTAGCTAGAAGTTACATGATTTGATTATACTGATCTGATGTAAAGAAGGTTGCAGGATATGTAGAGGGCAGGTTAGCTGGCAAATTTTCTCCAGTAGGTATGAATCCTGCAGGATTAAGAGCTTCAACATAATTAACAAAAGAACTTATATTACCAGTTTGCCTCTTTGACTTCCAGCCAACTGGATATCCTTTGACCTTGAAACACTGATCATTGGTATGTCCTTTGAACCCATAGACTTCACATACAATGAGAGGCTTTTGAGTTCTGTTTGAATTATATTAACTGTCATAGTGACCTCTCCCTGGATTACCACCATTACCTCTTGGTTGATGTCCAAAAGGAACATTATCAGGCTGACCTCTACCTGAGTTACCACTATTTCCTCCTTTCTGAATGAACATAGTTGTACTCTCAACAATCTTAGAAAGAGAGACTTCATGACCTGCTAAGTTCCTCTGACTTTCATGATCTATAACTAGAGAAAACACTTTATTGAGATTAAGAGTTGGAGACTACATCAAAATTTGACCCCTAGCTGCTGAGTAGGTCTCTTTTAGCCCCATCAGAAACTCCAGTACCCTTTGATACTCACAATGCTCTTGGAATTTTTTAGATTCAGGACAATTACATCTTGTACATGGCATAATAGAGTCATACTCATTCCAAAGTACTTTAAGTGTAGTGTAGTAATCAGTCACTGAAATTGTTCCCTGAGTTAAGCTGTGTATTTCCTTATGAAGTTGAAACACATGAGCTCCATTGATTTTATCGAACCTTTCTCTTAGATCACACCACACTTTATGAGCATCTCCACTGTATACTATACTGCTAAGTAATTCAGGCCTCACAACATTCATGATCTATGAGAGCACTACAACATTACATTTTCCCCATATATCACACAGTTCAGTAGATAATTTAGACTTAGGAAATCGACCATCTATGAACCTTAGTTTACTCTTTCCTATCAGTCCTATACGCATAGATCTACTCCAAATAGCATAGTTCTCTGAGCCAGTAAGCTGAAGAGAGATGAGGTTACCTGGAGTATAGTTAGGCTGTAGGTACAGTAGGTGATTGTGATCAATGGTAGGAACTATGAAATTCATCGATCCACCAGTTGAATGTCCTTGTGTTGCATTTGAATGCAGGTTTGCAGCAATTTTAGCTGGATTTTCCATGGATCTCAGCTTAGAAAAAATTGATGCTTACTTGCGACTTTGGAGGACTTTCAACTTCGAATCTAAGCACCTCTGCTACTTCTGCTGGTGATCTTCACTTCCCTAGGATCGTGTTGTGCTCTGATACCATGTCAACTCCATTAATGGAGCTTGTAAACTACACAACACTAAGCTAATGAAATGCAGATGAGATACAGGAAAGCAAGAGAGAAAGAAAATTGTTTATTGATGCATTATTTCAGCTTACATTTCACCCATATGGAGCATGTATTTATAGGCAGAGTAGTTAGTCTGACAACTAACAAACTCCTAACTAACTTGCTGACTTAGCTTTAACTCTAACTAACTTTTCTAACTACATCACATTTAACCATGGTAGCTTGCTAACCTACAATTGTGGTTAACAAGAATGAGGGTCAAATCTACTTTGGATTCATGATTTTTCTAATTTTGAATATGAATTTTGTACTCTTAACTTATTTAATTAGTACATTTTTTTAAAGAATTAATTATTTGTAGTGGATCGTGCCGATCTCGCATACTATGTTAAGATTATTTTAGATTTTAAATATCAGTATTCAATATTGAGTTATCAATTTTCAGTTTCTTTGAAGGTATTGAAAATTACTTCGTCATAAGATATTAAAATAATATAAAATTGAAAATTTATTAGATACACCTTTTCAAAAGTTAGATAGTTTCTTTTTTGTAAAAAGGAAGATTTACAGATCTTGATCTTGATACGATTTGTAAAATTATGGAAAAAAAATCATTTTATATAAAAGATTTAATACTATTTAATTGAAGTAATTTCATTTTGTCCCAAAATTCTAGAAAATGAATATTTTTGCACACCTCAGCCTCACAATCGACGTCGCCTTTTGTTTCATCTTCTTCAGGTAACCTCTGTACACTTGTCGAGTCCAATTCCTTCTTCCCGAATGGCGTATTTCTCTGCAACTCAACTGCAAACTCTTTCATGGACTTCATCGATTAACCCTAACGTTACCTATCGAACTCCGAAACTTTTGTTCTATCCAAAGCCTTTGAGAGTTTCCTTCAGCTCATCCAATGTTGAAACTACAACTCTAACGAAGGATTCATCAACGACAACGCTCCGGGAACTCTGTTATGGTCACGTGCAAGAGCACGTGATTCGCCGGTAAGATTATGTTCCTTAATGCTTCACTCTTCAATTTGTCACATTGCTTTGATAGTTGATATTCCGGAATTTTCCAGAAGGATAATGTTAATGCTACAGAATTTTTCTTCAAATATTGATTCAATTGATACTTGCAAAGTACTTATACAGAAATTTAGCCTGTCGAAACTGGAAAGTGTGATTTTAAAGTAATTAGTACTTCATAAGCTCCAAATTTTGATTAAAATAGATTAAATTTTGCTTGTGAAGTAATTATCTAAGTAATTTTTAAATTTTTAAGCTTTAGGCAATATTTGTTGGAAATCGTTGTAGTATATGTTTGAAGTTTCTGAATATAGAGTGATTGAACTTTTTGTTTCGTAATAAAGGCAGCAGAATTTTTTTGTAGAAATTGCTTGAAATGATAGTTTTCTCCAGATTTTTCAAGGAAAAAAATGAAAGTGAGATTTTTTATTTATGTATAGAATTGTGTTATTTAAAAGGTTGGCTCTAAGGAAAAACTGATACATGGAGCTCAAACTGCAGGGCAGAAGAGGTTGGATATGTGATACCTACAGAAGTGCAGCTACAGGCATTGCCTTTCCTCTTTTCTGGACGTGATTGTGTGCTTCATGCTCAGGTTGATACATACTTTTGGAACGTTGCTTCAGTGTTGTAACTGTTGAAACTTGACTGCATGATTGTTGATGTTTTTATGTGGGGAGGACTTTGTATTGAAGACATGCTTTATGCATTGCTTCTGAATTTTCTTGCAATAATAATTTATTTATTGGGTGCTGTATCACTTTTCTCAAACTTCAATGTTCTTTGAAGCCATTCTACCATCCTTTGTAGCATCTATTGTTTAGTAAATTGTGAGTTACTCTGGGTAGGCGAACAAAATTCTTGACCTAAGCACAATCTCTTTTAAATGCCATTGGGTGATTATAGTACTATGTACTGTTGAGCATATTCTTACAGATACTAGGGGTTGGAATGTGGATGTTACAAATTTTTATCAATTTTAGTATATGTCCTTTCTGTTCTTTTATTGTTTCGTTGTGTCCCACTCCTCATATCCAATAGTGAGGGCTGAATTGTCTTCTTAATTATGCTTGACATTTCATCATTTAAATGATATCCATCATGTGATTGTTTTTTATCAGGGAAAACGAACTGCTAAAAGGGCACTTAAAAGTTCCAACTTCCAAGTTTCATAGTAGGAGAAATGTAGAAGTTGAAAACATGAAATGTAAAGAGACCAGAACTACAAGTTCTTAGCAATAGAACAATTCATTGACCATTTTTAATCATTTTTCCTTTTCTTATTCTCTTCTCAGTTTCTCCCATTTCCAACTGGCCTCCTGTATTGTTAATGAAATTGAAGTTGCTTTTTCTTTCTATTAACCCACTAGACAGGTTCTGGGAAAACCTTGGCATACCTGCTCCAAGTATTGTCAGTCGTTGACAGTCAAAGGTCAGCAGTACAAGCATTGATCGTGGTGCCTACTAGGGAGCTTGGTATGCAAGTAAGTTTTTGTGGAGTTATTCCTTTTTTCTTTCCATTTATAATGTATGTTTGCTGAAAGTAGGAACATTAGGGATGCACTGACATTGTTTTCTGCTTTATCTAGGTTACAAAAGTTGCTCGGATGCTTGCTGCAAATCCTTCAGAACATGAATCAGGACTGAAATCATGCACTGTTATGGCTCTTCTAGATGGGGGGATGTTGAAACGACACAAGAGTTGGCTAAAGGTACAGACACTTTTAATGTTGCTTGTAAATTTCATGTCCTTGATTGAGAAAAGTTTAAATCAGTATTCATGCATCCCCAGAGTCTCTTTTTTAAATTCGTCTACTTGCCTCACATGAATATCTTGACATCAGAACTCTTAATTAAGTTTTAATTTTTCTTTTTCTGGGATCCTCTTAGTAAACCTTTGATACTTTGTTGTATTTTGTCCAAGTTTCATTCTCATTTGGTGTGTATTATTGTTGTTGTTGTTGTTCTCTATCTTGCATCTTGAAGTTTACATTCTTCACTGCGGGAATGATATAAAGCGTGTAATTTTCAAATTCATATGTGCAATTGTGCGTAAAACTAAGAGATTAGTTCAGAACCGCGTGAAACAAATTTAGTGTACAGCTGAAACACTACTGATATCCATCATCTCTCTCTCTCTCTCACACACACACACAAAAAGAAAAGGCTTAGACTTGGTCTGTAGGTTTTCTTTGTAAGGTGGTATTGAGGGAGTACACCTTATCTTTTTAAAGGTATTATTGTGGAGCTTTAGCTCATTTTCTGTACTTTTGCAATTTTATTTTTCATGATAGTCTGTCAACTCGTTCTTACTTCTGTTGCCTCTCTCTCAACACCTCTGTTTTGTTTATTACTGCTCTTTTTCCCAGAAATTAAGAGGAAGCTTCAGCATATTTTTACGAGGTGTGACTCTGAGATGTTTGTGCCATTACAGGCTGAGCCACCCACCATTGTTGTTGCAACTATAGGAAGTTTGTGTCAAATGCTTGAGAAACATATTTTGAAGCTGGATACCTGCCAAGTACTTGTTGTTGATGAGGTAATCAAGATGCATTTTCTATCATATATTTTCTCTTTGCCTGTGTTGATCCTTTATTTGAATGGGATCCCATGAAGAGTGAGACTAATAGCATCAGCATATGGATGCTGCTCAGCAATTGAAAAAACATGCTACCAATGTCGCTATAACTTCCCTTTTCTATATTTTTCCTTTCCATTTGTAAAATCACAACTACAATAATATATTCTTTGGAAAATTCTATATCATGAACAAGTGATGACAAACTATGTAATTTATCTATTCCTAAGCCTCATAAGTCATAACAAGTGAATCTTATGCATGCTTGTATTGTGCAACTATTTTGCTCAACTTCAACTCAATGCTTAAAACAGAAATACATGTTCATTATTGCACCGATTTGTAGGTGTGAACTCTGGTGAGAAATGTGTTAAAAAGGGGATGAAGTAGACCTAAAATCACATAGAAGAAAGTTGTCTAGAAAAGTTAACAATTTCTTGGAATCTATGCAGACTTAGCTAAAGATAGAGCACGATGAAGAAAAAGATCCAATAGCATCTAGTAGTTGAGAATAGTAATCTTGTTAGTTCCCGCCACAAGAAAGACACATGGAAGATGTATGCTGAGCGCGCAGAGGAGTTGATAGTTTGTCTCTACCTTTTTTTTTTAAACCGAGAAATCCGTCTGTGACCCGCCCTTTGGACTAATCACAGCCTTCTAAACTCAGTGGATAATGGGCCCGCCCCTCTACCCTTCTCCACTTAAATACCGGGCTTTGCTTTGCATGGTGTGGGGCTTGAACCTGCGACCTAAGCCACAAATCCTCCACCTTTTCCCCTATTGTATTGAATCAATAAAAAAAAAGAGACCAGTGCTACGCTATTGTTTGATGCATTGGTTTGAACCTATTGCTTTTCTAGGAGTGTGACCTTATCATTGATTGATATGCCAGTAACAATATAGAGAACTTTTAATAATGTCATTGTTATTACTATTATTTATGTATATTTCACTTATTTTTGGATTATTCTTTTGTTATGATGATAACATGAGTTGAGTTTATTAAATGAAGAACAAAGTTAATAGGGATTCTCATACCTGACTCCAACTTGTTTGGGATTGAGTCGTATTTGTTGTTGTTTATCTTCATTTTACATATTTTAGGTTGATTTCATGTTCAATTCTTCAAAAGAAGTCAGCTCTCTTAAAAGGCTGTTGACATCCTACTCATCCAGCAAGAACCGTCAAACGATCTTTGCTAGTGCTTCAATTCCCCAGCACAGAAGATTTTTGTACGACTGTATGCAGCAAAAATGGACCAGGGTAAGCTGGAACAAGTATCTTTGACATGATTTCTCTTTCTATGACTTTGTTATGATCTTCTGATAATCGCATCACAGGCGTACTTATCTAATTTATAATGACAGGCTGATGTAGTTCACGTCCATGTGAATTCAGTAGAGCCGATGCCTTCATGCCTCCATCATAGATTTGTGGTGATACTATCATAAACTTCTACAACTCTCTTTACTTTTCTTTTCTTGCAAATTAACTCACTTACAAATTCCATTTACTGGAATAAGCTCATTACTTGTCACTCTAAATTTTTGTTAATTTCACTTTCACAGTTTTACGGTATCCTAGAACTGGCTAGAAGTATTAGATGGAACAATCCCCAACAAGCATAGAATAAATAAAATCAGCAATCTTTTTGTTAACTGGTGTGGGATGGAACTGCCATACTGAAAAAGTACCTGTAATTAGATCATTCTCTTTCATGTTGCTGGAAACTACTTACTATGTTCCTTGGTTGTTTTATTTCCATTTCCATGAATGTCTAATTTTTTTAACTTTTCATGTGTCAGGTATGCAACAGAACGGAAAAGAATCCAATGTTACTCTCTTTATTGCAGACAGATTCACCTGGATCTGCCATAATATTTGTCAGTGAGCAAGTTAGTATCTTCAACCCTGTTAAGTCTCTGTACAATAATTATTTTTTGTGTTTCGTTATGAGCGATTGGGAACCTTAATTCCTTATATAGTGGGATTAATTGTGATATTGATCACTTTCAAGTATTGACACCCCTCTTTATTCATAATCATTGAAAGCATACACCAGAAACTTCTCAAATTTAGAGGTAGGCTGAGTTTCCAGAATGATCTTGTAGAGAAAAGCTATGTGATAATTCTCACCCCCCCTGCGCAGGAGCTGCAAGAAGTTGCACTTTGCTGGGAACGTTTCTTATGCTTCCTTTATGTGTCTTTCTAAATGTGGTGTTATTTGGGGTGCTACGTAGAACTTCTAAATATCATTAAGGGGATGCATCTGTATGTTTAGTAGCTTCTTTTCAACTTTATGTATAAATTGAACGTGTAAACTTCCCCTATTGGAATTTTAAAAGTTCATTTTCCTTCCCTTTGTTATGTTTTGGATTTATGCTCTCTTTAACATCAGAAGAAATCAGACCTTACTTCAAAGAAAAATCAGTTGTCTGTAAATCACATGTCTAATTGAATAAATTGGAAAGAACCACGGTCATAGTCTCATAGATAATTTGAAAAAATGAATGTTACTTATCTATGCAACTTTGATTTTCTAGTGTTATAGCAATTGCATACCTTAATTCTAATGTTAACTTTTGAGCAGTCTGGGAAGTCAAAAAAGGCAGGAAGTGCACCACCAACTACTCTTTTGGTAGATTTTCTAAAGTCCTCTCGTGGGAGATTTTCTGACGTCTCTCTTCTAGAGGAAGATATGAATTTCAATCAACGGGCTGCATCCTTATCTGTAAGTTCTGCTGAGATATTATTGGTATCTGGTCGATTTATCATTTTAGATTCCAGGAAATGGTGAACTAATTTTTGTGTTGCTGCCAGATTGTAATTCTTGTTCCTATCTTAGTGTGTGGTTTATATGTTCTTGGGATACAGGAGCTTCGAGGAGGAGGAGGAGGAGGAGGTTATTTATTGGTGGCAACAGATATAGCAGCTAGAGGTGTTGATCTACCAGAGACAACACATATATACAATTTTGATATCCCAAAAGATGCAGTGAATTATCTCCATCGAGCTGGAAGAACTGGAAGAAAACCATTTTCAGATAAAAAATGTTTTGTTACCAGCATTATAACAGTGGAAGAGCGGTTTGTGTTACAGAGATTCGAAAATGAATTAATGTTCTGTTGTGAACAATTATTCTTTTAACTGTGCATTGAGTTCTTCTCCATAATTGTTGGCCTCAAAAGTCATCTCTGCCTCTCTCTTGCTGTTTTCTTTTCTAAACCAAGGAAAAGATAAATAAACGGCTGATATGACCAATTAGGGTGTGCATGGTATTCTGGAACAAAAAATTCAGTCCTCCCGTGATTGGTTGGTCAAAATGTTTTGGAAAATATTCTATTACGAAATTGACTTCTCTAGTGGGAATAGAAAGACAAGTTTCTTAAATGACATTTCACGTTCATTGTCTCCTGCCATCCCTAACGCCCCCTACCCCACCCCACCCCACCCCACATAGCATTTTTCTAGATTACTTATAAATGCATTTGGGACAATACTTTTTTGCTTACTTACCGAACACCAGAAAATGAATAAGAAAATCATTTATTTTCCAATATAACATTTTCATATTTTCCTTTGTACCATATACACCCTTAATTTTGCTCAGAATATTACATCAGAGAGTATTTCAGTCCTTTGGCTCTTTCAAGTTCTAACAGCTGAGTAATTTTTCAATTTAAGGTAGACATTTTGATGAACAAATTGGTAAAATGTCAACATTTTATGGTTCTCTTCAAGTGCTCTTTCAAGAAAATTAACCCTATGTTCCTTTATCTTTACTAAATTGTTAACTTACCACCTCAAATTCCCAAAAGAAGATCCAGTCTAGCAGTTTGGTGAGGATGCAGTACACGTGAGAAAACAGAGGAAAGATTTGAATAATGCAGCAATCTAGTGCAAGGCTGTACAGGTTTTGATGCACTAAGTAGTCTTACCTGTAAGTTTAAATTTCCTATCCTTCTTTAGTTCTGACTAGAAGAAAGTTGTTTCCAACTAGTAAAAAATATTACTGTGAAAACCATATTTTGTTAGTGTCGTCAACTAGTTTATTGAAAATGTTCACCTTTGAACAGACATTTTATTCTTAGTTCAAAATTCATCAATGGGAGAAACAACCCTTTTTATCATCGGTTTGTTGTTCAATATTTACTTGCTTGTGGAAAAGTTGATAATCTGAAACTTTTACTTCTCATATTTCAGAATTTTCTTGGTGCCAATGCTACTTGAAAGAAAAGACAAAAAGACATTGTCACACTTGTCATATCACAGTTCCATCTGGGATTGTTGAGTTCTTCGATATGACTGTGATGCCTGATCGGATGTAAAATCCTTCTGAGGATCTGTCTGCTTCTTGTACACCCTGCAAATTGATGTATCAGAGGAAAATAAGTGAGTCCCAGTAATAACAAGATAAAATTTGATCTCTTGCTGTTGTTGGGAGTATGGGAGGGTCATACCTCTGAGTTGGCAATAACAACATTCTTTCCAATTCTTGCATTCTTGTCAATGATGCAATCTCTGCATATTAGTTGAAATAACGTGAGAAATGAAATTAGAATCACATTCATTTTCTCGCTTGATAAACACTAAAGGAGATTAATCTTAGTGATTTACTTTATTCTGGTATTCTCTCCTATTCCTAAAGGCACTTTTCCTTCAGCTAGCTGTGAAGCAATCTCAGCATCAGTTTCATAGTAGTCAGCGCCAAGCATCACTGTGTCCTGTATGGATTTCAAACAAGTGTATGCTGAATTAGCAGCAATTACAAAAATCAAGTAAACGTAGAAGTACTTAATATGTTTGTATGGTATGTTCTAATTGTTTTAATATGAAACACGAATGTACTTGTGTTGGATCCACGTGGAGTCTAGTTGGAGAACCAATGTTTGGTTTTGTTGTTCAAAAGCATAATACTGAACTTTTAATAGCTGTTTTACTAGACTAACCTTCAAGTGAACATTGGTGCCTATACGGGATCGGATGCCGACAACACTGTGCTCCACGAAGCAATTGGTCAAGAAACTACCATGTGATACAATTGAATCAACAATCTGGAAACAAAGAAATATGGTTAATGGAAGAAAATTTAAAGATGCATCTGTTTAAGATTGAAAAAGTGGATCTGTGTCTTGAACCTTGCTATTATCAATTGCTGATGGAGGTAAGTTTCTCCTTGACGTGTATATTGGCTTTGTTGCATCATAGAAACTAAATCTTGGTGGCTGAAATGGAAAAAGAAAAAAACACAGTTGATCATATGATTATTACGGACCATCTTTTTTAATAGTCAAATAAGATTGATTGACAGGTGTTCAATAGCCAGATTCCATCTTACTCAGGTTGTTTGAAGAAATAAACCCTTTAAAGACTATAAAAAACATATAATAGCTCTCTGATTCTTACATGTTCAGTGAGTGCAAGGTTAGCTCTAAAAAAGGATCTGATTGTACCAATATCTTCCCAGTAATCATTGAATAAGTAAGCCTGCAAAATCAAGCAAAACGTGCTTTTACAGGTTGAAGTTAAGCTGCTTAGGAAACCATAACCGAAATAGTGAATTGAATTCTTTTGGGACGATGAAGACATGTGGGGGTAGCAGTGGGGGTGGGGAATAAGATAATAGAGGGGGAGAGAAATTGTGAGCCCGTGAACTGCAATGTAGTAC
Source organism: Solanum tuberosum (assembly GCF_000226075.1). Lineage (NCBI taxonomy): Eukaryota > Viridiplantae > Streptophyta > Magnoliopsida > Solanales > Solanaceae > Solanum > Solanum tuberosum. Next base: position 1,358,318 of record NW_006239030.1, on the reverse strand, counting down.
CACTTGCACGTAGAATATCTTGCCTTATGATGGAAACAACAAGATTGGATGTAGTAGTAAAACTTTTTAAACAAACAGATAAGGTCTTGCATAAATGCCTACCAGAAATTAAGTGGTACACACCTTGACACAGAATTCTTTGGTGGAGGCAGGGATGATCTCTGAACCAAAGTCATTTGCAGTTGGAAAACGCCATCTAAAAAGACAAAGAGTAATCATTTCATGATTCTTTTACCTGATATCTTCAGCATGTCACTATAGACAAAGTATGAGGGAACTCAGGGTTAACATAAGATTTTATGCGGTCTCTTTCTGCTTTATAATAAGCACCACAATTTGCTTCTCTTGAGTGTAGCTACCCCTATTCAGCTGGATGCATATAGTTTCTTGGCTTTTTTTGTCCTCTTTCCAAAGCTTCTCTCATTTGCATGTTGACAGGACCATGACACCCTCTAAATAAGGGTACTATAGAAGAAACTCGTTACATACCTTAAAAGATTGAGGAGAATATCCTTCTTGAAGACGTAAACTCCCATTGAAGCAATGTAAGGTTTCTCTTTAGCCTCTTCTGGAGATAATCCTAGAACAGTTGTGTCTACTGCCTGCAGTACTTGTTGTCAAGTGATTGCAACAACTTTAAAATTTAAAGTAGATTAAGCTGAGACTGTCAAATTTTCAAGAATTACCATCGCCTTCAAATCATCTCCTTTTGGCTTTTCGCTGAAGGACATGACCCGCCCTGTGTCATCAATTTTCATCAAGCCAAAATCTGAAGCTCGACTATGATGAAAACATAAGTGATTCAATAGAAGAAATTATGTCTTGTAGTGATTTTCAAAGCAGTCTTTGAGAAAGTATGCCATCGTTGAGAGGAACAAATAGCCTATATAGTATCTAGATTATCCCTCCTAATGCTACCTGTCATCTATTGGCAAACTTGATATGGTAATGTCTGCACCACTTTGCCGATGACTCTGTCAAGAAGATGGAAATATCAATGTGGAGTAATAGGTGATTTCAGATATATGATATCAATCAAGGTAAGTACTTATAGCTTAGTCTAGTCTTCACCTGAACAAAGTGCAGGTAGTCCATTCTATACAAGTGATCTCCAGAGAGAATGAGCACATCTTCTATGTCCTTGCTTCTTGCATCCTTAAGTTATGGAAAATCAGTGTGAACATTGCAAACTCAGTGTTTACAAGAATTAGTGTCATGTTTGTGACTAAACCATATAATGAGGCTAATTTTGGGTTGGCTATAGCTGAGTGTAGAAAAAGTATTGCTTATATTTACATGCTGTTGTGCTGTATTTTCCTCATGATTAAGTTCCCTGGAAGAAATTAAACCGATACAAACTTAGCTAACTTGATCTTGCATTGGTAATTTGTTGAGGATGAAAACTATTAGTGGCCCTTTAGTTTACTTCTATGCCATCAAGTCATCAACAATTATATTCAGGTCGACTATAATTGAAATCTCCTGTTGTGATGTATGAATATATGCATTTCGATTCTTCTCCAGAAATATTGCAGTTCTGGAATATATTGATGTTTGCACTGTTATTAGGGTAAATTACTAAATTATGGATATTGCAATTCAATATGACCATGTGTGTACCTCGAAAAGCCAGTGAAATTGCCTCACAGCATCTGCAGTACCTTGGAACCATCTTTTACCTAATTCACCTGGTGTTTGAGTTGCTGCTAAGACCTGTACTACAACTTATCAGCCATGATGCTGCCAATATCATCAAAACCTGAAACTAAGAAAATAAAAATTGGTGTTGTATGTTTACCTCGACATAGCCATCTCCGAATGTGACCCCATTGCCAAAGTTGTAAGCACGAGCTATATGCCTGTTAAGTGAGGCTGAGTTGAATTGAGTGAGAATGTATACTTTGTTGATGCCACTGTTAATACAGTTGCTCATTGGTACATCAATTAGCCTATATGCTCCTCCCATTGGAACCTGAAGCGAATTGATAATGACTCAATGGTGAGATGCAGATAGCTCTGCAAAACTGGTAGTAATAATCTCTCTCATAATCTGAAAAGAAAACTTACGGCAGGCTTAGCACGACGTTTGGTGAGGGGGAAAAGACGAGTTCCCGCTCCCCCTCCTAGAATGATTGCTACTACTGTCCTTGCATCGCCCTTCTTTGCTTCAAGATCCTTCAACTGTCCACATTTAACAGTTAGTCAAAATGGCCATTTTTAGAGGTAAAGTTCGAGACGAATTCAAGATTTTAATTTACTACATAATGATATGGTGTGATACTGTGATTAGTTAAGTATGTTGTTTTAACATAAGTTGCTCATTTGATCTAACTCCCAAGTAGTCACCAATGCTTCATTCAAAATTGTAAATGAAGCAAAGATATACATATATAGAAGACTCACCTTAGCCTCACCTGCAATATCAGTTGTAAGTGACATGCAGATATTAGGCTTCACTACATTACTCCTTAACTGAAATTTTGTATACTTGAGTTTCTTCCCCATCAATTCTCCATTGCAAAACTTCACTACCTTCAAGTTTCTCCCTGTCAGTGCTGCAGGGTTACTATGAAGTAGCGCGAATCTCCCGTCAGCAGCCACAGACATTTTTTCTCTCTGAGAATCAAGAGTAGTGAAATGGCTGTTTATTTTTGTGTATTTTTTTGATAAATGAAACTTGAGGACTAGGAAGTTGGAAACAACAAGGTATATTTACTGGGGTTGGGGTAAGGGGCATACTATTGGTTGGAGTGGCCGCGTTATCCAAATTTAATTGTATCCACCAATTCATGTGAACTTTCAAAAGAGAAAATCTACGTGATTTTTCTTCTTTTGTTTTTTCTTTTTGCAAATAATAACTTGTAAAGCATAAGAATATGCTTTTGGTTTCTGTATATCGAACTTAAGGCCTCTCTTCTGATTATTTAATTCCTTTTTTGGGATTGATATTTAGGTACAAGTCCTATTTAGAATTGACTTCTTAATCCAAAACTGTTTCGACACATTTTAAGCTTAAAAAAACTAAATATTTTTGAAAAAATTGGAAAATTTAGTAAAATATTACTCATGTAGAGATTCTTGTAAATGGATTTGAGATATTTACGAATTAAATTGAGAGATTTTAGGAGGAGAGCGAGGGAAAACTCAATATTTTTAAAAAAATTTATAGGTTATTATTATTTATATTTGCTACTTTTATTAGTCGAAAAAGTAATAAATAGTCATTTTGTGCCATTTTTTTCGAAATTGGACTAATAAATATCAATTTCATTAGTTGGTAAACAGTAAACTTGGTACATCATGCCAAATTTCTCTTCTTTTTTAAAAAAAAAATTGAATTTTGAGTGAACTAGAGCCCAGGAACTAGTCGCCAATTTGCCTCCTTTTTTATTTTTGGGTATCTTCCTGCTCATATGATATATTTCCTAGAATAATTAGTACAATAAAAATGAGTTTCCTTAAAATTACAGGATAGGATATTTGTCTCGTCGATTTAACTTTATATAGCTGACGGTGTAAACAAATTGGTCTTGACAATTTAACTTATATAATTGACGATGTAAAGAACTTATATATGATTATAATTTTAGCCTAAAAGAACAAGAAATGCTTTTAAAAAATAATCTAAATGACAACTCAGGTTCAGGCCTCGGGGTGGTGCCAAACAGAATTATTGGGTAAATTTGGAAATAAATTGAAGACTAGAAATAAAAAATAAAACTCCTGGTCTTTGATAACACATACTTAAAAGGAGGCAATTTATTTATATCAAATCATGGATGTATAATGTGTTCGAACATAAATAATAGTAACACTTAACTGTGTGGTTAATTGATGTGAATTATTAAATTATTTCGTCATAGTAAATTAAAGCATATACATATTTACCTAGGAAAAAATAGTTTACTTTGTGAAATTTATTATTTTTAAAACATTTTTATCCAAAGGAGGATATTTTCTGAATAAAAACATTTCTCATCAATTATAACGATACAAATAGAGGTAGCAAGACCACTAAAGGATGTGATTAGTGAATGAGGCTGCTTTTTGTTTGATTAGAATTCTCGATTTTGAATTTGAGTATGAAAGAATTATTGATAAAGAAAATTTCTCCCGATTGATTTCTAGGTAGACCAACTTTGAATTAGTCGAATTTCAATGCAACACAGTTAGAAAAATAAATGAAACAGAAGAAAGTGCATAGCTACGGATTAAAGTGAATCCACCCTTCTTTAGCTATACATTTTTACTATTTTGACATGTAAAGAAAGAAAAATAAACTAAAATGTTATAAGTTCTGTCTAAATTGAAATATCAACAAAATTTCCAAGGTTTTTTTGTAGTACATAAAACTAAATATTGAGAAAAACGCTTAAAATTGGAGTTAATTAGTTTGTATATCAACCTCATCCATTTACAAGAGTTAGAACCCAAAAAGGTCTCAATACACCTCAATTCTAAACAAAAGTGAATTTAGGAATAAGTATATGAATTTTTACTTAGATAAATACTTAATAGATTTTTTAATGTATATATACGACCAGAGCAAAATTGTAAAAGTTACTGAGTTCACGGTAACTAGACTTCTAGATCTACTTGCTCTTTTATATTATTTTCATTTAAAAGAAAAATCTTAATAAAAAAAATTGAATTAAAGCTTTGGGTTTGTTAGAGGTTCTGTTTGGCCACGAGTCGTAGTCATAATCTGATAGCTTCCTTTTGACGTTGATTCTACACCTAATATTTGTGAACCACCAAACAAACTCTAAAATTTCCTATTTTTTCTTTTTCTATTTCTTCCTTTTTAAAATTTAAAATTTAAATCTAAACCATAGTAAAATTTTATGGACTTAATGTAGGATAGTCTACTTAAATAATCACAAGTTTGATGCATGCATATATTATTACTAAAATACAACCTAGAGCAACAAAATATTGTACCTAATATAATATATAACTATCATAAAAATAACTTTTAGCAGCAATAAATATACACATTAACAAAAAATGTTAAATATTTTACCGACATTAATTAATGGTTATTGAATTCAATATCGCTATAAGCTTTAATGACATTAACAAAGAGTGCTAAAATGTAATTATCGCTAAAATTACCTTTTAAAATAAATATTTAGTAATAATTAAATTATTGTTATTAATTAATTGCCGTTAAAAAATATTGATGCAGTGATAGGACTATAAAAAAATATGATTTTACTTTTTGGATTTTTGCACCGACTAAAAAATCATTTCAACATATATTCTGTACAATACAAAACTTAAGCAACAGTCTCATTAAAAAATAATCTATATTTCCTTTTCATTATTTCCAGCCGTGGTACTAAAGAAAAGACACTACTATTAATTTAGTTGGGTTAGGAGATGAGACATTTTATTACTAATTAATTTGGTACTGAGGAAGTCATTTTCAATGAAAATATTTTTCTAATTTTTTTTTTGATCAGTATTTGGTTTGTGTGTGAAAAAGAATATTAAAAATGATTATCATATTAACAAATTTAAGGATACTTTAATTAAAAAATTTGAGTACTCAAAATTGATAATAATATCTACAGTTAGTTGGAGCAGGTGATATAAATCTAAACAATCACAATGTTAAAATATGTTTATGTGTGCTCTTCAATTAGAGTTTCTATACTAATTAATTAATGTTTATTACTTCTAAAAGTAATTATCACTAACAACAAAATAGAAATACAAATTCAATTATATCTTAATTTTTGTAAATGACAACTATTTGGAGCCATCTATTTTGAATAAAAACACGCAGAAGACTTGGTAAATATGGAAAACTGCGCTAAAGAAAATGAAATTTCTTCTCAAAGCACAAGATTCAAATTGGTGGAAAAAAAAATATATTTATGGCAACATGGATGGTGGTGTTGTGGTGGAACAGTGTCACTTTAAATAGAGGTCTCGATTCAAGCCTTAGGTATGGAAAAACTCTTGCTGAAAACGTCACCTTCGAATGAATCCTGTAATGTGCGGTTCGAATTTATTCGAGCTTCAAAATCAAAACCAAAAAATAAAAAATAAAAACATGTTCTAAAAAAAATAAGAGCAAGCATGGTAACGACGTCGTATCATCATGTGGTGCGCCGCTTTCTAATTGTGTGTGCTGTAGACAAGTCCCCATACATGATTTTTCCTGGATTTTGTTATAAAATCAGAAAGCTCAAAACTCAATCACAAGTAGAGGATCAACAATGGCGTTGCTTCCACGTTATCTCTTACTTTCTCTTCTTGTTCTTAATTCCCTTCTCTTCTCTTTTGTCAAATCTGACGGTACGTAATTTTTCACTATACTTTAATTCTTCATTTTTGCATCAAAGCTGTTATTTTTATTATCATTTCTAATTGCTAACCGGGTTCTGCATATGAGGTGTTTAGCTTCTTAAATTTACCTCTTTTGAAGATCTGGTTTGTATTGTTGTTTGATAGCCGTGACCCATTTCAAGATTTTTTTATTTTGAAGATTTGGGATTGTTCAGTTCAACTTTATTCTTTATTATCTTGCTTGCTTGCTTACTGTAGTAGTAGTAGTAGTAGAGTTCTTGGATCCTGATTGTGTGTTGAGTTTATGGTATTCCAATTTACTGTTTATAGAAAGATTGAGCTTCTTTTGAGCAAGTGGAAAATTAAGTTATTGAAGTTTATATATTATCAGATAGGGCTAGATCTGCTTCCCAAATACCGGATGATTTGATGAATTAGATAGATCTCTGAGGTTTGTTAAATTACCTTTTTTTTTTACCTAAGAATCAAATTATTTTTACCTCAGCTAAATGATCCATGGAAAAGTTAGCTGACTTGAATCCAAAGCTAATCTTACTTTCTCTTTTGATAACTGTGGTGTCGGGGTATGGTTTCGTGCATCTCGACTAATTCCACGAGATATCTATCACCTCCCATCAACAACAAGTATCAGGTAATTTTGTCTATCAAGGCTAAGACTAGGACAAATAGGAAGAAATCACCTACTATTTTTGACACCTCATGGTTGTCAACCCACTTCATTGACCATTAGGCTACACCCTTGGGTGCTTGATGGGTTTTGATCTTCAATGCAAGTGATTTCTTCTCGATGAGGCCACTCCATTATTTTGGAAGTGGCAGAACTTACGTTAGTAAAATGGGGCGCTATTAAAGGAACAATATTCAAATAAGGGATAATATCTCATTTGTAGGTTCTTGATCTTTAGTGATAAACTGGCCTTATACATCAGCAGTTCTTCTTATCATCTTTATCAACCCATATGCTGAGATCATGGTGGATCATTTCTACAAATCTTATGCCATCAGAGAAATTCATGTGACCTGGTCTACTTTTACTCAGCAGTATCTCAAGCAAGTCAATTCTGAAAACCTCTCTTGGACTGAGAGAGTGTGTTAATGTGTTACTTTGAGAAATGGATATTAATTGAAACGTGGAAAGAACTTTTAGCAGAAATTTCTTTTCAGCGTCGAGTTGTTCTGTTTTTTTTCTTTTTGGGTTCTGTGGTCTAGTTACTGTTCATCTTTTCTGTATGCTTTGTCATGCTTTATATAGTATTTTGCCATGATCTCTGCTTCAGTCAGCTTTGATATGTCTTTCCTTGATCGGAATATCGGAAAGAGCCTCTCTACCTCCCTACCTCCCAAGTTATGGGTAAGGTTTGCATACACTCTACCCTCCTAGACCCCAATTGTGGGATTACACTAGATATGATGTTGTTGTTCTTGGGTTCTTTGTGGTGTGGATGGAGAGGGATGTATCATGTATACTAAGGGAATAACTTGAACTGCATGCACCACGCCTTGTAACATTTCATGAACATCAGTTATCACTGTCTGATTCACTTCCTAGACTATATTGTGAGTGCACTTTAGATGTCTTTTCCACATAATATCCCCTTAGGAGACTAATTTTTCATCTTTTATATTGTTCAATATCTGAACTTGGAGTTTCATATTTGCCACCTTGGTGCAGATGAGGAAGACAACCTTTTTAGAAGTATTAACAGCTACAGGGCATCCCTGAATTTGACAATTCTGCGCGAGAATGACAAAGCAAAATGCCTTGCTGATGAAATGGCTGACCAATTTAAAAATCAACCCTGCACAAACACAACAGGTGCCAATACTGTACTTGGCACTGAACCTCAGTTCTCTGACTATCCTAATCTACTATCCAAGTGCAAATTGAACGTCACAACCACCAGAGATGCAGTGATAATGCCTGCTTGTGTTCCCAACCTTGTCCCAGACCTCGTTCTTTCCAACTATACAATGTCCCAGTATTCTAATTCTCTGAATGATACCAAGTTTACTGGTGTTGGAATTGGTTCTGACGACAACTGGATAGTCGTAATTTTGACCACAAACAACCTGGAGGGAAGCTTTACACCTGATAATAGTTCAGCAAACATACTTTTTCAGCTTGGTCTAATCTCTCATGCAGTCTTTCTACTCATGGCATTTCTCCTCTTACTGTGAAAACGTTGAACCTTTACACTTTTTTCTCTATTTTTCACATCTGAGTGTAGTTTCTGTTACCAGTACCTGATTTTGTTGTTAATTTGTAATATTCTAATTGAAAGAGGGAGAATATCAGCTACTATCCCTACAGAAAATGTACCTTAAAAGACTACAAAACCTGTGTTACAAACAGATTCCACTGTCTTATTTATTTTCTGTATTGTATTGCTCTGAAATATTGCAGCATTCATTCTCCACATACAATGTCATTTCAGGCATCAAATCTGCTTGGCATTTTCAACTCACATTGCCAAAATAATTGAACTGTTTCAATATATAAGAACTACTGGGACATAGATGACAGCACCAAATCCAGGAAACTCGAATGATAAAGACATCAACCCTCGAAAACACTCAAGAATAAGTAGAGAAAACAAGTAAAGGGATAGGAAGATCAACAACTATAGTTGAATGAACGCGAAAAAACAAGCTAAGAATTTGCTTGAACCCTCATAAGCTCAACCAATAATCTTAAATTGAAAGAAAGAAAGGAAGGAACGATAGATACTAATTAGATTAACATTCAAATATGAGATTCACAATTCAATAGGAGAGGTTCGCGATACCCCTAACTCACAAAGTCTTCATCTTTCACTATCCTAAAACGCGTAAAAGAAATACCTAATACTTGAGTTCAAAGCTCCCAACACAACTCCTAAAATACACTCTACACTAGAGGTTTCTTGATCAACTTGATGTCCTATCAATTGGAATTATCAATCATGATGATTTTGACGACTCCTCTGAGAATTCATCTCTCTCCTGTAAGCTTTAAAGAGATCGATTCCTAAGAAGGTATTAAGCAAATTCATCCCAGCCATACCGAAAAGGGCAAGAGGGAGCTCCACACCACCTTTATCAAACTTTGAAGCATCTCTTATTAGCTTAACAGTAATGAGAATATGAGACACAACTCTTGCTAGAACAAAAGTCGCCCAGTTAAGAACCCATTCCACTTTTACAAAAATGCTGCCATTGCAATCACGAAAACCCGCCATTCTCCGCACTTTACGCATATGCAGAAACACAGAATGCAGCTCACAAATGAGAGTAAGAATGAGGTAATTGATTGTGACATTTCGATACAAGGCAAGTGTGAAGCAGATAAGGAGTAAGAAATGATGCAATAGAATTGAAGGAATCCATCCGCTGTACAATCGATTTAGGAGCATATCCAATTGATCATAAGCAAAATAACCACACGAAAAGCACAAAGCTGTAAATGCCCATGGCCATGTATGTTCAACAAGCTGTGAATGCTCAAACATCTGATTTACATTTACCCCATTTGAAATCATCGACTGATTGACCAAAATGAAGAGCACTGAAGCAGATGTAGTGGATGAATGGAGAAGAGATACACAGGTGTTGACAAAGAGGGGATCGCGATTTCGCAGCAATTTGGGGATGACCCAATTGGCCGATTGGTAGAAAATGAAACCCAGAACGATTGGGAACAGTTCCTTGCGCTTGTTAATTAGTATTTCCCACAAAACTGAGAAAACCCAAATGAGCAGTGTGGCCATGAAAAATGCTCCAGTTCTGGTTTCTTGGTTAAACCCACTTCCCATCGCCATGGATTCTATCGAATTTGATGCTTAATTTGTCTCAATCTTTCGTTTTGGTTCTTCTTAATTGTCTTATCCTCGCAGAAAAGCAAGAAACAGAGGCGTGGAGAGATCAGTATCATTAATTCATATTCTTCTTTCCGTTGGGATTTACACTTTGGTTGGATGGTTGTATACGACACGTATTGTGTTGTATTATTTTGATAAATACAAAGTGTGGATATATGGTGCAGGCCTGCAGGTAATGGCGGAGCTAGGATATTTGTTAAGGAGATTCAAAATTTGAAAAAGTAAACACACGAACTAGGAGAAAGAGGTTGACATCTACTATATATACATTAAAAAAAATTAACCACATGTATAAAGAGTATAAATTTTTGCCGAGACCACAAGCTAGCTCCGACCCTGGTGTAGGGTCAAAGACAAAATGAGGAAAAAAAAGAAGGTAACATGATCATACCAAATCAGTCATTACACAAAATGTGACTTTAGATTGTTACACAAGGATAAAATCAAAATAAGCATTGTATTCAAACTAACAACACGATATATTTCAATTGATAACAACCATCCAAAACAAGCTAGGGTCCAAAGAGGGCTTTTGGAACCTATACTGTAAAATGTAATTGGGTCTAGGAAGGTTTTGGGCTGGATCAATTGGGTAATAGTTTAGAGTAACAAGGTTTCATATTTATCAGTCTGTTTTTATCCTTTTCTCTTGTTATTCTTGCTCTAGTATTAAAGTTTGTATTTTAATTTTCTAGCTAGAATTGCTTAACAGACAGAGTTGTCAAAGAAAATTATCAGACAACTTAAAGAGAAAGAAAGATTTGCAATGCAACAGTCTTTGAGGCAGTAGGAATCCATATAATCTTTACATGACAAAACGTCAAAGCTTAGTATCACAAGCTGATCAAATTGAAGGGGAAAAGAAATGCTTGAATATAAAATAGATCTAAAGTTGAAACTGAACCACTTCTGGAGAATGTATAGTTCTACTGAACGAATATCGGTATGTACACGGAGACCAAATGCAGACAGAAGCAGAAATATGACCAAATCTTTACATTCCTTGTGATATGTAGAGTAGAACTTGAAAAAAAGACGAACAAGAAATCATGATTGTTGTATACAGAAAGAAGACATAAAAAGATAATCTGAAACATACCATTTCAACAGACAAACTGAAAGAGAATTGTGCTATCAGATGAAACATTTTATTTGTGAGCAAGGTGGCTCCACATCTCGAACAAGGACCTACGAGCTAATTGCATTGTTACATTTGAATCATGCAGCAGCTATTCTAAGAGAATTTCAAGAGCTCTTTAGTCTGGTCCTCGTTAGGAACAGATATCTCCTTACTGCTAAAAGCAGAACCCATGTGGTTTTTGAGATCTTCTCTTTTATCATCAACAGCAGTGCGGAGCTTAGAACTGTCTTCAGGATCTGAGGCTGTAACCCTTTAAAGAATCCCATTAGCCCTTCCTTTTTCCATATGGCATGAAGGGATCCAGAAATTGTTTTCCGGGCTTTTAACTCAGCTTCATCCTCTGCACCTCCTTCTGATTCAGCAGCTTGTATCATGACTTTACAACTATACACAGTGCATATGAGTAAATACAGCTATGTTGACGCCAAAGAAAAAGGAGCCATCAACATACTAGATATACAGTAGGAGTAAAGATGTCAATGTAACCAACAAGGGTTGTGATGGAGTGGTAAGTACTCCTTCATCCTTACCCAGAGGTCTCAGGTTCGAGTCCCCCCTAGGTACGGAGTCGCCTTTGTTAGGGAGCGCTTTACCCCCAATGTGGGACTTCCCAGCGCGAATCCGGATTTAGTCAGGCTCCAATGTGGGTACCGGATACTGGGTGGGAAACCAAAAAAAAAGAAGATGCCAAATGTAGTCCAATACCCAACCGAATCTTGGTGATTCTGGCACTGGTATTCTCTAATGTTTGAGCAAAAAGTGTCTGACTAAGTATATAACAATAGAAAAGGAGCAGATGTTCAACAGCTCTTTTACATGTTTGACACAATTGGCATAGACTCACGCTTGCGTATGAAATGCTCAACTGAATATACCTTATTAACGGGTAAGTGATGCAGGTGGCAAAACATTTTGAGACTGCCCCCAGAACAAAAGCAGAAAAAGCAGAAAGAGATTCTGGCCTTGATTCCACCCCTCTATTGCTTTTCATCTTCCCCTTCAGCATTCTTTGTTTAAATTGATCAAAGGCCGTGTACTGCATAACACCACATATTGCAACAGAAAATTATTCATTAATGTCCCTGAACATAATTTGTGATATCATATTGAAATTTGTCGAGACATAATGCGAAATTTGGAAGGTAAAGCAATAGTATGCAAGAGGGTATCAGGTGAGCATACTTTAAGCATCACAAACATACGACATTGAAAGAAATGGTGGAACACTCTCACATTAGAAAATAAAGCACGTGAATACCTGAATTGCTGGATTTGAAGTGAGAATGATGGATATTCCTAGACCATCAAATGCTTCACTCCAAGTGCCCTCCGAGAGGGTTTTCCAGAATCCCTTGGATTTCCCAAATTCACTAGTTTGCATTCTTGAAGCTGCTGTATCTAGAGGCTGCAATATCAGAGTAAAACTTCAGATCAATAGAAGAACAGATATAAAAGAAACCTTACAAGAAACAGAAGTACACAAGCTGGAGCAAACAATTCCCAGAAGATGCAACCAGAACAAAAGTAAAGACCACTGCCAGAAGACGCCTCCACATCCACTGTCAGAGACTCTTTTTCTACACATTGGTGGTACAGATAGTTTCACTCTAAAAGAGAAATGCAACTTTCTTGTTCTATTTAATCTTTAAAAGCATTAAGCACATATATGACTGGGAAATAACAGCTTCTTGGAACTCCTTTTTTGATAAGTTCAAATAAATATAATATCAGAATGACTCTCTCTGATCTCCACCTCTATGCAACAGGGCCATCCAGCTTACAAATGTAGACAACTCAAAGTGAAAGACTACGAAAAGTATGCTGTCTTAATCAAATAGATTGATTATGCAGCTACCAAAGAAATCCAGGTTTTTTTGTTTGATAAGTAAGAAATCAAGGTTTTCCTACAAAAGCAAGAATTGTATGAGGTCTCAATGATTTAAGAAAACGAACAGAAAATACTCTATGAAAAAAAGAACCACATATATGAGTTCATGGGTCAGTATACGTCACCAAATTTTGAGTTCTAACCATCACCAGAAGCATATAACCTACTTTAGCATTAATCCAGTTTCCAGAGGCACACCCTTTAAAGGGCCAAAGATAAAAGAGTGTGCACTTCACATGGGAAATCACTTTTCCATTTGCAGTTTCAACTAGGCCTGGAAGCAGGCCCTCATAGCTTTAAAAGCACCGCAATTTAAATCGACAAAACTTCATAAATTGTCTAATTGTAGGCAACCTTCTTTTCAATATTGAGAAAACTAAAATCAATTTTAGTCCAAGTAGAACTGCCAAGTATGATTCACCTGGGTTATTATGACTGTAAATGCCCCCGCTACAACAGCAATTATTAAGTTAGCTCTTGTTCCAATGGATTTAAATCCACTCTTCTTCAAGTATAGTTTCTTGAAGAAATCATATCCATAGAAGTAAATAAAAGATGAAACAAAAGACTGCACATTCTTTGTCCCAAGACCCTGATAGAGTGAAGGAACTTGCCGAGAAGAAATGGCCTCCAACAAGACATCAAGAGTATTCCTGCATTTCAAAAGAAGTTCATACAATCACATCACTGCTCATACTTGGGTACAAAATCCAGTAGAGATATGTAAATAAACTGCTAAACATGGCAAAAGTCAATATTATTTAAAATTGTAAATATAGAAAAATTCCCAAATTCTTGTAATTAAGTTATAAGGGGATACTTGCATCAGGGAAGGCTGCCTACATCAGAACCTCTAGGGGTGAGGCCCTTCCCTGAAGGCCTGAACCTTGCGTGAATGCGGGATGCTTTGTGCACGGGGTTCGCCCTATTCTCTTTTCTTATTTTGTATTCCTTGTAAAGGTAACTTTAACCCAATAGCTTGAGGGAATAATTAAGCAACTAATTCCCAATTCTCTTCTTATTCTTTCCCTTATTTCATATGGTATCAGAGCCATGCTCATCCCAATTATTTATTTATCGGATGTTGGACCCCATATTATATTATTCACGCTCCAATTGGCAGGCCTGGGCATGCGGAGTGTTAGTAGTCCCACATTGTTTGTGGGATGGGCAATTGGACTCTTTATATAATTTGGAAAATCCTCACCTCATGAGTTAGGTGAGTTAGCTTTTGTGGTTGAGTTAGGCTCAAGGTCAATTTCTTAGGCATTGAGGTGGTACAGTCTAGCAAAGGCATTGCCATTTCACAGAGGAAATATGCCTTGGACATTTGGAAGACACGGGTATGTTGAGTTACACCCCTATGGACACTCTCATAGACTCAAATATTAAACTTGTTCCAGGACTTGTTGGCAAACTCAACTATATTACGATCACGCAACCTGACATTTCATTTGATGTTAGTGTGGTTAGGCAGTCTCCAATCAACTTGTGACAGCCACTAGAATGCAATAATTCACATCCTAAGATATGTGAAAGGCTCTCTAGGACAAGATTTATTGTATGAAGACAAGGAACATGCAACATTGTAGGATATTGTAATGCAGATTGAACAGGATCACCCTTTGATAGACAGTCACTTCAGGTTATTGTATTTTATTTGGAGGCAATCTAATATCTCAAAAAAGTAAAAAAGCAGGATGTGATGGCCAGGTTAAACGCAGAGGCAGAATATTGGGCCATGGCATTGGCTATTTGTGAGCTTATGTGTCTAAGACAACTTCTTCAAAAGTTAAAGATTGGAGGCACTGAACCTATGAAACTGATTTGTGATAATCAAGATGTACTACGTATCACATCAAATCTAGTGTTTCATGACAGAATGAAGCACATTGAAATAGATTGTCACTTGATCCGACAGAAGATCGAGTCTGGCTGCATTTTTACGAGTTTCGTCAACTCAAAGGACCAGCTAGCAGATGTTTTCATCAAATCACTTCGAGGATCCAGAGTAGACTATATGTGTAACAAACTAGGAGCATGCAATATGTACTATCCAACTTGAGGGAGAGTGTTAAATATGACAAATTCGTTATTTCCTTATTTTCTATTCCTTGTAAAGGTTATTTAAACTCAATGGCTTGAGGGAATAATTAAGCAACTAATTCCCAATGTTCTTCTTTCTCCTTCTTCTCTTATTTCACATAAACAATGAACAAGAGAGAACACAGTTTTTGAGCAAAAGTAACATCATGCAATGAAAAAGCACTGACAATCAGTACATAATGAGGCAAACAGTTTAAAGCAAAGAGAAATTAGCGCTACCAGATATGTCTGTATGGATGCATATGTCCATGTATAGCAAGTAAAAAGAGGGAGAAATTGGTCAGATGACGAATTCAGTGTAGATTCTATAAACATTGTAGCTTTCTAGACATATTTTTGGAAAAAATTCGAGTTATAAACCTCATTTTTTTACGAGTCAAGACCTACTGTAGTGCAAACCAGTTATTAGCAATCGGCATCCAACATAATTAGCATTGAAACATAAAGAACAAATAGTGAAATATATACAAGTAAAGGATCCAATAGCTAGAGGAGATATATTTATCTTCCGTGATAATAATTTCAGATAATAAAGATATTATTGACCTTAATCCTTACTCAAAATCCTTCTATGAGAAACTTTTGCAGTAATTGAATTGTAGAGACACTTCCTTTCAGGCTTTTGATATACAAGTACTTGCAAACCAAAAAAGTGGATATAAGTGGTAACACAAAAGGAGTAGTAAGTGGATATAAGTGGTAACACAAAAGGAGTAAAGGAACTTTATCCTTGGGCCTTGGCTATGTAGCCATTAAGTATTGATTGCCAAATCATAATTCGAAGTACATGCTAATAAGGGTCACACTCCAATATTTTCATCTATAAGCACTCACAACATGTTATAGCCTACCAAAGAACATATCTGGATCATCTATGGGTCCCTAGTTCTCCTAGCTAAGCACATTTCTCAACTATGCTCCTCGGTACATGTGGTCAGTTATTGTGGCATACACCATAAAAAGAGTGCATCATTTTTCCACTATCAACGTCCAATGAAGAGTAACTTTAACAACCATTTCTTTGGTCAGACCGCTCTACTTGTACACAAAAACATGCCTCTTGTGTACAGATGGCACGTGTGACACCTAATAATAGAATTGAGCCACATTTTCTTGCAGCTCTTATCCCAATTAACCACAAGATGTATCAAAAGCACAAATGGTATTCAGAGATCTTGATGTATGAAGGTGTACACATGAAACACCATATGTTTTCTTATGTGGGAGGAACCTCTTGGAATTGTTATTTGACCCAAAATTTTCACTAAAAGGATTCAGAAAAAGGTGGTGAAATTGTGCTAACGAGATTGGAATGCAGAGTCTCGTACTAATCTTGAACCTCCTTAACTACTACTATAGATATTTTGATAACTTGATCTTCTTTGGTTTCAACTTATAATTTCTTCAAATATAAAAAGTTACATTTCAAACCAATAAATAACTCTTAAAATGTGAATCGGCGGCATATTTACTGCTTGAAAAGCACAACTGATATTAAATTTCATTAATTTTCAACTCAGAAATTTGACCATTACATATTTATATTAGCTACGGGTAAAATGGAGACAATTTCCCTCTAACAATCAACTTCTATTTTTTTTAAATGGGACTTCCAAAATGTATACAAGATAATTATTTACTCTAAATTTTCTTGATGTAATTACTGTATACATTTCATTTAAAGGCTTTGGCAACACTTGAGATTAGTTCTCCTCTATTATCTCTTCACTTCTGTCAACCTTCCCCTGCTACCCTCCCCCAAAACCACCGGTTAGCTAGGACATCATGGAATCCCATTGGCAGCTTATCCTTAAGTGACCAAAGAAGCACTCATTCCAAGTCCAACCTCCTTCCTGATTTGGAGCTGATGATGCAATTCCGAGAAAGATTGCATGTTGTCAGTCTATCAGACGGCAAAATGGATGTGAAGAAGAAATTTATAACTTAATAGCCTTGAACCTAAGGTATTTTATCAGCTAATGGCCTTGAACCTAACATTGGAGACTGGGTCATAAGCTCTAGCCAGCTACATCATTCTTCACTTTTAAACAGGCTTTCATGCTATTTACATCCTCAAAGGACTTAATCGATAACATTCTCCTTTGGGCTTTTCAGTTCCAATCTCATGTAATATCACCCCTTTGTTTCTCCGCTAACTACTGAGGCACAATATTTCAGAACTAACTCGCAGAGAGATCAAAAGTCTTGAAAGTCCTCAATGAGCTGCACTTCGGGTGTCAAAAGGTTGACAGGTGATACAAAATCTTAGGGAAATGGGGATTCAGATCAAACATCTGCATCAGACTCAAAGAAACCTTGCTATCCGAATTCATCCGGAACAAAAGCCTTCTCTTAATTATACCTTTCTAACAGTAACAACACTATCCAAAAGTACTTTATCCGCCAGAGTTGTAACCTAGTAGTCAATGAAATGGGTGCAGACCTCAGGGAAAAATAACACCATGTGATTTCTTCCTATCTGTCTCAGCCTTGGCATACAAAGTTACCGGGAAAAAAAAACCACAAGGTGAATAGTTGAGATGCATTCAAGGTGGCTCAGACACTACCATGCCTTTTACATGAAAGCAAACACTGGAACAGTTAAAAGAGTGAACAAGAATGATGCTTTTGCCACACAATTTGCTCTTGAGGCGACGGAGTATGTTCCACTTCCTAAATCAATGTCGCTCTACTAGAACCTTGATGACAAGAAGCAATTTCAGTGGGGAAAATAGGTTGATCAACCCCTCTAGCACGAACAAGCGATAACGATCACATGTTCATTATCACATACATTGATATCTACATTCCAAATCCTTGAACGATGCCCCATGAACAAATCAAACAATTGATGAATTGCACTCAATTCCAAACTAGTTGGGTTCCGCTATATCAAACTATCAAATCGCCCTATTCCAACTCATTTCTTTCCAACACTAAATACATGACTTAATGTAATTGTTACATCTCAGGTTTCAAGTTCCCCTAAATGAGGAGGGTGTATAGGCTGCAGGGGCAAGTTTATAGCCTAAAAATGGGGCATGTGAACCTGTGGTCTCTCCGTAAAACTAGGTATTTCATGTATATATTTTATAAAATTTGTTTAATATTATGTGCTTGCACTCATTCTAAAGAAGTCTAAATGATGCACTTGGTTGAATGTTACAGTTATTTACCTAGAAGACCAGGGATCATTTCCCACTTAATACATCTCTTATAGGCTGCCTGCTAAAGGAAACATGAGTAACCCTTCGGGATGGCCCAGTGGTTTGAGCTTGGGACTTCCACGTTGGAGGTCTCAAGTTCGAAACCCCTTGCCAGCGAAAGCAAGGGGTTTGCCTTTTGGGTCGAGCTCGTCGCATCAGGCTTGCCTAGTGCAGGTTACCTCTCCTATGTGGTTTGCAAGCTATTGCATATGAGCGGGGGTTTTACCCTGTGCGCACCCAAAGGGTAGCGGCTGCGGGTTTCCCTTGTCATAAAAAAAAAAAATATGTCGTTAAGGTTCATAGTTCACGTGTATTATCAAAGTCACTTGCTAATCCTTTCTTCTTCTTTTGACTTGGCATGAACTATCCTGTTCAAGTCCATACGAACTCCCCTCTCTTGTATATTCCTCTTCTTGAGTAAACCTCCATCGGAGTCTTGAAAGGGAAGACATGTTATTGGGTTAAAATCCCAAGGAAATAGCAGTAACAGCAGCTCAAAAGGCTGAAACATGAAGAGCAAAATTAGGTTAATTGTGGGCTTCTCTTCTCATAAAAAATAAAAAAAAAAGGAAACATGAGTAATCCTCTGTACATTCCATGAAAACCCATAAATCATAATTATCAAGAATATTCATATAACAAACAATTATAAGAAAAACTGAGACACATTTTTTTTATTTTATAAAAGCAGACACAGAGAAGGTTAAAAAGATACTCATAGATGAGACCAGATAAAGAAATATCTAAAAAGGTAAACACCTGTATTTGACCAGACCATGAGCTCGAAGTTCAGCTTGATACTTGGTCTTGCAAGTATCCAAAGGATACAATATAGTGGTGCTTAGCAAGGATCCTATGGCCCCAGAAGTTGCCTCAACCAAAGACTCCATATTTAAAGCCATAATCGAAGAACAAGTGAATTTGACTGAGTTATTATGAAGGAGAGAAATGAACCCCCAATTCAGAAGAAATCGCAGATAAAATTGAGGTGCTGTTAAGAAAAAAAGCGTGGGCGTGAGAAAGATTACCAAAATCCAAATTGGAGTTCAAGTAGTAGCGCATAGGGAGTCGGAAACGTGACGGGATGGGATTGTCATGCTTGTAGAGTGACAAGCGACTGTTTTTGTTTGTCCATTTCTCAAGGTGTCAACAACTATAGGGTCTTGACTTGGGTCACATCTACTCATTTTGATTTTTGGTAATGAATTTTCAGAAATGACTATAATTTAATATTTAATTATTTATTATTCATATAAAAAATAGGTGATCGAGATCGTGAGAGAGAGAAGAGATGCTAGATACAAGTTGTATTTAATAAACACAAGGTTGTATCAATGATAAAGTTTGATATATACACGGGTTTATACAGTATGTTTCAATACATACAAGTTGATACACGATTGTATTACTTGTATTCATTTATTCTTGTCTCGCTTGTACTTATTAGTGATTTAGAAATGCATGCTGATGCAGGATGTATCTGATACGTACAAGAATTGTTGTATCACTTATATTCATTTGTGATTAAAAAAATGTAGAAATACAGACTGATACATCAGGTTGATACATTTGTATCACTTGTATTTATTTGTTCTTGTATCACCTGTATTCATTTGTGATATAAGAATACATGTTGTATTCGATACATACTGGTTATTTATTCGTGATATAGATATACAAAAATATGATATGATACAAGATTGTACGTTAATACAAATTAGAGTAATACAATTGAGATAGTTGATACACGTCTCTTTTTCTTTCTTTATGTATTTGGCATAATCTAGAAAGGGGGCAAGAGAGGGAGATACGGGGGTCAGAAAGGAGAGATGCAACAAGAGATGGTGGAGAGAGGTGAGTGAGATATATAGAGGAAAGAGTAGTGATATTGGGAGAACGAGGAGAGATGCTAGAAAAAGGTATATAAGATGTATTTTTTTAAAGTATATCTATGAATATTAAATACACAATACATGTTTGTTATACTATGTAAAATAACATTTTTTATGTAGTTGTTAACTTGTTATGTCTATCAAATTGGAGCACGGAGTGATGTTGAAAAGATAATGTTGACTAAAATAATGGCGAAAGCAGCACATTATATGACTTACATGAACGGATCAAGCCTTAACGATCGTTGAGTTTCATGAAGTCATATTACTATGCTATATGATCAATCATTGAAATTGAAAAAGACTTCTAATTTTCATTAGGCTTTTTCCATTATATTTGTACTTAGTTGGAGATGCATAGTAGAGAAATTATTTGTATTATATGGTAGTTCATCAGATTTTTTGGAATCGTCCGAAATTTATTCAAAGCCAATTTTGAACTTTGAATGAGCTAAAAATTCATCTATTTCCTATATTTCAAAGAACATTATAGTTGTCCTCCACAGTCCAATGTTAAATTTTCAGTTACACTAAACTATCCGACATTACTCAATGTGATTCAAAAAATAATGAAAGCTCGTAAATGAAATTTTAATTTATTTGTAATAGAGAGATACCCAATAACTTTTTTATTATAATATTTAATCAACTATGCAGAGTTCTGTATCAAGGACACTGATTTTTCTGAGAATGCCAAGTGATTTTAGAGATAAAATCAGCTTATAACATGCTTAGAAAGTATGTCCAGAAAATATTTAGACCTCGTCGTGGACAAAAAAAATGGGAGGAAAACAAATCAGGGCAACAAGCAGTTCAACGGAGAATTATACTGAAGAGACATTAACATAATATTTTAATGAGACTAAAGAATTGATACTAAAGGGTTATTTGGTAGCTGATTAAGACATTAATTATTTTTGTATTAAATCAACATAACTAAGTATCACGTTTGGTAGTATTTTAATTGTTATGTATAAGTTCAGCAAATCAAGTACGGTGTTTGATTATCAATTTACAATTTTGCATAATTAATACATGTATAAGTTATGAAGAAACTAATAACGTATTACTTTTTTGGGTGGAAGATGGAATAAACTAACACATGAATAACTAAACTCTTAATTATTCATAATTAGTCCCTACATTAATCGGTAATCAAATGCCCCCTAAATATGTGGAAAAGTTCTGACATAAAGTAGCTTGCGATGGAAGTCGATGGAATTTTCTTACAATCACCTCATATTGTAAAAAGATTCATGGCTTTTCAATAACTTTTACCCCAATTATTTTTGTTTTAGCTAGAAATCCAATATCTTATTAAACAAATATTTGATATATTCGGTGTCATCACTAAGTATTGTTCTCATGCAAATAAACAAAAAGAAGAAGATATTCGGTGTCATCACTAAGTATTGTTCTCGTGCAAATAAACAAAAAGAAGAAGATTTGATACAAACAAGGATTGTAATCAACTCACATATAAACATTACTCAGTCGCGGGAAAAAGTTATGATCCAAGAAAGTATTGTAAAAACAAGTCATCATACAATGATCCATATTGACCATTAAAAAAATTCAAATTTTATTCTTTTTAAGTATTATATTTAAACAAGATGTTTTTTTTTTTTTAATAATGTGATACATTACATGACTCAGCATATTGTGCAATGCAAAAATTAGTTTTTTAAAAGAAATAGAAAAAGATAAAAATTGTCAATTGGTCAAAGCATTTAAAAATCGACCAAATAATAATGCCGTTAGCTGGGTAAAATCGGAACTTAAATAACAAAGAGTGTGGACACACACATCCACAAACTCCAAGAACAGTAAGGCACAAATTCAAAAAAAAGCTTTATTTTATTTTTGAAAACAAATCCCCCCACTACTTCTCACTCTCTCAACGATCAAATGCGAATCACTGAACCCTAATCCACAACTCTACCTCTCTTTGCTCCCCCAATATGCAGGATTTCATCGGCTCCGTTCGCCGATCTCTAGTTTTCAAACCTTCCGGCGACTCGGAAATCGGTGCCGGCAGTGCATTTGGAGGTTTCGTTGAGAAAATCGGTTCTAGTATCCGTAAATCGAGTATTGGAATCTTCTCCAAGTCACAAATTCCTGCTCTTCCGTCTATTTCTAAAGCTGAGTCTTCACCGGTGAAGGCGGATAGGAAAGATGATAATCCGCCAATCCGCTGGAGGAAAGGTGAAATGATTGGATGTGGTGCTTTTGGTAGGGTTTATATGGGGATGAATGTTGATTCTGGAGAGCTGCTTGCTATAAAGGAGGTGATTTTTTTTGCTGTTCAGTTGTTTAGTAATCTTCACATTGTTTTTGTCCTTTTTTTTAAAAAAAAATTTCAAGAGATTTGTGAGTTTTGGTTATTGTATTTTGAATAGTTTCTGTTTGACTTACTTCAATTGCAGGTTTCCATTGCGATGAATGGTGCTTCAAGAGAGCGAGCTCAAGTAAGGATTTCGATTTAGCTGATTGCTTCAATTTTTCGCTTTAGTTTATGATCAATTTGCCTATAAGATAAATTACTTTCCCAGTATTAGTGTGAAATGGGTCTGAATAGAGTGGTGGATGTACAGGAATCATATAAATGACTCTAGCTGATTTGGGATTCAGTAGTAACGGTAGTTGTTTATTACGAGTAATTTGATTTCTAAAGAACCAAGATTGTTTATTATGTTGGTACAGACTAGTGATATTTTACTAGTTTTAACTTCCTTCGTTAAGTTCTATGGAAGGTTCTATTTTTTTTGTTCCCGGGAGATTTGAGAAGGGAGCAGAGTCCGAGAAATTAGCTGATCTGTATTTGTAATTCACAGGCTCATGTAAGAGAGCTCGAGGAAGAAGTGAATCTATTGAAGAATCTCTCCCATCCCAACATAGTGGTGAGTGCAGTTCTGTTGTCTATTGAATTGCATAAGGTTGAGTATAAAATTCCTGATTGTGCTTTTTTTTTTCTCAGAGATACTTGGGAACTGCAAGAGAGGTGGGATCATTAAATATATTGTTGGAATTTGTTCCTGGTGGCTCAATCTCGTCACTTTTGGGAAAATTTGGATCCTTCCCTGAATCTGTAAGTGCTGACTGCTTATGTCTATTATTTGAATTACAAAAGGGTACATACTGGTATATTTGTTTTTCTGGCTTTATTTTCAAGGAACAGTCATTCCATTTGGCTGTAACTAGTTCAAATAGGAATGAATAACAGAACTTCTTAGTATTAAACAAAGGAGGAAGGGGATTACAAGGTGGGTATCGGACCCTGGCCAACAAGGTGCAAGTTGCCAGGCAACTGGGATACCATGATCGCCCAACGTATAACCTTTCTAAAGTTCTTCCCGTAGCCAACACTTCTAGTTTGTCACTATGGACTTAACCTATTGTAACTGCAACCTGAAATTTGCATATCAGCACAGATCGTGGTTCCTAATCTTCTGGCTCATCTCATTATTTCTTTTGATGGCATACTAGGTTATAAGAATGTACACCAAACAATTGTTATTGGGTCTGGAATATTTGCATAAGAATGGAATTATGCACAGAGATATTAAGGTAAATCTTTTCTTCAACTATTCTAATGAGATTAGCTTGTTTTCATGCTCACCCTCCCCACAACTCTCTGAGTTTGATGAGGTATCTTTTCCTTTTAGGGAGCAAACATACTTGTCGATAATAAAGGTTGCATTAAACTTGCTGATTTTGGTGCATCCAAGAAGGTTGTTGAATTGGTATGGACTTCTTTGGCATCTTTTTCTCTTATTATTTTGGTGTTGCTGTTTGGTATTTTATAGCTGACTCTTGGCACTGCTTCAGGCTACTATGACTGGTGCCAAGTCAATGAAGGGTACTCCATACTGGATGGCTCCTGAAGTTATTCTGCAGACTGGCCATAGCTTGTGAGTAGAATTATTTCATAAAAAATATCCAAGCTGTCATGTATGGACTGTTGAGAGGACCAGCTGTAATTATAAAAAGAAGACGTGTTTTTCTGATTGTGTATGGCACATAGTATTTTTAATTGTTAGAGTCCCACATTGGTAAGGGAATGGACCGGTGGTCTGCTTATGTGGACTTGAGCAATTCTCCCCTCTTGAGCTAGCTTTTGGGGTTTCAGTTAGGCCCAAGTGTCATATCTTTACATTAACAATTTATTACAAAGCATCACCCTCATGTTTCAATATATATCACATATGATTGGTATTGTGTCTAGTAGTTTCAGAGTAGAAAACATAATAGAGGCTCGATCAATTTTTCCTTAACTAGTTAGTATTTATGATTTAACTCCAGTCTAATTTTGTCAACATAATGTTGAAAAAATTACTATTGATCAAAGTAAATGGTGCACATGCAAATTTGTAGAAGAAGTCAACTATAGCACATAAATTATCACGAACAATCATCAGTTAAACTTCACCCATCTTCCTATATTGTTAATAGCATCAGTGTTTATTTTCCCAAATTGCATGGAAGTTTTGCTAAAAACATATGGCATGAATGAACCTCATTACAATATTGGATAGAAACTTTGAGATCCTTCAACCAATTAATCATCCTCTGTGCCATTATGAACTGCTTACTCAACCTTGTAACTGGAAGTCGGCAAGCTTCAAGATTATAGTACAAATTTAAATGCCTCCTTTACTGATGAAATGTCCTAGTGTCCAGAGAAGCACTTTGTCTCTTGAAACAATGCCTTTCCTTCTGATTAGGTTTGGATGTTTGGTTGCTTTTCCCTTCTACACATCCCTACATTTTCTGAATTTTGACACCACAATAATTGTGTTTTTCTAAAAATGATAGCTCTGCTGACATATGGAGTGTTGGATGTACTATTATTGAAATGGCTACTGGAAAACCTCCTTGGAGTCAGCAGTATCAGGAGGTAAGCTTGTGTTTCATTTAATTTTAGTAATTACATTGTGAAATTGACAACATTATTATAGGTACCCTCGTGCCTGACACTTTTCTATTTCAGGTTGCCGCTCTCTTTCATATTGGGACAACTAAATCCCATCCTCCCATCCCAGAGCATCTTTCTGCTGAAGCAAAGGACTTTCTATTAAAATGCTTGCAGAAGTATGTCTGGATTTTCTGCTTGATTTCCCCCTCCTCCTATTTCCACCCAGCCATTCTACCCTATTTTTAAGTTTATGTATTCCCTCTCTTGGGAAATTACTAGCGAATGCAGCATAAGCTGGATTATTTCCATGAGATGCTTAGGTTTATCATGTATCTTCCTTCACATCCTTATTCCTTCTTTTTGACTTAATGTTCTGGCAGGGAACCACACCTGAGGACTTCTGCATCAAATTTGCTACAGGTATTCATGAAATTGGTCCTTCACTTCTGAATGTTTCTTGGGTTAAACGTTATTTGAGTTTGGTGACAGAGGCATAATGCTTTAATATGTATAATATTGCCTTGTGCAGAGCTTATAGGTTTTAGCAACAGTACGAAACATAAAAAAACGTGTCACTGATGGAACATTTGTTTTTTCTAATTGTGCGCAGCATCCATTTGTTACGGGGGAACATCAGGAAGCACGCCCTTTTCTTCACTCTTCCTTTCTGGTTAGTTTGTTTAAACTTCTTTACCATGGAGTAATACTCATCATACTTCGTTAAAACAAAGCTAATACATCAATCAACAGGGAAACCCCGAAAACATGGCAGCACAAAGGATGGATGTTAGAACCTCGTAAGCATTTACTTTTCCCATGTTTCGATATCTGAAGATTCTTTTTTGTCTACCATGACTTCAATTTGTGTAAAAGCTAAGGATCTATGATGCTGCAGAACCAATCTTGATATAAGAGCTACCTGCAATGGTTTGAAAGATGTTTGTGACGTGAGCACTGTGAGGTGCTCCACTGTATATCCTGAGAATTCATTAGGAAACGAGTCACTTTGGAAACTAGGGAATTCAGACGATGACATGTGCCAGATGGATAATGATGATTTTATGTTTGGCGCATCTGTGAAATGCAGTTCAGATTTGCATTCCCATGCTAATTATAAGGTGCAGTTTCCTTCTGTCAATATAATGTGTTGTTTTGAATGAGAAGACTAAATGCACATGTTCATTTGTTCTTGGATGTAGAGTTTCAACCCTATGTCTGAACCTGATAATGATTGGCCATGCAAATTCGATGAAAGTCCCGAGTTAACGAGAAGTCAAGCAAACCTTGATTTTGGTCAAGCAACTATTAAGCCCACAAATAGCCCTATCATGTCATACAAGGAGGATGCTTTCGCATTTTCTGGTGGGCAATCTGCAGCCGAGGATGATGATGAATTGACGGAGTCCAAAATTAGAGCATTCCTTGATGAAAAGGTAGCTATTTGTCAGTGTGTAAAATTTCATACAGTATCTCCAACAATTCATTATCATGACTTGAAATTTTAATCTTATTCCTCTCTACAGTCTTATCTCTCTTTGTCAGTGTGTAAAATTATACAGTATCACCAACGATTCATTATCATGACTTGAAACTTTAATCTTATTCCTCTCTATAGTCTTAATAATATTGGTCATTACACTATCACAAGTATCTCGAAGTTTGTGGGCAAATTAACGTATCACATGACTACTATCATCTTTATTCATTTGTGTTTATATAGGCAATGGATTTGAAGAAGCTGCAATCGCCACTATATGAAGAATTCCTTAATTCTATGAACGTTTCCAGCACCCCGAGTCCTGCTGGCATTGGGAACAAGGAAAATTTTCCAAGTAATGTAAACTTACCACCAAAAAGCAGGTCCCCAAAACGTTTTCTTAGCAGAAGACTTTCTACTGCCACTGAAGGTGCTTGTGCTCCTAGCCCAGTTACTCATTCCAAGAGAATATCAAATATTGGTGGCTTAGGTAATGAAGCTATTCAGGAACTTCAATCACCAAGGAACAATGAATTTAAAGATCCTCTTGGTTCTCAACGTGACGCCGTCAATTCAAGGTAGATAATGCATTGTGTTATTCTTCCTTCCTGACTAATTTCAGTTTCATTGTCTATTGAGACTGAATAATTGCTATTGTTGCAAGCTTCTCTGAGAGGCAAAGAAAGTGGAAAGAAGAGCTTGATGAAGAGTTGCAAAGGAAACGAGGCAAGTATTGCTTGACAATTGTAGTCCATATCTGACGAAGTTTTCCACCATTTTGGCTGATTTTTGACTTGTCTTTTTTTGCTTTACTGCTTCACACATCTCAATATAGAATACATTATGGACTATCGTATAATTTAAGAGACTAAAGGTTGAATGAACCATCAAATTAGAGTAAAATAGAGTAGAAAATGAAAAGGTGAATGAGTGAAGTCAGATTAAGTAAATAGGATAAAGGAAATATGGATCAGAGATACTTATAAGAAAAGAATTGGAGATAATGATACTAGGAGTGCATGTATTTGTTAATTTCTTATTTCTTTTTCTAAGCCATGTTTGTGTGCTAAACATCAGTCTTTCAAACTTCATACTCTTTAGTCTTTTTGGTTGTTCTTTTTACTTCTCTCTCATCATAATGAAACAATCTCTATTCTATTCTGGATTATATGAAACGATAAGAATATGAGACTATCTCATTATAATGAGAAAGACGTAAAAAGCATCTAGAGATCTTTTTAGTTGTAAATGTACTTTTGGGGTGAGAAAAGTACCCCGGTTTTTATGGATAGTTTGTCAAACTTGGTGGAAACAAGTGGGTGATTCAAGGAGATTTACATGCAGATCTTATGCATATTTTTTGACAGATTTTGTGTCTATCGAATGAAATTCGACTACAAAAAGAAACAGAATTTTCAAGGGTGAACTTATTTTTGAAGCCTTGCTGTATTGTGCTAATATGAGTTATTCATCCAAAACTCAACCCCATTAAGTTTGCATGATCAACTTGAAAAATCCTACAAGGCTCTATGTCATGATGAATGATGTTCATGACTCTGAGCCACCGTTTTTGTTCAACTTGTTTCTTGTCATGGTATCTTACCTTGTACTTCCTACACAGTGATTTGATTAAGGGCTGCTGTAGGTGATTCAGAGTTATGGCAGTCATCTGAGCTTCTTTCGTTGTGTCTTATCCTGCTACCGGTCCATACTGAGTTGGAAAAGATTGTTAGGAGCAATCTGTAACTTGTAGTTATGTGATTTATAAGTGCCTTGTCATCAGTGTTTCCCATGTTTCACACCTCCTCCTATGCCCTTTTATTGGACCTTAGTTGCTTGTGATGTATGAATTCTTTTCTGCAATGACAAAATTTACCCAAATTCAAACTAATTCAAACTTTAACACTATATTATTTCAAATTTTGATGGGACATCTGTTCAGCTAACTATTTTACATCTCATACTATAAGTTGTTCTTACCAAACTCAATATGATAATCCATTCAACTGTTTCCAATTTAACTGTCATGAAAGTGAACCCAGGTCAATTAAAATGGATCAAGAGGGCAAGATAATGCCATTATTCTTATAGAGAGTATGATCTTGTTTCACTTGTCGCCCCTGTTCTTGTCTTGTATGAAGTGATAGGTTTAAACAATTTTTCTGCAATTGCTTTTACTGATGACAATAATTTGATGGTCAAATTCTTTTTAATCTTGCATTAGTATTTCCCGGAAGTCTTAACTATTTATGTTGCTATTGTTGATCTCTTGCTTGATTGATTAACATGATATTTGTGATGCTGAAACTCTTTATACTGCAGAGATTATGCGTCAGGCAGTCAACTTATCACCGCCAATGGATCCAGTTTTAAATCGATGTAGAAGTAAATCAAGGTTTGCATCTCCTGGGAGATAAATGTATGTACCCTTGTCTCTAAATTAAAGTCAGCTTGAAGAATATAATCAGTGATCCTGCAATCACAGAACAGAGACTTAGATGTCTTGGCCAGGTAGACAAATGTGTGGTTTTCTTGGAGGATTAGAGGTTCTCGTCAATGACGAAGAATATCAATGCTCGTCAGGTTGGGTGAGCTGTTACTGCAGGAATATAACTCCAAATCTTGTGATAAAATATCAATAATTTGTTGTGTACATTTTGATCATTCTCCTAGAGGGCATTGTAAGAAAAAGAAAGCTGCAGGCTTTTTTCACATACATAAGCCCGTTATCTCATGGTATTTGCCAATATCAAAACAGAGAGAAAAGTTGAGTTCTCATCTGTTGAATTGTTTGTAAAATGTTATCTATTAATGTATTGTTTTACCCTCTTACAACTTACAGGCTACAAATTAGCATCCTGCTGTTGAGTGAATCTTTAAATGTTCATTGCTTAAGCACCTTTTGTACTACGTTGATAGTACATGAGATGCTCGTATACCAAACTTAATGGCAGGGGCGGCTCAACATAATTTGTGGCCTAAAGCGAAATTTTTATTAGAGGCCTAAAATCTATATAAATTTTATCTATATCTATTTATTTTTCTAAATTTCTAGATGTAAATTACTACTTAATATCTTTTATATAAATGATTTTTCAAACATTTTTTTTTAATTATTAGTTTTAAGTAAGATTTTATCAATTCAACATTGAAAAACATCCTTTTATTGAGACAATTATTATATGAATTATTAACACAATTTTATAAGTAATAAGTTGATAAACTTTAAAGATAAGAGTTAGAATCATAGAATCTGATTCAAAAAGTTGATAACTTGGTATACCTACTTTAATATGAAAATTAACAAATAAATTTTAAAAAATAAAATTGTAATGCACTTTGTTCAACACTTTTCGACTATTGATTCATATTTTTGAGAGTGTATTACTCTAACTATCAAAGATTTGAAGAAATAGAGTGCAAAAAGAGTTACAAAGGATAAATAATGTGAGTGTTAACGAAGAAAATGTAAGAATCCAAAACAATGTTTCCTTAATTTCTTCTATTTGAATGAGGTTAAGATACATAATTTTTTATTTATAAAAATTTGAGGCCCCCAAAAAGGCCAATGCCTAAAAGTTTATAGGCAAGAGCCGTCCCTGCTTAATGGATATGAAACTTTAACATCTTACTGGGAATGCAATCAAGGACTTTCACTCTGTAGTAAAACATGACCATTAACATCTTGATTAAGTCAGATCTTCTATGAATGAGAAATGCATTTTGGATAGCAGACTCTGATGTTATACAAGCAATAGACTAATAAAAGCAAGACTTGAAGAAAGTAAAATCAGTAAACTTTATAGAACATGGTCAAGATTTAGATCTTCAGTAGATTTTTTTTTAAAGATGTTGAAGTCGTATTTGCTTTATCTGAGCAGTACGTACAATAGATAACTTATCGATTTGGTTCGCAGACAGATATCGTGAGATTACAGTCTTGGAATTATAATGCTAGAACTAATTTATCCCACCTAGGAGGTGGAATAAAAATTAAAAGGGAAAATTGTATATAATACCAAACTATTAATTCAAATTAAATGCTATAAATATAGTTTGATTTAATTGTACTCCATAGCAAACTGTTGCTATTTTGCCTCTCTCCTGGTGAATCTCGCTCGCCACTCTCGTTCTCTCCTTCGCCTCTCTCACTTTTTATACAAACGCAAATGTATAAAATGCATTTGAGTTTGTATAAAGCGAGAGAAAATTGTATATATACATATATTTTCGTTCCCCTCTCTCCCCTCTCCCAGATCT
>NW_006239030.1:1317080-1326103 GCF_000226075.1 Solanum tuberosum | reverse complement strand
ATATAGTTTGATTTAATTGTACCTCATAGCAAACTGTTGCTATTTCACCTCTCTCCTGATGAATCTCGCTCGCCACTCTCGTTCTCTCCTTCGCCTCTCTCACTTTTTATACAAACGCAAATGTATAAAATGCATTTGAGTTTGTATAAAGCGAGAGAAAATTGTATATATACATATATTTTCGTTCCCTTTCTCTCCCCTCTCCCAGATCTCGCTCGCTCACTCACCTATCTCACTTTATACAAACACAAATGTATACATTGTGTTTGTGTTTGTATAAAGGGAGAGAAAATTGTATATACAAATACAAATGCATATATTGTCGTCCTATACACTTATGATTATACAAATACGATCTTCCCCTGCCCAGTTTTCTTTTGTCTTTTCTCTCTTTCTCGCTTTATACAAACACATATTATACAATTGATCTTTTGTATATGTATACCAAAGCAGATTATACAACTGTTTTTCTTTTGTATATGTATAGCGAAATTATACAACTGTTTTCTTTTGTATATGTATATCAAAATATACATATTTATGTTTGCTATGGAGCGCAATTATGCAAACTATAGCTATAACATATAAATATGATTTTTGTGTTTTCTATATGTGAAGTTGCTCTTTATATATGGGTAACTTACGTAAATCTCACTAGTTTAGGATTAATTACTTAGATACACTCTGATTTGCAATATTACATATCTTACCAGATTTTGATGCCTCCAGGCTCCAAATGTGTCCACTAAAATTCAATAAATAAATAGGAGAAAGTCGATATATGTATCTCGTATACACGAGGTTAAAATTAGGTATAATTTATTCTAGGTATCCAAGTAGATTCGCACGTATTTGAGATACATAATAAATCTCGCTCGCTCGCCTCTCTCCCATGTATTTGGGATACCAGATACATATGAATCACACCAGATACACACAGATACATGTATCTAGTGTGATTCATATCATCGCATGTATCTTGGACCCAATCTCGCTCGCCTCTCTCCCTATTTTGAATATGGTAGCAAAAATATATTTATCTAAGTGTATTTTCTTCACTATATGGTAGAAAATTCTTAACTAGTGGTAAGATACGAAATATTTTGAAAGTATAAGTAATATTAGTATATATAGTAGTGAACTATGTCTAATCAAGTAGTTTTTGTCGATGAGAAAAGGTGGGATATCCGCCTTATTAGTGGGAATATTTCAAATATTTGAAAGTTTGCCGCAAGATAGTAATTTTTTTCATAGAAGTCAAAGAAAGCATAGAGTTTGGTCAGGAAATGATTTAAATGTATATGATGAATTAGTACCGACCCATGTTTGTGTCCCATTTACCAAACATGGATTGGCAAATATTTTCTCATGTCAAAATGATGAATCAAGAACTAAATATTCCATATGTTTCCAGACAGAAAATCTAAAATAGTAATAATAGTATATATATACTTATTTGATTCAGCAAAAGAAATAGATTTGGTTGTTGAGTCAAATTTATTTATTTTTTCAACCAACATCTTTTCTTTAGCTTTAAGATTGTGGTACATTTATGCAAAGTTAGTCTTTCTGGAGATGGTTTGAATAATGCAGTAGCTGAGGGTTAGATTTTGTGAAAGATTGAGGAGAAAAAAATAATGATTAAAGTGAATGCAAAAGATTTTTGGAGATGGATGAGTAGGACATATCTTTTAACTCTTTTGAAATTAAAAAAAAAAAACTTTTTTTAAAAATAAATGGGAAAGAGCTAGATTTGAGGAGGTCAGGAAAATATCTTAAGAGATTATAAGAAATCATTATTATTTTTTTTGGTTTCCCACCTGGTGTTCGGATCCCATATTAGAGCTCCGATTAAATTTGAATCGCGCTCTACAGGGCCCATTCGGGGGTGGCGCTCCCAACATTATTTTTTCCATATCCAGGGCTCGAACCCGAGACCTCTGGTTAAGGGTGAAACACTTCCACCAGTGCACCACAACTCATGTGGATAAGAAATCATTATCTTGAAAGTTCACAAGGGGAAATAGTAAGAAAAATAAAAAATATTATAATGTCATATTGAACCAAGCTATCGCAAAATTTGGAACCCCTTTTGTTACTATATTATATATTTATTTAGGAGGAAGGATTCAATATAATTTATCAATAATAATAATTTGAAATTTATATTTGGGAGCGTACGGTACGAAGGAAAATATTTTGTTATGGGAGGTGGGGTGAGGGAAGAGGTGTGGGGTGGTGGTAGTCTTGGTAGGTCATATGGGTAAAGATAAGGTGTGTTGAAAGGTGAGAGAGACACAATCAACATACAGCGTGCAATGCTATTTGTGAAACTTGTTTTTGTTGTTTTTATTATTATAGTCATTTTTTCATTTTAAAAACTTATTTTCCTAGTTTTTCAAAAAATTAGACTAATCTAACATTTTAAATTAAACAAGCATTTTCCTGTCCAATCAAAATACACCTTTAATCCAAACCATTTGCGATATAATTTTTCAATAATGGAGATTTAATTGAACTCTACGTTGCCCATGAGTGGAAGAGTATTCTATGTCTCATTCTTAAGATTTGTTGTTTCAACTTTAGGTGATAATTTTTTTTTTCTTTCTTTTGATTTTATAATGTAAAAGTGAATAGTAGAGAGGTCTTTGTAGATTATCTATTTATTTATTTTGTTTTGATTTTTTTATTCAATATTCAATACTTATTTTGGATTCTTAATTAATT
This sequence comes from Solanum tuberosum, assembly GCF_000226075.1. Taxonomy (NCBI): domain Eukaryota; kingdom Viridiplantae; phylum Streptophyta; class Magnoliopsida; order Solanales; family Solanaceae; genus Solanum; species Solanum tuberosum. The sequence goes on along the minus strand of NW_006239030.1, from coordinate 1,323,376 downwards.
AAAATTCACAACTCGTAAGGTTTATTTAAGGCGAAAGTTTCTTTTTAGGGTTTAAATAGAAATCTCTAATTAAGAATACAAAAAATTTATCCTTCCAACATAATCATTTGATGGTGTAATTTTAAGTTATTATGAAGCATAATTTTATTTTCTTCTATATTTCTTTCCCACCTTTTTCATCAACAAATGGTATTATTACTCAAAAAAATTTCTTTTAGCACACAAAAAATGAAAATTGGTCTGCTCCCAATTTTTTGAAATTCAATATTTTGAAAACCTATCTTTATGTTTTGTCCCTACTTGACAAAATATGAGAAAGGTACCCAAAGCAAAAAGAAAACGTGCTGTGTGGTTCCAAGAAAGTTGAAACCTAATATTGGATAAGTATAGATACTTGCTAGTGGACACAAATTCATTGGTTTAATATTGTTATTTGTTTCTTATATTGCTACATCATGATTGGAAATTATGAAAGCAATTATTCACATTATTTATATATAGGGAACAACCAATTGATTAAGACTTGACCTTCATTTACTAATGTTATTATAATAATATGACATTTACATCTCATTTAAAGTTTTAGTAGTTATTAAAAATTACATATTTTTATTTTACTTAATTGTGCCTTTCACAATAACAAATAAAGGATTTAGCAGTAATAATATAATTATCACTATATTAAGTTAAGCGACAATAACAAATATGCTTTCTCTATGTCATTTATAGTATACAACCTAGTAATAAGTTTAAACTATTAAAAACATACTTTTATTTATTTAGTAGGGTAAATATGTTAAATATGCATGTCCTTAAATAATTCAAAATTGAAGCGATATGTCCTTTGTTAATATAGTTTAGCTTACATGTCTTTTAATTACCTTTCATTAGTTGGTCCAAATATTACTTTAATTTTATTAACCAATATGTAAAATTGAGCAAATATATCCTTCGTTAATAGTTTAACATTTTTTTAACAGGTACAAATTTAACATTTCATTTCTATTAGTACTTATGTAACCATCAAAGTCAATAACCAATCTCTAAATTTGTATGTAAATAGTTCATCTTAAGTTAATATTGCCATTCTTTACATGCTAACAATGTAAACAATATATCAATGTAACATATATGTTCATATCTTCAGTGATAAAAATTATAATTTGTAAATCTGTCTCTTGAGTTTTTTATATGATTAGTATATATTTTCTACACTATTTTCGTCTTTAATTCTACATGTTTTTGAGGACATGTTATTTGATTTTTTTTCGTTTACTTAATTTTACATGTTTAAGAGGCATGAGTTTGATTATTGTCATTTTTGTAATAATTTCATTGACCCACCGCTTTATCATATGATGTAAAGCTAATTGCTAGAAATAACTATGTATGATAATAAACTATTAGCAAAACATATAAAAACAAGAAAACAAGAATATGAAATGTATAGAGACCTAATAATCACATGTATTGAATGGATATGTGGCATCTAGAAAAAGGCTATGTGGGGTGGGGTGGGAGCTCCGGGGGGTCACACTCACACATGGTTTGGACCCTTGGGGTGGTGGGGGCTATAGAGGCAAACTCTTAGAAAATATTACTCATTAAGTATTATCCAAAAGACAAGTAATGAAAAGACATTGTGCATACATCATCATCTTTTTGGAAGTTAAAGATTTAATATGTGCACTAAAAGGTTGTGTGGAGTGTGACTATTGGTGTCTTTAGAATGTAAAATGTGTGCTTTTCATGACAAAGTTTAAATCTTTTTTAATGGTGATGCCATTATTAATGTTGGGTATGCCTAAAGACAACAAATCTTGAATATTGCCATTTGTATCCTCATTTATTATTATTTTTCAACTTTGAAAGGAATCTTTATGTTTTTCCAAAATTGGTGAATTGTTTGATCATCTCATGATAAGTTTAATTGGTAAAAATGATTATTATTATTATTATTATATGTGGATTTAATTATTATTTTTACCTATCATACCATTTTTTGGTATTTAGATTTTATATCTCTAGAAGAGATTATAAAATAATATTGAGTATAAAAATATAAGTTTTATATTTCTCTTCGCACCTTTGAGTGATGAGGCAATGATTTCATTATATAGTTATGTCTTTTCTATTTGAATTGACTCTACAATTTTTAATTTTATAGTTATATAACTAATTCTAAACTATGTCAATATTTAATCACGTACTAATTCTAAGCTGATTAGGTTCTACGATACGCCATCCACCCTCAAGTAGGGGTGTGCACTATTCGGATTAAACCGAATAACTAAATCAAATCAAATCGAATTTTTATTTGGATTGATTTTTTGGTTTTTCAGATTGGTTTTGGATTAATAAATTACTTTGTTTGGTTTTTTGGTTTGGTTTCGGATTTTAAAAAATAAAAACCGAAAAAAACCAAATTTTTTATATATATAATGTTTAGGTTTAGAATTAAGTTGGAGTTAACCACTTTTGTCCTTTTTGGTTATTGCCTTTCATGATGATTACGTTTATATTTTATGTTTGAATTACATCTATAATAGGTATACTTATAAGTATTGTGTTTTAAGTTTTACTTATGATTTATATTAGAAAGAATATTTAAGGGATTAAATATTATTACTTTGGTTATATATGTTATTAATTATTGACAACCGAATAACCAAACCGAAAAAAGTAGAACCGAATAGAGAAAAATCAAACCAAACTAAATTTATTTTTATTTTGAATCGGATTGGGTTACACTTTTACAAAACCAAAAACCGAAAATCCAAACCGAATACCCTACCCTCAAGATGGACGTTGGCAATGATACAACTTCAAACTTGCTTCAGAGTATATGTAAACAAATCTTGTGTTATAAATCTAAATTCTAAATACATATAGCAAGCAATATATTTTATTACTTCTATTAATCGTAACGAATAATTATTGTTGTTGGGAAGAATATATATATATATATATATATATATATATATATCCCTGACCAAATTCATCTACATTAGGATTACTCGTTGGATGTTAATGATTTACCAAATTTGATAGGTTCGCCTTCGGAGACAAGAAGTTTTGGTTCGAGAGGGATAATATATATCAACCACTTGACGTCCCTCCAGTTATCTCATACCCTTTTTTCTTTTTATATGATTTTACTTACTATACCTATTGTTATAGCATTATAAACGGTATTGCTACTCTTATTGTCGTCGGGGATAAATCTGACCCCTTCCCCTATTCCCTCCTACGTGTATATATATGTCTCTTTTAATTTATTGATTATATATATTATGTCATCTTCAAGCTCTTTAATGGACTAAAAAAAAACTTGAGAAAGTTATGAAAAAAAGATGGTGGTGGGAGGGGAAAAAGGGATTATATTTTATTGAACAAAACGTCTCATTATAATTGGCTTTTGAGATTTCTTCTTTTAGTTAAAGAAAAAAAAGATTATGATCAAAGCTTTTGTAAATTGTCACCGACCACATATATATATTCTTCATTCAATTTAGGTGTACGTACGGTCTTTTTTGTGTTTGCTTAGTTAGTAAGTCTCATATATATATTGTGGACTCACTTTAATTTTCTTGGTGAACAATTGGTTTCTCTTTTTAGAAGTTGTTATTATTATTATTTGAAGGCCTTATTTGAATAATAATTGAGGCCCTTTTTTGGTTTATTGGATAAGTCTTGGATTAACTAGTTGTGTGGCGAACACATAAGCTTGTGGAAAATATATACGTAATTTCTTTTTTAATATCGTCACCAAAATGTTTACTTGATTACGAAGCAAATCCACAAGTTCATCCTTCGGGATGACTAAGTTGGTTTGGAGGATAGTCATCTATATAGATAACTCGAGATCGATTCTCACACTCAATGTCTATTGAATCGAGCCTAGCGCATAGGATTTGCCTAGTGTGATTTTTATCTCTAGTGTGGTTTGCAGGCTATTACACAGTGAGGAGTTTATCCAGTAGCACAAATTGCTCATCCGAAGAATAAAGGCTGTAGCAGAGGTTGTAATGACGTTTCCTGGGGTTTCAAAAAAAAAATCCACAAGTTCAATGTGTTGGGAAAAAATGGGTAATATTTGTCAAACATAGCTATAATTTTGATTCGTTACGAAATTTAAGATAAAAATGAGGATTTTAAACTTATAATTTTATGATCTTAAATTTGTGTAGTTATAAAAACAAAGAAAAAGATAAAATTAAATTGTCTACAAAAATAGAAAGATATCATTATTTTTAAAATGGACTAATAAAAAAAAAATACGTACGAAGGGAAAGAACGGAATATTAGGTGACAAAATTTGAGAAATTGGATGTGATTAAACCCACTTTAAAGAATTGCGCGTGGGGGTGGGGCTAATACCATTTTTATGAAATCTTTTCATCCTTTTTTTTTCAAAAAAAACAAAAAAAAATTCAACGATGAAAACATTATTTTCAAAGTGCTCCGCCACCTCCATTTGCAAGTAATCATTTATTTTTAGACAGGGGTGGATCTATGTAATGACGTATATGGTGTTGTTAATCTGTGTTTAAAATAGAATTACTGATTTCAATAAACTTTGCAGAAATACGAAGTTATTAAAGTTTAATGAACCAGTAAGAACAGAAGAACAAAAATTAAAATCTGTAAAACATACCAGAATCTGTAAAAGACAAAACGGAAAAAGATCAAGCCCACTGAATGCACAGTGTCCCCTTAAGGAACTTATTCCCCTCTAGTATCTGAGGTTTGATTTGGAATATGTCCTTCCAGGATAAAATGATCTCAATCACCAGTGTATATTGATACCCAAAACGCAAAGACCTAAATGACCACGGGAAGAATCAACGGAAAATACACTATATAATGAGGATCCTAGGCGTAGTAATCTCCAATGGAAATCCACTTCTTTCGGATCAGATTTTGTGGCATTCTTGCTTGAAAATGAGCCTCCAACATTTAAAACAACTATGTCTTCATCTGAGTCAATCTATTGGAAAGAAGCAGTCAATAGTGACATCCAATTGCTTCGATTTATATTATCCAGAATGCAAGTTGAATCACAACGAATTTTATGATCAAACATGATTTTCAAAATTAATATTCAAGAAAAAGTAAAATATATTCATAATCAAACGACCAATAGTATGATTTGTTTTCAATAATCAAATTATCACTTATTAATTGTTTTATTTTTTGTATTGCATGTGCAACCTTAACATTGTTCCTTGGAATGGCATTTCCATTTTTTGGTGGACTACTTAGTTTCTTTGGAGGATTTGCATTTGCTCCTACTACCTACTTTGTAAGTCAAATATCTTGTGTTATTTTTACACCTCATATAACTAAAATAGTATTGGTGACGGATTACAAAATCAAATCTTTCAAAAATCTTCTTATTTAATCTGATTATCAATTTTGCATAACACACATCGATAACTTTTAAAATAAATTGATAATGTTCACATTCGAATCGAACTGACCGATAAACACTCCTGATTCAATTTGCTTTATAAAAAGAAGATATCAATGAACTTTCATTACCGTATTCACATGAGTTTCAGTATTATCAGATTTGTGAACCAAAAATCGACAAACCTTACTATTCACCGCATATACAATAAATACACAATCCACTGTTTTGGGTCCAATTTTCACCCTCTTGGGTAAAGGCACCTCTACTTTGGCTAGACACCCCCACACTTTGAAATATTTCAAGTTGGATTTCCTTCCTTTCCATAATTCATATGAAATTGATTGCGTTTTGCTACGGGGTACCCTATTGAGTATCTTGCTAGCCGTAAGGATGGCTTCCCCCCATAGATTTCTTGGTGAATCAGAACTGATTATCAAGGCATTCATCCTTTCCTTTAATGTTCTGTTCTTCCGTTCAGCCAAACCATTTGACTGTGGTGTATAGGGTGTAGTAGTTTGATGGATAATACCATATTTCAAACAAATCTCAGCAAAAAAAGATTCGTATTCTCCACCCCTATCACTTCGAATCATTTTTATCTTTAGATTCAATTGATTTTTCACTTCATTTTTGTATTGCTTAAATGCATCAATTGCTTCATCCTTACTATAAAGCAAATATACATAACAAAATCGAGTGCAATCATCAATAAAAGTTATAAAATACTTTTTCCCACTACGAGATGGTGTCGACTTCATATCACATATATCTATGTGAAATAAGTCTAAAGGTTTTGAATTCCTGTCAACAGACTTGAGGATGTTTAACAAACTTACTTTCTATACAAATTTCACATTTCGATTTATCGCATTTGAAATCA
>NW_006239030.1:1315183-1316899 GCF_000226075.1 Solanum tuberosum | reverse complement strand
AGACTTATAAGGATGTTTAACAAACTTACTCTCCACACAAATTTCGCATTTCGATTTATCACATTTGAAATCAGGCAATACTTGTAAAGTAATCAATTTTCGCAAGGCTTTGTAATTTACATGTCCCAAACGGGCATGCCATAAATCATTTGACTCCAATAAGTAAACATAAGCAGAATTCTTATTAATACTGTCAACAACCGCATTACATTCATGTTTGAAGAGGCCCTCAGTGAGGTAGCTCTTTCCTAAGAACATCTCATTCTTACTTATTACAACTTTGTCACTAACTAGGACACACTTAAACCCGTTCTTAACGAGCAGTGCAGCAGAAACTAAATTCTTCCTAATAGTAGGAACGTGCAGAACGTTGTTCAGAGTCAACACCTTGCCAAATGTCATCTTCAACATAACTTTCCCAGTTCCTGCAATTCTTGTTGTTGTTGTGTTCCCCATGAACAAATCTTCATCGAACTCAGCAGGAGTGTACGTTGCAAAGGCTTCTTTCGCAGAGAAAATATGTTGAGTGGCATCTGAGTCGAGAAACCACTCCTTGGAATTTCCAACTAAATTGCACCCCGAGATCATTGCACAGAGGTCATCTGCATCTTCCATCTCTTCCACGATGTTTGCTTGACTTTTGCCTTTGTCTTTGTCTTTGTCCTTTCTTGGAGCACGACAGTCAGAAGACTTGTGACCAGCCTTACCACAGTTGTAACAATTGCCCTTGAATTTCTTCTTGGCCTGTTCTGACTTCTGTCCATTGGACTTCTTTCTCTTCTTGCCTTTAGTAGGAGCTTCTTCAACAATATTAACTCTAATTATTGTCGAACTCTTACGAGACTTCTTTTCATCGGTCTTGTTATCTTCCTCAATCTTGAGCCGAATCACAAGATCCTCAAGCTTCATTTCCTTACCTTTGTGCTTTAGATAATTCTTAAAGTCGTTCCACGAAGAAGGTAACTTCTCGATCATTGCAACCACTTGAAAAGCTTCATCTACTACCATATCCTCAGCAATTATACAATGGAAAATAAGTTGAAGTTCCTGCACTTGTGATCCAACAGTTTTACTATCTGACATTTTATAGTCTAAAAACTTTGCGACCATAAACTTTTTCAAGCATGCATCTTTTGTCTTATATTTCTTCTCAAGTGCATCCCACAATTCTTTCGAAGTTGTCATTGCATTATAGACATTATATAAGTCATCCTCTAAAGCACTCAAAATGTATCTCTTACATAGGAAATCTGCATGTTTCCATGCTTTAATAATCATAAATTTTTCTCTGTCTGGCATTTCAGCAGCAGGCACCGAAGTTACTTTATTGGTAATTTTTTGCAGACCAAGAGTGGTAAGCCAGAAAAATACTCATTACTGCCATCCTTTGAAATTCACACCAAAGAATTTTCCCCATTTCTCTGCTGGTGGTACAACAGTTCGGATTGGTACAACAACAGCCACCGTAACATTATCATTTGTCATTTCAGAATCTGTAACAAACAGAAATTGATACAAATGACTCAGTAAGCAATAATTTAAATTGCAAATTTAACAGGAGTATAAAACCATGAAGGTTTTTGTCTCCACCAGAAACACATATTAAAAAAAAAATCCTTAAGAATGTTGCCAATCTGTGTTTAAAACAGAATTACTGATTTCAACAAACTTTGCAGAAACACGAAGTTACCAAAGTTTAATGAACCAGTAAGAACA
>NW_006239030.1:1310642-1315037 GCF_000226075.1 Solanum tuberosum | reverse complement strand
GTTTGATTTGGAATATGTCCTCCCAGGATAGAATGATCTCAATCACTAGTGTATTGATACCCAAAACGCTAGTGTCAGCGAGCCACTCAACACAGTAAAGTACACGAAAAATATTTGTGTAGAAGAAGAAGAAGAAACCAGAAATTTTCGTAAGTAAAAAATTATGAAGAATAACTGGTATTTATAGCCAAGAGGAATGGATTCCGAAAGGTTGCAACCTTTCAGAATCCACATGACCCATTAATGAAAGTTTGCAACCTTTCAAACGGTCATGGTTGTTTCTGAAAGTTGCAACCTTTCAAAACAGTCATTTCCAATGGCGGAAAATTTAAATAAAATGGGAAAGTTTAAATAAAATGGGTCGCGCGCGGATTCGACTCGGGTCGGAACGTTTCGGTTAATTAACTAATTAATTGAAACGTTTTGGCCATTTAATTTAATTTAAATCGATCATTTTCCAAAGCCGAAGCCGAGCGAGCGACGACGACGAGGCGAGGGGGGTCCCTCTTTCCAATCCTTTTAACAATTAATAGAAGTGTTTCTCTATTTAAAATTTTCTATTTTTCTTTCCACCACCGATCAGGGAAAAATGTCTTTTTACTAAAGCATAAGAGGACTTTTCAAGTTCTTCTCTTTTCATCTTCCCTCCATTTCCTATTAACTCTTGCTATATACCCAACATATGGGTTGACTGAACCTAGTTACTTTAGTTTACGCTTTATTATATATTCTAAAAAAAACTAAAATTATTGTGAGTAGTTTTAGGTTTTTTAACTTGTAAAGTTTAAATATTTACTAATTGGTTTTTGTGATTTTTCCTCTTTGAAATATAAGGTGATTTGAGTTGAAAGGAAAGTGAATAATTAATATTCAATTAGTACTAATCTTATCACCAAGAAATGCTAAGAATAAAGGGCGTTTAATTTCTTTCTTTTTTTCATCATTAAACCTTGAAGTATTTGGCCTTGTTATTTTCATGCATTGTCATAACTACAATGTAATAAGACAATATAAAAATGGGACATGAATAATTCATACATAATGTATGACTACTTTTTTTTTTTAATAAATAAGCAGTTATATATGGTTCGTGTTTGTAGAAAAGTAATAAAATTGCGAAAAGAAATTGATGTGTTTAATAAAAAAATATTGACAAATTATTGCTTTACTAAAATGGCTAATATATTTTTAATTTTTATGAGAAATTATAAATTTATAAATATCTTTGTAAGAAAAAGATGAATGATGCTTCTTCACTCTCGTTATTTCTTTTGCAAACTGTTTTGATATATATTTTTCTTGAGTCGAGGGTCTATCAAAAATAATCTCTCTACATTTCAAAGTCGAAATAAAGTGTGTAGGCACTTTACCCTTCTCAGACTTCACTTATATGATCACATTGTATTTGTTATATATTATTATTATTGGAAAGATGAACGGCGGATATAAAAACATAAAGGAAGTTAGGGATTTAATTTGGAAAATATAGTTTGTGAATTTTTTAAAAAATATTATTGATAAAATAGTTAATATCTTGGTCAAATTAAATGTGCTTATAATTCAAAAAATAATAACCTAGAGACAGACAACCAATTTATAGCGTTTAGATGTTTACCAAATGCCTAAATAAGCCAAAAAAATGATTTAATTTATATGCCAATTTAACTATTTATTTTTACCAAAATCAGAAAAGTGAGAAATAATTTGTCACTTTCTTCTTCTTTTTCCTATTTATTATTTTCTTCATATATAAATATTGCAGGGACCATGGGCTCATCAAACCCTAATGTACACACTTTTTTGTTAGTGACTATTTTTTAACCTATGAAATCGTTTGATTCGTAGAATAAAGATAACGGGAATAAATTTCTTTTATTCTTTAATATGGCAGGCCACCAGTACTTAATTATATAGAGATTGACTTGCAGGAAGCAAAATGTAGTGTAACTTTAGGGATAATTCCAAGGAAGTACCTAAGTATATATCTCCAAAATGATCAGGTGTACTGAGTGGATTCTGTAACTCCACGACTATCAATTGCCTTCCTCTTGTACAAAATTCTCCCTACTTTCAGTAAATCAAGAGTTCGGGGGAGGATAAGATGTAGAAAGCGATATTGAGATAGTTTAAACATATGAAAAAAGAGATATATAAATATCTCAATGTAGAGGTGTGAAAGGTTGGCTAACTATGAATGGTTTCAGGGACCGAAGAAGTATTGAGATTTGAGGGGAGGTGATTCGACAGAACATGATGCAGTTTTAGCTTATTAAAAACATGATTTTAGATAGGTGGATGTGGATGATGCAGATTAGCGTAGAAGGTTAATAGGATAATGTGTTGTCTTGTTGTCCGTTCATATTGATAGTCACATATAGTATTGCTTCGATAGTTTTTTGTCCTTTGGTTCTTGTTACTATTTGTTATCTCTTGTACCTCGATTATCGTATTGTTATATTTTATGTTCTATTAGTATATGCTGGTTTTGTTACACTTTATTGTTTCTTGTACTTTAGTTACTCTTTTTTTCGAGACGGTTGGATAGTTTTTTTGAGTTGAAGGTCTATCGAAAACAACTTCTTTACCTTTGACATAGAGTTAAGATTTGCAAACACTCTAGCCTTCTCAAACCCTACTTTGTGGGACTACAGTAGGTATATTTTAATTGTTGTGAGAGAGTTTTACTAGTACTTTTTTCCCCATACTATCCTTAGTATTAAAGAACTACATAGGAACTACATAAAGTAGTAGTACCCAAATTTAGAATTCAGATTATTATTAACGAGGTTAATTTAGTAAAATATACCTTTAATTAAAAAAAAATTATATTAAGTGGGACAAGTTAACAAGGGTCAAGTAATATAAAACAAATGAATTATTATTATTATTATTATTATTATTATTTAATTCTATAATTTCATCATGTAAACATTAAATTACCTATTATATATAGAATATATATCCCACTCAATCTTCAATAGTTTATCATGATTCCATTTAGCTAACTATAGTTGTTTGTTTTATTTTTAAGAGAAAACAATTTGAGTAAATATTTATTTATTTACATTAAGTGATTGTCAATTGGTTAAAATCATGAGATAGAGGATGAGGTAGACAATGTTGATATGTTGCATATATTCATTGGGAAACACCCCAAAAATTATGCATTATATTGTCCTTCCATTCTATTCTGACACTCCAACTTGCTATTTTAACCTTTTTCCAAATTAAATGAGGCTGCTGCCTGGACAAAACACTGCTTCAATTATTATTTTATTTTATTGAAAATACAAATTCACACAAAAAAAGTATTTGATTCAAAATTAAATTAGAAAAGCAAGTTGGAAATAAATATTTGGAGTTACAGGTTCTTTAAAAATTTGGCTTGATTACTTTCTCAATTCCAGGTAAGATACAGTTGTTTGTATTTAATGTTTGTATCTGATAATTAATTAACGACAATAGTTTAATTGTTGCTAAATATATTTTTTAGGTGTAGTTAGCACTCTTTGTATATATTCCCAAAATCTTATAACGATATTAGATCTAATGACAATCAACTAATACAACATCCTTTGTTACTCCCCTCCATTTCAAATTTATTGAATTGTTGAAACATTTTTCATTTTTCAAATTAACTTAACTGTTCAATTTTCAAGACTACTTTTAGAGTGTTCTTCCAATTTTACCTTTCATTAGTTAGTGTTGGAATTAGTTATTAATTAATGTTTAGTTATTTTATTTATAAATTTGACAATTATGCCTAATTTATGTCTTAATCTTCTTTTCTTAAAGGGTGTGAAACACCTCAACAATTCAATTATTTTGAAATGGAGGGAGTAATGTGTATATTTATTACCATTATTTTTTTGTTGTTATTGTGATAGTACTCTCTACATTTTAATTTATGTGATATCGTTTAACTTGATACGATATTTAGATTATTTCTTTTTGTTTTGAAGAAGCTATATTAATTATTAAACAAACCTCTGCAAGTTGATTTGTTTTTATTAGTTATATATATATGATAAGAATTTATATGTACTTGTGAGCAAGGGCAGAGTTATAGCCACCCTAGAGTGTCCAATTGGACATCCTTGCGTTGTATATTAAATTTTATATTTAAAAGATATATATTTTAAGGGTGTGTTTGGTATGAAGGAAAATATTTTTCAATTTTCTCATGTTTGGTTGGGTAAAATATTTTCCAAATCAACTCATTTTCCTCAAAATTTAAGGAAAATGACTTCTCTTCAAAAATTAAGGAAAACATTTTCCAAAACTCTCCTCCAACTTTACATTACAATTTTTTGGTTGAAAAAATAAATTTAAAGTTTATTTTTTAAAATATATTTTCAACTTCAATTTTTTATTTTTTACCCCTACCCCGTAGCC
>NW_006239030.1:1289276-1310584 GCF_000226075.1 Solanum tuberosum | reverse complement strand
TAAGTTTGTTTTTAAAAAATATTTTCAATTTCAAAATTTCATTTTTTCACCCTAGCCTCGACCCCCCACGCACCCACTCCCCTACCAGCCCCCCACCCCCCCTCCAAAAAAAATCTAAGTTTGTTTTTAAAAAATATTTTCAATTTCAAAATTTCATTTTTTCACCCTAGCCTCGACCCCCCACGCACCCACTCCCCTACCAGCCCCCCACCCCCCCTCCAAAAAAAATCTAAGTTTGTTTTTAAAAAATATTTTCAATTTCAAAATTTCATTTTTTCACCCTAGCCTCGACCCCCCACGCACCCACTCCCCTACCAGCCCCCCACCCCCCCTCCAAAAAAAATCTAAGTTTGTTTTTAAAAAATATTTTCAGTTTCAATAATCATTTTCTACTCTCTAGTAAAAATAAAAGATATTTTCTCAAAAATATTTTTCATTCACAAATTAAACACTAAAAAAAAAATTTCGGAAAATATTTTCTACTCACCAACCAAACATGAGAAAACAAGTCAAAAATCTACTTGTTTTTCAAGAAAACATTTTCCGTCATACCAAACACACCCTAAGTTAGATACTCTTAACAAAAATTATGCCTTATTGGTGTCGGGTGGTAACACAATATTTTTTTGTTTAATTTTGATTTCTTGGTAAAATTTCTTACTCTGCCGCCATTATTTGTGAGTTTTTTACAGGTCACGTAGGGTTAGAAGAAAATAGGTTACAACAGGAGAAGGTAGTATATTAACTGGTCCAAAAGATATATAGTACGGTGAGTGGTACATTTGATTACAATGAGCAATCACATGTACGTTGCCATACTTTTTTGCTATATTGTTGGGATCTTAAAAGTTGATAAGATACTCAATCAATCTAGCTCTGTCACATTTTGCCAGCCAATATTCCTCATCTTCCATTATTTATGCTCCTCTTCTTCTTTTCTTATCTTTAACTTTGGGTACGACACACTTTAAATGGCAACTTGCTAGGTAAGCTAAATTGGTATATTATTACCATCCATTAAAAAAAAAAAAACTTTGTTATTTGATGCTACCATTATATATAAGAAGTAAATGTGGAATTGAAAACAATCAATATAAGGATTTTACGTGAAAAGGTTCTTCTTTTCGTAAGTAAAAGAATCATCGGGTCTCTCCGCGGTTTCTATTTTCTCTGGATCAATTCAGTCTTCTCCATATTTTCTTGTAATTCAGTTGTTAATATTGTTAACCTTTTTAACACATGAATCTCTAGCTCTCATTGCTCTTAGCTCAACAATTTTTCCCTTTTTGATGACGACAAACTCATAACAGATCATTACAAAACATAACATTTATTATAGTCAGATGTGCACTCAGATGTTGAATATATATATTATCTCGTGAATGAATGTACTATGTAAATTCACAATATAATTCAACACTTACATAAAATCATGTTTTTCAATAATTAAAATAAGAACTAAGTTCACTAAAGATCACCCTTACGTTCTTCCTTGTGTCAAAAGATCGCCCTGTTTCCTTAGAACATTGACTTCATATATCAACTCTTTCATTCTACTTTTCGATTGACAAATTGTTTAAACTTGCTATAGTCGTAAATAATATTACGTTAGACATAATTCTTTTATAAAAATAATATACGAATTTTTCATATGAAATAGGCTAGTCCGAAGCCAAAAGGGCATAAAAAATTGTCAAGAATTTCAAAAGGGAACATCAATTTTTTTTTTAACCAAAAGGGTAAAATTTCTTCTGACAAAATTGACGCCGTTACTCCTTTCAAAAACATAAAAATCGCTGCCCCAGCAACAGTTTCGTCCAAAAAAAAATTCTTTTTTCTTTAAAATCATTGTTGTGGCAGCGATTTTGTGAATTTATTTTTTTTAACAACGCTGCCCTAGCAACGTTTTTCTCAAAAAAAAATAGAAATAGCTGCTATAGTAGCCATTTTCTTTAAAAAGTTTTAAATTTTTTTTATTAAAAAATTCCCGAGGCGAGAACTGCTTAAAAAAATAATGGGAAATCGCTCCACGTGTAGCGATTTTAGTTTAAATTTTATTTTTTTAATAATCGCTGCCTTGGCAGCGATTTTAGTAAGAATTTTTATTATTATTTTCAAATTGCTGCTAGCAATCAAAAAGTATACAATAAAAAATTATAAAGTAACTCAATTGGGAAATTTTTTCTATTGAAATAAGGCAGCGATTATTAAAAAAAAAACATTTTAAACTAAAATCGCTACACGTGGAGCGATTTCCATTTTTTTAAAATAATTTCTGACAGAAAATTGACGCTGCCATAGCAGCGACTGAATTTTTTTGAAAAACAAAATCGCTGCTGGGGCAGCGATTTTTATGTTTTTTAAAGGAGTAACGGCATCAATTTTGTCAGAAGAAAAGGAGCGATTTTACCCTTTTGGCTTAAAAAAAATTGATGTATCCTTTTGGAATTTTTGACAATTGTTTTTGCCATTTTGGGTTCGGACTCTGAAATAGGCTATCTTTTCTCAATGTGTTGGAACGCAAGCTTTTAAGGAACAAACATATATTTGTAAAAGATTTTTATATTTTTTTCACACAAGTTGCTAATTAATGTAAACAGGAATTAAAATTTTCATTAAAACATGATAATCATGACATTTCATACGATATAACTTTCCTTCATTCAGATAATGACGCATTATCTTAACATTAAATTTCTTTCAACTACAAGTCCACTTATAAAATTGAGCTCTTTTGCAAAAAAAATTATAATTCGAAATATACATTTTCACAACAATCAATTCTTTGAGACGAGAGTCCTAACTTAATGAGATCTTTTAGTCTTATAAAATCATCACATTTAGATTCGAATAGATTAATTCACTAATAATCTCAATTAAGGAGTTTATTATTATCAAATTAGGTTTTGGACCTAATTCACACCCCAAAAACTAACTCAAAGGGAAGAGAATTTTGTCCAAGCCTTATAACGAGTTCACTCATCTCATTAATCATCAATGTGAGACTTTTGTCATTCTTTAACCCCTCACCTCATGCCAAGTGCTTAGCCTCTGGTTCGTGGACAATTTTGCACATGCAAGATTTGGGTTACTTGAAATAGATTCTTAACATAGTGGGCGCACTTTTACAATTGATCAAGCTACTAATAGAAATAGAGAAGTTTGTTGAACCAAATATAATAAATTGATTATACCTGTCAATATATATACTTTGTAAATTCTAGAAAGTATTTTCCTAAAAGTAAATAATCAAACAAACAACCTTTCTCCTAAAGTTTTGCCGTAACAAATTTTCAAAAAAGTAAACACCATAAGTTGAACTCCAAGTGTGGAGTTTTATTTTGGTTTTCACCTGGTGTCCAGAGTTCACATCGGAGCCCCGATTAAATCCGGATCTCACACTGCATGGTTCATTTGGGGGTGACGCTTTCAACAAGATTTTTTCTATACCCAGAGTTCGAACTCAAGACCTCTGATTAAGAGTGATGAATTCCCACTAATACACCACAACCTATGTCGGTAAGTGTGGAGTTAGGTAATTACTACTCTTATATGTCCTAAATGAGTAGGGTTAGGAATTAGGGTCAACAATATATTACTTAGATTTCAAACAAATTATGCTAGGTAGCTAGGTCAAATTTTGATGATGATGATGTGACAATTATGTTTGGTCAGTCATGTTACCCTCCATACCTTTAATTTCTTGAAAATAAGGTGTATGGAGCGGCATTCACTTATGTCTTTTACTTATTTCACAAAATTTTCCAATTTGGCACCAATTTTTTCTTGCTTTAACTTTGAAAAGTCTTGATAAAAAGGTCCACTTTTTCTTCCATAGTTAGAATCTTTTTATGTTTGACAGCTTGTCTCTATCACTAAAGTATGTTTGCTCTAAATTCTTTTCACATTTTGTCCGTACAATTATATATTTTAGCTAGGTTTTATTATTGTTATTTTGTTATTTTGGGACCCCTAAAATATTATTATTATTCTTTTACATTTCGACAACAATATTGCCCGTATAACTTAAATAAAGTTTCAATCATGAATAGATATAACCCTTATTTTTCAAGAAAAATACAACTGAATTCGATCGAATCTTTAAAGTCTAGGAATTGCTCACAATGTATTTTTGTTAGTAAATTCATCAAATTATTAAATTTAGAATCCAGTTATCATCACCTAAAAATGTTATTATAAAAATCCAAAAAGTTGAAATCCTAATTTCGCGTTTGGCCTGTAATCACTAACCCGTTAGCTCCGCTCCTATATAGATTATAGAGTAGCTATGCCTCCAATATTATTTGACATTGCACCACTTTTGTTTGGCTGTTAGGAAAAGAATAAATGGAAATTGTCGGATGTTTTTTTTTTCTTTTCTTTTGAATTGTTATGTTAAGCAAGAAAGTTTTGATAATAATTATAAAAGATTTTGGACAAGAAATGACGTTCTGCAAAAAGTTGTAGGAGATCTTACTTTATTTATTTTTTTACCTTTCAGACAATAAATGTAAGAAAACCATTTTCTTCCATTTCCTTTAGTTTTTTCAGTAACTTTCTGAAGAAATGTACATTTTTAGTGACTTTAAGATAATTTCAATAGTTGTACAATTTTGTGCAACTTTTTCTGAAATTCAAAAAAGACATAAAATAATAGGCATAAGCAAAATGTTACTTTCGAATTATGGAGAGAAAAAGAAACAAAAGTTACTTCAGATGGAATTCATTCATTTATATGTGGCTTAAAAAAAATCATTTATATGTGGCGGCACATTTCTTAGAGCACGGTTGGATTGACTTAAAAAATAGTTTTTAAATTAAAAATAAAAAGTTCATTTAAATAATTTTTAAGTCAGAAATAAAAAGTAGAGGGAGACCTATTTTTGGTTTTTAACTTATTTTAAGTCATTTTAAACTTGTTTTAAGTTATTTTTAACCTTGCCAAACATTTATAACTTATTTTAAGTTATTTTTTATATTTATCAAACACTTTCAGAAGTCAAAAACTGACTTAAAAGTATGTTTGACCAACTTTTAAACCAATTCAAACACCATCTTAAACATTATTGAATTTACTTCCTAATTAATTAATAGGGAAAAGTATATACTTTTTCTTTTAGGCCTATTACTTTTCCTGGATAAGTATTTGCCAATAATAAAAATTAATATTAGGAAAATAATATTGTTAAAACTAAAAAATAAAATATTTGAAATGAGTATTTTTGGCTCATTAAGAATAATATGGGTATTTTTGGAGTAAATTATTGACGGTAGAAACATTTTAAGAATAAATTATTGATTAAGGGTATTTTTGTTCAATTTACATAATTTAAAGATATTTCTGATTTTTTTTTGTTCTTATAAATTTAAATAGTGATTATAAATATGTAAACAAAGATGGTTCAAAATCTTTGACCTTATCTTTAATTAGTTGTCCCAATCATGAATATTTAAAAAATGAATGCATGGAATTTAGAGCACATACACTTGCAGATTGAAATTCACATGAGACATGTTATTCTTTATGTTGGATTTGACATTTCCTAACATTCATTTGTCATGTTTGGTGGATAGATGGATTGGCAATTTAACAGACTAAATGGTGGCTAAATTAAATTCCCCAATTTATGCATCCATTTACTGACTTTTACACCTACCATTATATTATTTCCAACATAAAAAGAAGAAAGTGACATCATATAATATATAATTGTGGTATCCGGTTCAACTTAGTAATATCGATTAAGTCTACAAGTAAATGCTACTAGTAGTGGATTTAGTGTGTTAGTTATAGGTCCATAAGAACCTAGTAGTACTAGCTTTTGTTCATACATTGTATATGTTTTAAAATATTTATTAAATATTTCATTATGAATCCAATTATCAGTAGTATATATTAATTTAAAATCACTTCAGAAACTCATAAACTTCAAATTTAAATTTTTCTTCGCCTTCTACCTCTCCCATCAACACAAATATCGAGTGATTGTATTCACCATATCATGAAAAGAAATTACATAATGCATTTGACTCACCTGAAATTTAACTTAAATCCTCGTGATTTGTGACTCACTTTTTTAATCACACCTTTGGATACTTTCATCATCTTTTATTAACAACCTATTTATGTTTTGAGTGACCAACCATAAGTTTAGTGATTCTTACTAAAGTAAAATATATTAGTTTAGTTGGATTTGTAGAAAAACTTGTAAGTTGGACGATATTAAAGACACAAAAATATTATTAATGACTTTCTTAGAATAACCCATAATTAAGTTGGATATTTTAAAGTAACAACATTTTGTTGAAGTGACTGATTTTTCAAGAGAAAAAATGTAAGGTGGATGACCATTAATTGAGAAAATAATTCAAACTTATATAAATCTTTCAACAACAAAAAAAAAAAGAATGTCAGTAAATTCTTAAAATCCTCTTTCCCTCCTCCAATGTCAAAGATAGAGAAAAGTTCTTCAGAAGAAACAAGTGTATTGATTTAGCTAGCATCACACACACAAAAAAAAATCCCTAACTATAATTACAATTACTTGATGTCTATTTGATAGAGTGTACAAGAATGTACTGCATAAAATATATTATTATTAATAATAATATTAAAATTATTTCTTTATATATTTACTATTTAATTTAAAAAATATTTTAATTAATATATATTATTTTTCCTAATACATTCTATCGTGCATTATAAAGTCTACATATGAGGTACCTAAATGAGTAGTGGAGTGGGGCATGTGCATCTAATGACCAAAATTATCTTTAAGGCCACTTCTAAATTAAGCAATTTAATACTATAATCATTCTTGTTCCCTTCACAATTGTACAGCCTACCATTTGTTACTCTCTTTTTTTACTTTACTAACTAAGGAAGACATGCAAGATGACTTTATAGAAGTTTGTGAAACTTTTGATAGGCTATATTTAATAAGTAATAACCATAATAACTGCCAACCACAAGCTTACAACCCACTCCCTCCCTTGCACAAAAAACATTATGGAGTATAATTTTAATGAAATTACTCCCCCTTTTTATTCACATGTTGTTCTTACTAAAAATATATGTTTTTAAAAAATATTTTAACGTCAAATTTTATTTGTTTTCTATACTTAAAATGGTTGTCCAACAATATTTGTCTAATTTAGAAAATCAAGAAATAATTTACGATTTTGTGTCTATTTACTTGTCCATTTTTTACTTGGCACACGTATTAAGAAATAAAAATTGACATAGTGAGTTTACTATATAACTCTATTAATTGATAGAATTCCAAAATCAATTTTCTCATTAAAGAGGTTCTAACTTTTTCAAAAACATGAACTCTCTGAATAAATTGAGGATATAATAGGAAAAAATATATTGTTTTTGCTTGATTGTCAAAAATAACATGTAAAAAGTCAAAATTGGACAAGTAAAAAGAGACAGAGGGAGTATCTAATACATTTCTCAAAGCATTTAAATTATTTATTGTTTCTTAAATAGTGTGTCAAGTCAATAGTGAACAACTATTGTTGGACAGGGGGGAATAATTGTAATTTCACAAAATCAATGCATAAATGACACTATTCTTCCTATTTTAACATTTGAAAGTTATTACCTTGAAAATATATATTTGACAAACATAGAAAAACTAAGTAATTCACGTTTATTAGTCAAATTAATTAATCAAAGTAAATTAATTCATGTTCATTTATTGAGAACTTGACTTTAAGATAATACAAAATAAGGATACCATGATAAAATTACATAATTTTTTAAAGGGCATAGAACCTAAACTGATGAAAACTAAATAGAAACAGATGGAGTATTCTACTAATAGAAATATTATAATTTATACTCAATACTTTTTATAATTAAAATACACATAAGTTATAGATCTCAAATTTTATTTGGATCTCATATAACAATAATAATAATAACATTGTTTTAAAAACAAAATATACTCTTGCCAATCGCTTACATAAGCATAATATGAGATCTATTCTATAGGTGAAAAATCACTTTGCATTTTCTTTTCTTTTTTGGCTATGAATTTTCATGTGATCAAATTTTTCACTGATTTAAATATTATACTAATAATAATCTTTTAAATTGTCTATTTTCTAACAAAGAGAAGAAAATTCAGCCCAAGAAAAAGTTTTATACAGTCAGACCCATTAATGAATGGTCCTCTTTGGCAGAAACATTTAGAATTTAATTAGAAAAAAAAAAAACTGGTACTCTAAAAAGAGAAAACAAAACAAAACCACATTAAATATATGGAAATGTCAAAAAAAAAAAACTAAAATTAAATAATTCAAAATAAAACTTTTTAAAAAATAATTAGGAAGTAGCCACCCATAATGCCTTCCTCCAATCACAAAAAACTTTGTTCCCTTTTCCACTTTCTTTGCATCTGCTTAGCCTTTGACATTTCTCTTTTCCCATTTCACCCTCAACATCAAATTTATTTCCATCTATGTCCCATTTCATATTGTACATGTCACTTTCTTCTTCTTTTTCCTCTGTATTTTCTCCTTTTTCTTCAATTTCTTCTTCTTCTTCTTCTTCTTCGAAGACGATGTCATTTTCAATGACGTCGTCTTCAATTTCATCTAATTCTTCATTTTCGTCGAAATTGGAAGAAGAGATTTCATTTTTGTAAAAACAGAGCCTCAGTCGTCCATTGCTTCTTTCAGCTTGAAGATAATTATGCGTTAATGGGGTTTCAATAGCTTTGATTATTAACCTACCATCTTCGCGATGGGGTTTAAATTGTACGGAATTCAAACCCCTTATTGTTGTCAATGGAGGTGGAAATTTCTTATTAATACTACTATTACTTCTTCTTTTATTCACCTTACAGTTGCTTGATGATGACGTTATCATATAATCGTCATTAATTGTCGTTGTTGTTGTTGGTGGTGGTGATGTTGATTTTTCGATTCTTGAATATGAAGAAGAGAATGAGAGGATATTGGTGTCAATAATATCAGCCCCTGTTTCACTACCAAGACTTTCAGTACATAATTGAAGGCTTTTTTCACTGAGTCTTGATGAATATGAACATTTTTTCGATAAAGGGTGGACGTAGATTCCACTTTCTTTAGAAATGTTGGAGAGATTCTGAAGAGAACTCCAACCACCACCAGCACAATCAAGATTTGTCATCGTTGTAGAGGACTTCTTTGTAACTTGATAATTGCATTTTTCTTTAACATTTCCAAATTCAATAGATGAAGGGATTTTGAGCTTAAGGGTAGTTGTTTCAATGATTTGGGACTCAAAACATGATTGTAAAATATCTTGATATACTATAGTAGACATGGTGAGTGATAAAATTCAAGAATATTGAATATTTTTTTTGGCTTGTTTGATATTATGAAGGAGAGAAGAGGAGAAGATAGAAGATTGAATGAAGGATAAGTGAAGGGGTCGGTGTGTATTTGTAGTGCTCTAAAAGTTCCACAGACAGGGGAGAGAGGGGGGGTGGGGTGTTGAGGGTGTGGGGGATATGTGCTTTTTTGCACCACTTGAATTGTACAACTATATTTTATTTTTTTATTCGGTGTATGATATTTATTTTGAATCTCGACTAATTTAGATTTATGTCATATAAAACTCATTAAAAATAAACGCTTTCTACTTAAAAGAAAGTTGTCTTTGAAACTTAAAGTTTGAGACTTTTAATTAAAAATAAAGAAATTTTATTTATCCCACTACAATTCTTACGGATTGCAATTATACGATGATGTCAATAAACAAGAAAAGAAACAACGAATAGAAAAGTTCAAAGGAATGAAATTATTCCAATGTGGTATTCCCATTCTTGTGCTACATACTATACTTACGTTTACTTGTCTACTTAAAATTGTTCGTGTCTCGTAAAAAATATTGATTAATATAAATGTCATATAATGATATTAATATTAATTGATATATAATCTTAATTTTTTTTAAAAAAAATCTATGTTAAGAATAAAATAATTAAAAAAATTCTCTTTATATGATAAAAGTAAATATATATTTTTAATATAATCGATAAATAAAAATGAAATGACCGAGCTGTAAAAAGAAAAAAATGAAAATTGGTGAGGATGTTTTGAAGTGCGCGCATATAAATAAGTAATTATAACAAGGACACGTCGATTTTATCATTTTGCTCCCAAAATAAAAACAAAAAATAATTTGTTATTTTCCAATATATCCTTAAGAAAGCTACAAATAGACAGAAAATAAGAAAGGATTCTCCCATATATTTTTTGAAAAGGACAGCTTCCTTTCACCAAATTTGACTTTACATTTTTTTTAAAACATATAAATAGAATAAAGAAGAAGTCCAATAATTCTTCCATGTATTTTTAAGAGTCAAAATCTATGTTTCATGTCCATATATTATCGAACATCACAGCCTCCCAGCCAGCCACTTGAAATTTCTTGGAAGTGATGAAGTGTGTCGAGGTAGAGTCAGGTAGGATCTAGGGGTTCACTCGAACAATTTTTTTATAAGAAAATTACATTGTTTATGTATAATTAAAATTAGTTTTATGTATATGTCTGATTAAAATATTTGAATGTTTATTTTTTCTTATTGAAAACTCTGACTCCACGAATATGTGTATATGTGATTTCGTGTATATGTATATATAATTCATTTCTCCACGCATTTGTGCATTATTGACAAAAATATCCCTTCCACTTTGCATGATTGAAGCCATGAAATTAAATGAAACAGTGATAGCAGAAAGCCAACAAACCATTTAAATCTAACAAAATATTTTTAAAAGGTTATTTACGTCATACTAGTCAAACCGTGTAATTGGACTTTTTGTTGATTTTTGAAGAGAAACGTTTTCTTTAGTTTAGACTTTAGATATTGAGTGCTATATAATATAGTAAATGAAGTGGCAAAACCACATAGATCGAAGGGTATTTTTTCTTTGAATAATATATATATATATACTTGTTGTGTCTCAATTTATGTGTCATTTTTCATTTTTCGAGAGTCAAAAAGTTTAATTTTTTATCGGAAATTTAAGCATGGAATCTTCAAATTTTTTTAAATGAAATTTATAATAATTGATAATTCAAAATGGTTAAAAATCAATGAAAATTTTATGGTCAAAATAGACTTGTTTAAATCTCAAAATTCGAAAAATGCACATAAAATGAGACGGAGGGAGTATATATATAAATAATAATTGATCGCCTCCGATACTAACGCAGTAGGCATCTGATTATACGGAATCACATCGAAAATACCTTATGGATATGGTAGTTTACCCAGTTGCCTTATCATTATTACTTGAGCAAATTATGCAGGTAAAAATTAAGATAATTTAAATTAAGGAAATAAAGAATAATATAAATTATGTAAATATATGTTTAACAGCTAAACATAGCAGTGTACCCCCACCAAGCTAAGAAATTACTTTAAATAGTATTCGTGACATAATTTCTATTTTATAAAGTCTCAAAAAATAATTAACTCGAGACGCGTCTCAAAAATTTAATTTAGAGCAAAGTTACATAAACTCAAAGAAATCATCAATGAAGAAATAGTTAATTTCCACTCATTACGTTCAAAAATCACATTCTAGAAACAAGCAAATAAAGATTGTTTATATAATACGTGTAAGTAATATTTTATTTATTTATCATTTTCTTATCAAGATAAAAAAAAAATTATAACCATTTCATTGCACACTATGGTAATAATATACCTACATTTTGGTGGTTAGTTGAAGAGCTATAGTTCTTCTTTGTTTCCGATGTTAATACTAGATCATTCAAATAATATCTACGGATAAAAAATTTTATAATATAAATTTCCTATGATATAATTACAATATGATTCTTTTTATAGTTAAAATCGTAAATTTAATTCTTTCTAGATCTACACCAACTAAATTTTATCATCCGTACTGTCTCCTTTTTCTTTAAAGCACAATGGCTAAGTTTAGGCATTAATTATCAATTGCATCCAATTTTTTTGGTACTTTTTGGAATATATCCCATATTTAGTTAAAAAATCTTTACTTGTAAACTTTTTGCTCACCACATCAATAATTAAAGGACATAGTTTTAGCATTTCTCAACCAAAAATTTGCATAGTTTTTATAAAATGTTACTCCAAAACTAACTAACCAAAAAAAATCTCTTTTTCCTCATATATATATATATATATAGTATTAAAATTATATAGTATAATTAATTAAAATCGACATTGAATTGACAACATAATGGTGTTTCCCGTTGTTGTTGTCGTTAATCAGGCAGTCTAATTTTATATTTTAGTGCTATCTCCTTACCTAATTGAACGGACGATTAATAAAAAGGTTTTCCCTTGATGTCAAAGATTCCGATTCATCTGTTCATTTTTACTTGTTCATTTTTTTTTATTAATTTTTTAAAAAAATGGACAAGTAAATATGAAGGATATATATATATAGCAAAAAAAAAAACTTTCTGTCTACTTTTTACTTGGCTAGTTTAGGAAACTAAGACATAATCTATTACTTGGGGGTTGTTTGGTATGAACAAAAGATAATAATCTCAAAATATAATGCATAATTATTTTATCATGTATTTGATTAGAGGTATTAGTTAATTTCTGAGTTATTTATTCAATCATTTGTATACTATAATGATGGATAAGATATCCCATTTATATTCTCGGATGACTTAATTTGTCTATCCCAATTCCCATACTCATACCAAAGAACCCTCTTAGGGCACATTTGGTATATGAAGGATAAGGGATAACTAATTCCAAAAATAATTATTGTAGGAATAGTTTATCCCATGTTTGATTGAAATAAAATCTCCCAGAATTATAGCTAGTGTTATTTTTGACCCACACTTAGGTGGAATAACAATTCTGAGATAACTAATCTTGAGTAATTTGTTCCACAAATAAACGAGCTCTTAGTTCCTAATTTACCCTTATTATTAATTATAGTTATTTCTTCAATTCATTTTTAAAAAAATATTGAATTTATTATATTCAATAGATAATATACTAAAATTGATGTTTTATTTATTGTTTTTAGGGGTATGTCAAGAAAATACTGAACAAGTAAAGATGCAGGGAGGGAGTAGTTTTGATTTGTTTGTATGGTTCTGACTTGCCACAGATCAAATTTTAAGAAAATAAAAAAGACTTTTGAATCTTGTAGATTTAATTAAAGATATATAGAATATATCAAAATACATTTTAATCTTATAATCTGAAACGTGTCATATGAATTATCTTTATAGATTTAATTAAGATATATAAAATATATCAAAATACATTTTAATATTATAATCTTATACATATTATATGTTAAATTATTTTTGCTAAAAACAAGAACATGTAAAGTAAAGTAAAACAAGCCATTTTAAAACGTAGAAAGTACTACTTAATAAATATATTGTTTCATGTTTCTTACTCAATGCATTCGATATGTGTTTTGAAATATCAACTAATTTGAATTTACATTGCACGAACTCATTAAAAGTAAGGGCAGATTAATATCATTGATGATCTAAAGCCAAATTGCAATTTATTTTATTTTTTTCAAAGAAAAATTATATGTATAATTTTTATTTAAAGTCTGTTTTTCTAACTTTTTAAAACTAAAGTTATAAATAATTATTTTATAATCAACTTAATCTTCTAATATTATTTTTTCTTCAATTAGTAAAATAGTAGCAATCTATTCAACATATTTTTTCAAACATTGCAAATATTAAACATTGGGAAAGTAGATATTAATTAAAATTTCACCGCATCACATTCTTTAGTGATTATATGTACATATATCCAATGTTGTCACTAATTAAAAATTTAAGAAGAAAACCATCGAAATAAAGTTAGCAGAATGAAATCATCTTCCACTAATGCATACTTTTTAGTTTGTCGGCTATATGTTTACCTACGTACCATCATTGACAAGAAAAATAACTATTCTTTTTAATCGGATAAATTTACTGTTTATTTATTTATTATCGAAATATTCTATAGATATGATTATATATATAAATTATATGCATTTTATATATTTACAAATAATTTTAAATTTAATTAATTGAATGGACAACTATTTAAATTAATTCTCCAAACTTTTTTTCTAGCTATGTAAGGGAATTTCGTTGCAATATTTCATCAACTTTTGATCCTAAGCTCCTTGGCCATGTGATGTGAGTAGACATTACAGCAGTGGTGACCTACCCTAAACTAATAATTTTAGAAAAAGCAACTCTCCAATTTGAGGGCTTATTTCACTAGATTAAAAATATAAAAAGAAGATTTTTTTTTAAAAAGACTTGCTCATGTCATGATTTGAGGGTTTATGAACAACCATCATTGGATCATATTCCGAGGGAGGCTAATAGAGTAACTGATGTAATAGCGAAATACGGGAGGAATTCAAAAGACTCAGTTATGACTTTAAATTATATCTATATTTTGTTGCATTACCTTCCCATATTACTAATTATCTTGAAAGAGAGGCTAAATGAACTGTCTCATATAGAATGGATTCCTTTTGTATGGATGAACTTTAATTATTAAATAAAATCCTTCCGTTCTTAAGAAAGAAAAAAGCCCCGAGCGAAGCTAGTATTTAATTTGGCAATACCTTATAGCTTTTACGGAAATTTTATATTTGTGCTAAAAAAACTTAATTTATCAAGTATGGGATAATTTTCTTTTTCTAATATTTAAAATTCGTAAATTCAAAATTTTAATTTTGTCTTAACATAAAAACATTTTTGTTGTTTTGGTACAAACTTTGTCATGTGTGAAAATCTAAAAGCGGTACCAATAAAGGTTGTGGCAGAGTGTTAAGTATAATTAAGTATAATTCATTTATCCTTAGTAAAAAAAAATCAGGTTTAAATTTCTTTAGATACAAAGTCACCTTTGTCATGGAATGTTTCCCCTAATGTAGGATTTTTCTACGTGAATCCAAATTTAATCAGAATCTAATATAGATATCGAACATCGAATCGAATGAAAAAAAAAGTAAGGTGGTGTAGTTAGTTAAAAAAAGATAAGAAGTCTAAGAAAATTGAAAAAAAGCATATTTTGCATCTGGCATAACTCACACACTTGGTCCTTGTAGTGTTAATTTCAAGAATCTCTTATGATCACAATTTCTGCTAGCTTTTATGTACCCTTTCTATGTCTCAAAACTTTGGTAAGAAAAAAGCTATTCTCTAGCTCCACACATTTTCATATTTTGTCTATTATTGGTGAACATCAACAATAATATTTATTCAGTGATATATCATAAGTGGAGTCTGGGAATATTGGTGGACTTTAATACTAGAATTTAAATTTAATGGCTCAACCTTTATGTATTAGAGTTTCAATATTTCAATCACGTCAACTACTTATTATTAGAAGTTTCAATATTTCAATTCAAACACATAATAGTTGAAAATACAATTAAATTGTGTTTTCTCTTACGGCTTATATACATTTTTAGATGAGATTGTCTCACGCGTTAATATGGTATTAGAATTTAGAGCACATAAAGGTCCTGAAATCGTACCTCACAGCCACCTATAATTAATCAAAGAGAATTGTTCACATATTTGATTCATGAAAAAAATATTAAGCCCCATGTGAGGAGACGAGTTAAAATTATAATTAAATAAATAAAAATATATTTTCACTCTACCATATTATGTTTTTAAATGAAACTATCACACACTTTAATAATTAATAACTTCTTATTGATAAAATCAATTTCAACATCAAAAGCAATTTTCTACGCTTAAAAGTATTTATCAACTACTTTTCATCCGCTAATCCAAACGAACTCTTAGGAACATACATATATTGTCGTATTAGTGCAAATTGATGTGATTGTCCTTTTTTTGCAATTATAATGTTTTAATGCGTGGGGGAAAAGAATTTTCATTTGGATCCCAAATCTATATACAAGAAAGAAAGAAAAAGATAATTATTTTACGTCAATAGACACTCTCAACGTCACTCACTTTCATGCATGTGATGTTGAATATTATTTATGTAGGTTGGATATATTGCTACGTATTTTTCATAATTATAAACATAATAAACTATATATATGTCTTAAGTTATCCACAAGTCCATGACATCATGTATTCTTAAACATACTAAAAATGATTAAATGAAAGTTACATAACATATACATAATTAATTATATTTGTATTAGAAACCTTCTTATTGAAAATGACGTATATTAGGTGTACTTACGAAACCTTAAAGGGAAGGATTAGAAATCTATGTATATCCATATTATAATTAAAGCTAGTTAAAATATCTAATAGCAGAGATGAAAATTATATTTAAAAGGAATTCTAAGTCTTACGTCTCTATTTTGTCTTTAATTTTTGGAATTATAAAAATAGCAACAAGGTTTTTACCTGAAAAGGCTTAATTAATTATATATATGATATGAAGTGGAAACCAAATAATGTGCTTAGTTTGCTTGCATGATTATGACAAGCATTACTACGTGTATTGTAGTTTTGTTAGGTAGCACTTGAAAATAGAAATGTTTAATTCAATCGTCATAAAATGTTACTGACCTTTTAAGTATGTGCTATATTAATAATCATATGCGTTTTTCATAATTTAATCAATTTCCACATTAGAAGTCTTGTCCTACTATTCATATCAGGTCAGATTACGAAGTTTTTATCAAAAAAATAGTTTTTTTTATGTATGTGTTTGACCCATGAAAATACGAAGCAGGCGCATGAGCTTATAGATGAGATTGATTGTCACACCCTTCAACAAAAACTTAATTACATGGAATGGTCATAGAAAATCAATAGATGCGTGCATGGTGTTGATGTGTTGTTAGCTCATAGATTTCTCTCATTTAACTATGGTCAATTAATATATATTTAATTCATTATGCCACATACTAATTAATGCACTACTAAAAAACGAGAAATTAGTGAAAAATAATTTTTTTTAGCTAATCAGCAAAAATCTAGTGTTAATCTGGTAATCTCATTTAGTTATGGATTGGCGATGGATCATAACAAAAATCGATTAGCTAGGAATGTTTTAACGATGAATTAATTAGAAATGACCGATATATTGCATAACTAATATAGTCAACGATAAATTGATATGGTGTGTATGTAAACACCAAATTTTATGTGTACGTACGTAAACTACATGTAAGAGGACCTAATTTTATTTGGATGAGAATGATGAGTATGAAAAAGAGCATAGTGGTCCAAAAGTTACACACAATGAAAGTTTAAAAATAAATAAATAAACTTAATAACCTTTGGTGACTCTAAACGATCATACTTTTCTTACAAGTACAACAAAAACTTTTCTTCACTAGCAAGGCATAAAGATATTAGGTCAGCCCACTTAATTAAGAGCTAATAAAGCAAGGTATTAAACTAAACTTATTTAATTATTGAATAATTATATTGCAAAGCACATCACCACATTCTGTTTTGTTTTTTTTAATTATTTCTTTAATATTATTGTTTTTCCCTCTCTTTTTTCTCTTTAATATTGTAGTTGTAACTATGTATACTTATCGTATTCTCTTGTCTTATACTGTATTGTTTTAATGAATACAGTGTTTGGATAGATTGTATCATTCTCCGTCGTTACATAATGTCACACATCCATAATTTGAGTGATAAACCTATAAGAAAAGTAGCTTAAGGGGTAGAGATATTTTGAAAAGATAGAATAAAAGATGAAATATGATTATAAAATACTCCTAATAAATAAAGATAAAATGAGAAGAAAATAATAAGGTAACAAAGCGATCACACCAAATCGATCGTTACATAGTATGAGTTATTTCGTCGTTACCTAACGGTGGATTTAAACAATAAAACTTAAGTAACAATCAAAACAAAGATTGTATTTGAACTAACAATACAATACAATACAACAGGTAACACATATCCAAGCAAGGTGTTAGTTTCCTCCGGTGTATATTGAATGTATAACAGATGAATAATAAGTAAGTGCAGAATCATTGTTTAATGTATACATTGATTATACAAATTATACTGGCTAAAATTTGAAGAATAAAAATAGAGGGTGTTTTTGGTACGAAGGAAAACATTTTTTTGAATAATAAGTGATTTTCTTACTTATTTTCTTGAATTTTTATAAGTAAATCTAAAACATATTGTAAAGAGCATTTATATATAATCTAGGTTTGTGAGGTGGGGTGCGGAGGGTCAGAGTGAGGGGGTGTTGGGGTGAGACGTTGGGCGGTTGGAGAGAAATCAAAGTGAAATATGACTAATAGAATTTGTTTTCCCTACTTTCATCGGAGAAGTCATTCTTCTATTTTAAAAAAAGCTTATTTTCCTAAAGAAAATATATTCCAAAACACTTAATCAACCAAACATGTAAAAAAAAAAAAACTGATCCTTTAATTGAGATTAATAAAAAAAAATGGGCATTGTCCGATTGAAACATGAAAACACGACTAAATTAGTTCAAGTTACTCTTTAGGGTGAGATAAAAGAAAGAGGATCAGAGTTTTGAACATAAAAAAAGGATCCAATGAATTTGAAAAAATCAAATAAGAAGACGTAAAGATAAAATTTTCGTATACAATTTTAATTTTTTAGAGCACGACGGTAAGAATGACTTATCTTTCAAACTTTTTCTTCATACAAAGCACACGTTACGATTATTTTTTGTTATATGCTTTGTTTGATTGTTGTGTAGTGATTGACAGTGTACTTATTAAATCAAAATCAAACAAATTACTTCATGTGCATCAGAATCCATTCCATATTTCAATTTTATTTTTCTGAAAAAAGCCATCAAATTGAAAGAATATTTTTAATTTGTTGAGTATGCGTCATTCCCCTTTGTCCTTTTCTGTAATATTAAATGTTTGACATGTTGATATTTTGCCATTATTAATTTATTTTAATTGTAAAAAGAGAATCCAGTTCATGGACTTATTAAAATAATCAATAATGGGCATCTTGCAACTCTTTTTGACCATTATGTTAGTGCCTAACTATCACCTTTCTACTATTGGTAATTTTTCGTTTTTAAAATTTATTTGTAGAGTTAGGGCATGATGTCCTAAGGAAAAAGTTTTGATGTGAGAATAATATAAAGTTTAATGGCATCGAGCCCATGAACGAAGGGAGGAAATTAAATTATTAAAATGTAGAATATGTAATTTAGAATATACTTAGCAAGTTGATTAAACATAGGTCCTAGGTTACACTTTACAGACAGATGATATAGTCTTGTCATTTTCATTCAATCTTAGATGCTATACTCATGAATGATGGGAGGAGAGTTGTTCTGGACGAGCTCGCGAATATATTCAAGATTTTAAATTTAGAAGTCTGAATTATAATATGTTTTTTTGTTTTGTTTATTGAGTCTGGAATACACTATTTGATATATAAATATAGAATTTGAGTCATCACTATGAGTTTTATCTATTGTTGCATCACAATTCTCATCGACTTAGGAGTCCTATTAAGATACCAAACCTTGATAATGAACCAACGGAATTATTCAAATTGTATTTGATTAATTCTAGGTATTGTAGATATTTAATTTCCCCATTTCCAAGCTTTTTAAAATTTCTCATTTGTGGTTTTTTTTTCTTTCCTTTTAAAATTGGAGATAGGAAAAAAATTATAAGGCGGGAATCAAATTCTTATCATATTCACGTAGTCAATTAATTCTAAAATTTCCCTTATTTATGGTCCAACATTGATTTTCAATAAATAGCAGACTTTCAATATACCCTTTAATTAAGCACAATTCTATTTACACTTATTATAGAAGTGCCACATAAATTTTAGAGGAATGACTTAGAGAGTGTTTTTTCCTTAAATTAATGAGTCGCATGTGTTGCAAATTTGAAATAGTCAGATTGAAGAATTTCGAATATAAGATAATCGTTTCATTTTCGGAAGAAAAATAAGTGTCTAGAGCTTTATAAATTTCTGATTTGCTAAATACAACTAGACAATATTTTAAACTATGTTTAGTTTAATCAATGGAAGGAATAAGGGTACTATATCTAGTGATTAGTAAAAGTAAGAGACAATGAGAATAATATCAGGTTTGTGACTTGTGAATTTGTACGACGAAATTGATATATGTTGGATACATATCAATGATGAAATATTGGACTTTGTTAGGGGTACTTGATTTCTCCACCTCTTATATTTTAAAAATGTTTTATTTTGCTAATTTTGAACGATAAAAAATGTTTTATTTTACTCTTACCGTTTAGAATCAAACTCTTAGTAGCAAAATAAAAATTCATATAGTTAATCAACTTTAAAGTGAAGTGTATCAAAGATGAGGAAGGCATAATACTAGTGGAAGAGACCGCCATCAAGCAAAGATGGCGAAGCTATTTCCACAAACTTTTAAATGAAAAAGGGGAAGCAGACATTGTGTTGGGTGATTTGGCACACTCTGAAAGACATCGGGATTTTGGATAATGTAGGTGCATTAGGCCCGAGGAGGTTATACGGGCTATTAGTAGGATGAGTAGGGGAAGAGCGACCGGACCCGATGAGATTCCGGTAGAATTTTGGAAGAGCATGGGCAAGGCGGGCATAGAGTGGTTAACTGGGCTGTTTAATGTTATCTTTAAGACAGCAAAAATGCCTGAAGAATGGAGGTGGAGTACAATGGTCCCGTTGTATAAAAACAAGGGTGATATCCAAAACTGTAACAACTACAGGGGTATTAAATTGTTGAGTCATACTATGAAGATTTGGGAGAGAGTGGTGGAGATGAGGGTGAGAAGAGGGGTGTCCATCTCTGAGAATCAGTTTGGATTCATGCCGGGACGTTCGACTACCGAAGCCATTCATCTTATGCGTAGACTGGTAGAAAAATATAGAGAAAGGAAGAGAGACCTACATATGGTGTTCATTGACCTTGAAAAGGCCTATGACAAAGTACCGAGGAATGTCCTCTGGAGGTGCTTGGAGTCTAAAGGAGTCCCGATGATGTATATTAGGGCGATAAAGGACATGTACGGTGGAGCCAAGACTCGGGTTAGAACAATTGGAGGAGACTCAGATCATTTCCCAGTTGAGATGGGGCTGCATCAGGGATCAGTCCTAAGCCCTTTCCTATTTGCTTTGGTGATGGACGAGTTAACGCGGTCTATTCAAGAGGAGGTCCCATGGTGTATGTTATTTGCGGATGACATAGTACTGATTGATGAGACGCGGGACAGAGTTAATGCGCGGTTGGAGGTATGGAGACAAACGCTGGAGTCCAAAGGGTTCAGGTTGAGTAGGACCAAAACAGAATATTTGGGGTGCAAATTCAGTGATG
>NW_006239030.1:1279868-1288812 GCF_000226075.1 Solanum tuberosum | reverse complement strand
TTACCGAGGACATGACTCTAGATAGGAAGGAGTGGAGGTCTCGTATTAAGGTTGTAGGTTAGTAGGGCTAGCGTGTTGTCTTCCCTTGCAAGGGTATGGGTTGTTAGCATTTGGAGTAGACCTAGCCTTATGTTGTTTACTGCGTTTCACGCATCGCATTACTTTCTTGTTGTTACTGTCTCATTTGTTGATTATACGCTATCGTTTGTATTGGCTGCTATGTTTTATATATATCTCTCATGTCACTTAGATTTGTTGTTCTTGAGTTGAGGGTCTCCCGAAAACAGCCTCTCTACCTCCACGAGGTAGTGACAAGGTCTGCGTACAATTTACCCTCCCCAGACCCCACCTAGTGGGATCTCACTGGGCATGTTGTTGTTGTTGTTGTAATCAACTTTAAAATTTCCCTCATTTATGATCTAACTCTAAAACTCAATGAATAATGAAACTTTCAATATAGCCTTTAATTAAGAACCATTCTATTTCCACTTGTTATAGAAGTATCACAAAATTCATTAGAGGTATCATAATAGTGCCACAAAATTCATCAGAGAAATAACATAGATAGTGTTTTTTTCCGTAACACTTCATTTGGATTGTTGTTACGTATTGTTTCATAATATATTGTATTGTATTGTACTGTATTGTATAATGAATACAATGTTTGGATAGATTGTATCGTTCTCCATCGTTACATAATGCCACACATCTATAATTTGAGTGATTAATCTACAAGAAAAGTAGAGTGTGGGGTAGAACAATTATGAAAAGGTAGGATAAAAGATGAAATATGATCATTAAATAATAAATAAAGATAAAATGAGAAGAAAATATTAAGATAATGATGCGATCACACCAAATCGATCGTTACATAAAATAGGTCTTTTCGTCGTTACTTAATGATGAATTTAAACGATACGATACAATAGAATCCAAGTAACAATCAAAACAAACATTATATTTAAACTAATAATACAATACAACAACCCTCCAAACAATGAATCATATGTCTTGCAAACTTGATATAGTGAAATTAGTGGATCTCGAATATAAAAAAATTGTTTTGCTAAATACAACTAGACAATCTTTGAAACTACGTAAATATAGTTTAATCAATTGAAGAAGTAAGGTAACTATATTAGTGAAAGTAAGAGACAATGAGGATAATATCATGTTTGTGTGACTTGTAAATTTGTACGAGGAAATTGACACATTTGGAAACATATCAATGAAGATGAGAGGTACTAGATTCCTCCACCTCTAATATTTTTAAAATGTCTTATATTTTTATGGCCGCTTGCTAATTTCGAATTGTCAAATTAAAGATGTTTTATTTTACTCTCACCATCTATTTTTAGTTGTTCATTATATTAAAATTAAGTTTTCACTTTTATTTTTTCAATTTGGCATATATCAAAAAAAATGTTGGGTTCGAAAGTGTTTAGGGCGCCATGCAGAAGCTTTCAATTACAAATCAAGACATCGATAAATCAGATGACAAAAACTTATATTAAAAATCAAAATATTATTATATGGGATTTGGCCAATTGGCCTACATATTAAAAACTAATAAAAAAACATTAAAATTGTAGAGAAAAAATCTTTCCATAAACAAAAGTTTCTAAACAACTACATTGTGGATGTTATTGTATTATTAATATGAGACGAGGGATCTTCAATTTATAGAGTTCCAAATTTTTCTTCCATGTAAAGAATAAACCAAATATGGAAGAGAATTGTATTTTTTTCTTGAAAGGAAAAAAAATTTAAACATTTATGGTAATACTTTGACTTTCCTTTAAGAAAAAATAAAACTTAAAATATGGTAAGAAAATCAGGATAAAACCCTAACAAAAGATTATTTAAAAAAAGACATTTTTTACTTTACCCTTAATATTAAATACTCATTCTTTAAATTATTTTTCAATTTCATTAAGACTATATATTAATTAATATGTGTATTATAGTAAATCATACAATTAATATATTGATTTTTAAATCAAGTGTAAGATATATTATGAATAAATAAAAAATAAATGGAAGAAAGTAGCATGTCAGTCAGCCTAACACCTCTTCTTTTTTTATTTAGGAATGTGGAATGTCCTACTAATAAAGTTTTAATAACATGTATTAACAAATTTGTATTAATTTATTATAAATTAATTAATTATAATTTATTAAGTGATTATAAAATATTATTATAATTACTAAGTGAGAGAAACAGACGTTAATTACTAAGAGAGAGAAATAGACGAGCAACTTAGTGTAATTATCAATTACTACCATCAAAAGATTTCTTAACCTACACACGACATCCTCTTCTACCCAATTTTCTCTTCCAACAATTTTCTTTTTCTCTTTCCCCATTGTTCTTCAACATCATACAACAATTTTCTCTTTCTGTTTATTATCTCAATTCGTTATTTGCCTGAGGGAGGAGAGAGGAGAGCGAGATTGGGAGAGGGAGGAGAGAGACGAGTGAGAGAGGGCAAAAAGTGGAGAGAAGCGAATTGTATATGTATATCTATCAAATTGTCTATGTATATCCGTCAAATAATTGTATATATATAACTGATTTACATATGTATTTGTATATCTGGCGAGCAAGATTGGGAGAGGTAGGAGAGAGGCGAGCGAGATTGGGAGAGTGGGGGAGATAGGCGAGTGAGAGAGGGAAGAGAGTGGAGAGAGATGAACTGTATATGTATATCTATCAGATAATTATTTATATGTAATTGATATAGATATATATATATATATATATGTATTTGTATATCTAGCGAGCGACAATGAGAGAGGGAGGAAAGATGCGAGCGAGAGAGGGCAGAGAGTGGAGAGAGACTAATTGTATTTGTATATCAGTTATATAATTGTATATGTATATATATAATTTGTATTTGTATATGTATTAAAGAGGCAGGAGATAGGAAGAGAAGAGAGGGGAGACGTAATTACAGCTAAAATTAAATTGCGAGCCATTATTAATTCAAACTATAACTATGTTAGCTAATTAACTAGTATATATTTGCTTATTCGCGTAATTTTTCCTTAAAAATTAGTAGATAAGACTATAATATTAACTCTTAAATAAAAAAAGTATAACTTACATAAATCGCATAGTGTAAAGAGTAAATTACATCATATCCCTACTCTTTTTCTAATTACAACAATCCCTTAAAATTTGTACCTTTCGGATATATAAGTCACCATCCTGATACATTAATTCACCATCGGGATACATTAATTCTGATACAAGAAGAATCCTTTTGTTGCGCTAAAAAATGGAACAAAATGTTTTCTGTTGCGCTTAAAAAAAAGAAACGTAAAATTAAATATCTAATCCATAAATCATGCAATTATATTGTTGTCATTGCTAATCAATCTCTCCCAAAGCATAAAAGCTTCAAAAAAATCAAATTTCAAATTTCTTCTCCCAAATTGTCAAAAATCTTTTCAATTTCGATTCAAAATCATTGAAAAATTGAGTTGATACATCGTGAATATCTCTATTTTGTTGAGACATTCAAGAATCTGAGAAAGTGAGGTGAGTTATGAACGATACAGAATATATTATGTATTGGAGTGTTATTCACGGAATATCTCGATTTTTATTCAAAGTTGTCAAAAAAAAATGAGATTCAAAATTCTTCTCTCAATTCATCGAAAATCCTTTCAATTTTGATTCAAAATTATCGAAACTATTGAGAAGATACATCATAAATATCTTCGTTACTCTGTACTTGGAGGTGAAGACACATGAGCCGGAATTTTCAATGTATCTACTATGCATTGATGCAACACACAAAAAGAAATGAAGAAATGTTGTGTAGTTGATTTTTTGATTTCTGATCTCGAGATGTATATATTACTCATGATACATTGCTATTTTTAAAATATTTAGTAAATTGTTAAGTTTTATAATCCTACCTGATACATTAAAGTAGTAAAGATTTTCCATAAGGTGTTTGGTTTTAGACCGATACATTACCGTGTGATAGTCATTACGTATTAGATACATGTAATGTTAATTTGTATGAATGTATCATGACCAAACTTTTTTTAGTTTTTTTTCGAGATAGATATATTACTCATGATACATTATTATTCCTAAAATATTTAGTAAATTGCTAATTATTGCAATCCTACAGATACATTAGAGAAGTAAATATTGCTTGTAAAGTGTTTGATCTTATATCAACAACATAAATGCATGATAGATATTAAGTATCAGATACATGTAGTGTTAGTTTGTATGAATGTATCATTGCAAAAGAATGATTATTTAGCAGTAATTTGTATAAATGTATCATGGCCATTAATGTGTATCAGATACGTGTGATTGAAAAATTGCACATCTTGTACAACCAAATTGTATATCTTGTACGAAGGAAAACAAATTGAAAACCACTTGATGGGATTGGAAAATATTACCGATACATTATAGAGTTTGATATATGGCAAATGATATATATATTATGCATTACTTACGTATCAAGTACGTTTGAATTGAACATGAAACCCACTAGTCGAATCATCAATAACATTAGGTTATGTATCAGTATAACAAATATAAATATGATACATTACATAAAAATCACAAGTCGAATTATCAACAACATTAGGTTATGTATCAGTATAATAAATATAAACATGATACATTACATAAAATTCACTAGTCGAAGTATTAGTAACATTAGGTTATGTATCAGTATAATAACTATAAACATGATACATTGCATAAAACTCACTAGTCGAAGTATCAACAACATTAGGTTATATATAAGTATAATCAATATAAACATGATACATTGCATAATACATAGTCACTGTATGAGAAAGCTAAATTATGAAATAAAATAAAATAGATACACTGAGACTATGTAAATTTGGTAACGATGAGCGTTATAATCAAGATCCAATATTTTTCTCTTTTTTTTGGACGTTTTTTCCACGATCGATTTAGAGGCCGAAGATACATCCCTCTTCGACTTTGACTTCTCTAATTTAAGATTTTTCATGAATAATGAATTGTTTGATACATTGATAACTTTTGCTTTTAAGAATCAAAATAAATGAGATACATTGAAAACTTGTGCCTTTGATAGAGACGAACGTGATGAGACAGGTCCGATTTCCCCCCCTTTTTTGAGCGTTTTTTCACAATAGATTGAGAAGTCAAAATTTCGATTTTGACTTCTCAAACTTCAAATTCTTCATGAATAATCAATCTTTTATTTGTTTAGATCTATTTTCAACAAAATCTTCATCATCACAAGAAAAAATACAACATACATTATCTTGAGTAGTTGAAACTAATTGGGTAATTCCAATACTAAAAGATGGAGCATCATCTATATGTATCCAAAATTTGTAGATGATAAAGCAAAAAAAAAAAAACGACAATGATGATGAACTGGAAAGAAAAAAATGAACTAAGAAGAATATCTCTTGATTAATTTGAAATTAATTAACTGGAAAGAGAAAAAATAGTTGAAATTCAAAAATAGAGTGATAAAGGTAATTGGTTAAGTGGAGTGATTATAGGCGTGAAAAAAAGAAGAAAATCGTCGAATTGGAAGATTGGAAGTTATGTATCTGAAAAAGAGAGAATTTGAGAAAAAATGGATTTTTATAATTTTTTGAAATAGTAGAAAATAAGGAAAAAAATTATGTGTAGTTAGATAATTTTTCCAACAAAAAATAGAGTAACTTTCATATATAGCAAACATAAAATTCATATTTGTATGTTATAGCTATAGTTTGCATAATTACGCTCCATAGCAAATTTTATGTTTACTATAGAGCTTTTGATTTGTATAATTCGCTAGATATATCCAATTTTATACAAATTGTTCAGTTTTGTATAAATTCATTTATACATTGTAATTTGTATAATAAGATTTGTATTTGTATAATTATAAGTGTATAGGATGAAATATATGTATTTGTATTTGTATATACACTTTTCTCTCGCTTTATACAAATACAAACGCATTTTATACATATTATATTGAAATGTATAAAATGGCTAATTGTATACCGAAAATGAATAATTGTATACCGAATTAGATGACAAAAAAATGGAATGTTTGGTGCAAATTACAAACAAAATAAATTATAGCTATAACATTTAATTTGAATTAATAGTTTGTTATTTCATACAATTTTCCCTAAACAATATGGGGTGATTATTTTCTTATTTTTTTTTTCATTTTGAAGCCCAAAAGAGACACTTATGTATTGATGTCCAACTTAATTTCAGGTGAACCCAAACCAAATGGCTATGGGCTTCTCATTTTGTATGGGCTTGAGTATTTCCAGCATAAGGAAAAGGGATAATAACTTTTTGAGGGGTTTTTAATAAAATATTTACTATTTTTAAATATACTTTTGTTTATTACCTTGATATATCATATTTAAAAAATATTTACCTTCTATAGTTATTGTGTTGTGTATTAAAGGTGAATTATGTGTATATATATATATATATATAATAAGCCACAATGCAACTATCATTATAACTATCTGGTTAGCTTTCAACCAAAAGCTAACAAGATTTTTAGTTAATTGTAACTATCTTGTTAGCTTTCAACCAAAAGATAACAAGATTTTTAGTTACATATTTATTATTTAGTTAAATAATAAATATGTCATTGTATGAGCTATTTATTACTCATTCCTTTTGAATTTGTTAATCTGATTTTGATCTGACACATAGTTTACGAAAGTAAATTAGATTTTGAGAAAAAACATTAAGTGATACTTGAAGTTGTCCCAGATTTTCAAAAAGACACCTTAACTTTGCGTGCGTCCTATTACCCCACAAAACATTCAAAATCACAATAAATACACATTTTTTACACAATATTTTCACTTTGGACAAAAATATCCTTCGAATGTGCAATTTCTTAAAAACAAAAAGTCGGACCCATTATTGATGTATTGAAGGATGCTTTGGTAATTTCCTATGATGAATTCGTTTTGTTTCTTTCTTTTAAATTTCTTTTACTGTACTAAATAATTGTATAAAATATTATGAATCACGATAATTAATTACTTAAATATTTAAAAGATATAAAAATATATAAAAGATCTGATTGACTCTTCAAATTTTACCGGTGACACATAAATTGGGACAAATGAAATAATATATATTATTTGAAAATTTCTTAGAAAGTACTATAAATTACAGTAATTAAAAGCTAGAAATATTTCAAAGACAAAAAAAAATTGATTGAATCTCAAATTTTTTTTAGTACTACAATAAATTGAGAAAGAAGAAATGACCTCTATTATTTGAAAATGGCGTAAAAGTATTACAAATCATACAATAAGAATTAACAATTTAAAATTTTAAAGACTTTAATGCTTTATACTTTTTCTATTTCCACGTTGGACAAAAATATCCTCCCAATATGCATATTTTTTTAAACAAAAAGTGGGACCCATTATTGATGTATTCAAGGATGCTTTGGTAATTTTCCTATGATGAATTCGTTTTGTTTGTTGTTAAATTTTTTTTAAATAATTATATAAAATATTATAAATCACAATAATTATTTACTTAAATATTCAAAAAGATATAAAAAATATGTAAAAGATCTGATTAACTCTTCAAATTTTTATCGGTGAACACATAAATTGGACAAATGAAATAATATATATTATTTGAAAATTACTTAGAAAGTACAATAATTTACAGTAATTAACAATAGAATATTTTAAAGACAAAAAAAATTGATTGAATCTCTAAATTTTATTAGTACCACATAAATTGAGAAAGAAGAAATAACCTTTATTATTTCAAAATTGCGTAAAAGATATTACAAATCATACAACAATAATTAGCAATTTAGAATGTTAAAAGACATAAAAAAAATTAGAGCACATATCCCCCAATTCTTTTTTATCATTTGTTCTTTTTGACTTATCCTTAGTTCTTTTGTTCTTTCACATTTATTATTTTTATTTTCTCTTTTATTCTTTTCTTATTTATTATTTTTATTTTCTCTTTTATTCATTTCTTTTTTTTATTTTTATATTTTTTATTTTATCCTTTATTAGAGATACCATTTGGTAATAATTTTTTAGTTCTACTTTTTTTGTTAGTTTATCTTCTTTTTACTTATTTTTTCTCTCTTTCTATATTTTCACATTTTTAAGAAAATAAAATAAATTACCTTGTACTTTCTCATTAATTATTTTTATTTTCTCTTTTGTTCTTTTATCTTTTTTATTTTCTTCATATTATCATTTATTAGAGATACCATTTGGTAATGATACCACACGCGCGCACGCACACACACACACACCCTCTTATAGTATTGACTAATGAGTAATTTCTAAGCAAAAAATCTTAATGATACCACAAAAGTATACATAACGGTTGAACCTTATATATACTTCTTTGAACTCCATAAATAGTTTTAAGTGAAGGTTGCGATCTTCAACCTGAGGAGGAACAGTAAGGAAGTAGTCAAGAGACTGCGGTCGTTAGGGTGAAATAATGTTCACAGCTTAAAGGAGAACTACTACGGTAGTGATAAGCTATGTTGCGCGAACTCTTCATTTTTGCGGCCGAACCTGTCTCGACGCGACACTGGTGCGGGTGCGGGGTGCCTGTCGGATTCATTCAATTCGATCCGGATACTTTGACCAAAGCCGAGAAAAAAAATGGGGAAGAGATCAATTTCATGACCGGCGAAAGTTGACGACGACGAAGTTGTCACGTCTAGGTGCTCCATGGAAAAGAATAATGAAGAGGCAAAACTTACAAGAATAGAGAGAGAGCAGACAGATCTTTTTCCTTGTACAGAGGAGGCGAAGGGGCTCCATGGGAAAGAATAAATAATTCAAAGTTTTTCTTCTTGAAAAAGCAAAGAGAAAGCTTTTTTTCTTGGAAAGGAAAAAAGCAGGCTAGGGTTTCTTGGGAGAAGAAAAGGCA
>NW_006239030.1:1260909-1277168 GCF_000226075.1 Solanum tuberosum | reverse complement strand
TTTCTGAGCTCACCTCTAGATTCCCCACGAAATTCTCTTGAAGTTAGCCTTTTGAATCACTTAATTCGGGCTTAAAATGGAGGAGCAATCTTATGTTGAAGATGCCAAATGAAATAATGGACGAAATTCGTCCTAAAATCTGGAAATTTCCAGATTTAAGCCGCCG
Organism: Solanum tuberosum; assembly: GCF_000226075.1. NCBI lineage: Eukaryota > Viridiplantae > Streptophyta > Magnoliopsida > Solanales > Solanaceae > Solanum > Solanum tuberosum. The sequence goes on along the minus strand of NW_006239030.1, from coordinate 1,277,002 downwards.
CCACGTGGCGTCGCGTGGCTCTGCCACGTCACCGCCGCGTTAGAATTCTACAACCCTTCAAACTTAAATTTCGATGTTCCGGACTCGTTCGGAGTCGTAAAAATACAACCCATATATGAAATCTGATTGGAAAAGATATTTCGGACTCAACGGTGAAGGCGGAATTTCCATTGGAGATCGCTTCGATGAAAAGTGGGTCCCACACCCAGTATCGTTTTGAGCCAGATTCCACAACTGCCATCTAAAGCCTCGGGAAGTGAACAAAGGATCGTTCTAGACCAAAAAGGATATTCCGAAGCTAACCTAACTGTCAGAATTTTCATCTGAGCACGTCTTCCAAGAAGGTTGACCAAAGTCAACTTTTCAAGTTATAAAATCTCCAAAACAGGGGAACGGCCTAAAACCCAAACAAACGACCAGGCGACCGAACAGTCAGTGCCAGCAAGTCATAAATGACTTGGGGTTGCTACAGGAACGCTCTAAACGAGGGAATGAATGCTTTAATTTAAAAATGACCTGGAGGGTCATTACACAACCAAACCATACTATATATTATATCATACTCACAACATACTAAGAAATACTTTTACCTGGCGGGAGAAGTTTCTACTCACACATACTCTCAGAGGTACCTAACATTTTCTCAATTGGATGTTTTTAAGAAAAAATCGTCTGTCTTTATTCTGAGAATTTCCTCTCCTTTTATAGATATAAGGAGGGACTATATTACAATTTTGTTTTCTTCAGGAACTCCTCAAGAAATTTCATATTTTCTTCTTTCGTCCTCCAATGCTGATGGCTGACATGATGTGATATCTCTTTTTGACTAAAGAGGTAAAGTTGAAAGAGATAAGATTATTTCCTTTTTATCTTTTTTTACGTAAGTGCTTACGTTTTTTGTTTTGTCTCTTTGACAGCTTACATTTTTTCAAACTTTATTCACCATCTTGTGGTAACTCGTGTTTATGGTCTAGCATCTTGCAGGCTAGCTTCCATGTTTCTTTTGTAGCTTCCATCTTATGTAGCTCGATATCAAGGATTTTGTCTTTTAAAATCTTGAATTTAGATCTTCCTTTTGTCATTAAGACCCAATCATGATCGTGATCCAATACTTTAAAATCATCATTATATAGTCGCTTGAGAATAAAATATAGGGTTTTAATTCCCAATGCTCTCTTGGTTTGTATCCATTTTTTATTTAAGTGTGGAAGTTTTTTATCCAGTCATGTTGCTTTGATATTGAACTCCTTCAATTTTTCTATTTTAATATAATTCATTGTAGGAAAATATACTTGCAAATCTTTGCATTCCATGGAGATGCTAAAAAATCTGCAATAGACTCCTTCGCCTTGGGCATAAATTTTAACTGAATTAACCAATTGCTTAGGTAATTCTGATAACTCATTTAAATTCGGTTTTGCATAAACTCGATCTAAGTATCCGAATTCAAATAATTGGGCTGTAAACCCTGGTGATCCGTTTGGAAATATGGAGATTCTTGGAAACAAACTTATCGTTCCTAAAACTCCAAATGTTTCTCCACTTTCTTCAGGGAGATTATAGATGAATTTTGTAAAGGCCAGATATTGTTCTATTTTTGGATGTTGTTTTCCAACCTGAAAAAGAAAAAAAAACTTTTGTTCCTGATGGAACTTTGTTAGATCCTTCTGGTTTCCCAGAAAGAATTTTTTCAACCTTTTTTGAGGATGAACCTTTTTCTTCATTAGATTTATCATCTTTTTGTATTGCTTGGCTTTTACCTTTGTCTGAAGACTCAGGTTTCGGCATATCTATGCTTACCGATGAGATGTTTTTGGCACTAGGTGCTAGTGAGACATCTCCTGCCACTTTATTGAGATTAATATTCCCTTCAGGATTTGAATTCATTTTTGGACATGTGTCCAGATGTTCACATAATAGAAGAAATTCATTCATATTTTCAGCTTGGTCACTACTTAGCTGATTAATTTCGTATTGCATCTTTCGTGCTTGTTCGGACAAGCTCATTAAATCGTCTCTGATGTTAAATAATTTTTGGCTTTTGTCATCAATAGACTCGGACACCAATTGCATTTTTTCAAATACCCTGTTAATCAAGATCTGCGTTCGATTGTCCATATTGGACATTTCTTGAAAGAAAATCTGCAAAAGAATTATCAATTCCTTTAATATGTTCTATTTTAAAAGAATAAAACGATAATAAAACTTGTCATCTATGCAATCTTCTATATTGCGGTTCTGATGGAAGTTTGTTGAAAATTAGTCCTAACACCTGTGTGTTATCAGTCCTAATAACAAATTGTTTTGGTAAAAGGAAAGCTGAAAATTTCCTAATTCCTCTAGCAATGGCTAATAATTCCTTTTTATTAGTAGAATATCTTGTTTCTGCATCGTTAAATGTACCGCTTGTGTACCTGCAAATTTCATTCAGATCGGTTTGCAATAATGCTCCCCAATGATAATCTGGGGCATCCATTTGTAGTACTGGTAATCTAAGTTTTGGTAACTTAGAGCATTCTTCTTTTAATTGTTTTACACATTGTGTATGTTCTTCAGTCCAACCAAGTCTATTGGATTTTCTTATTAATTTTTGCAGTATATTCCTTTTCTTTGCTAGATCGGGAATAAATTCTCCTGAATAGTTAAGGCATCCTAGAAACCTTTGTATTTCCTGTTTAGTTGTTAACTTATTAGGAAATTCTACAATCTTCTTTGAGATCTGAGTTTGGAGTTTAATTCCATTTTTTGAAATAATCATTCCTAAGAATTATATTTCATTTTTATTTATATCTTCTTTCTTTTGACTTAAAACTATTCCATTTTTTAAACAGATTTCTGAAAATTCTTCTAGATGAGTTAAATGTACTTCATATGTTTTAGAACATATTAATATGTCGTCTATATAGACTATTAGAAATTCTTTGTCAGAAAATATCTTATCCATTTTCCTTCGGAATATTTGAGGGGCATTTTTTAGCCCAAATGGCATTACTATCCATTCATAACGTCCGTTAGGTGTACTAAAAGTAGTTAATGGGATAGATTCTTCCGTTAATTTTACCTGCCAAAATCCGCTTTTGCAGTCAAATTTTGAAAAATAGGTTTTACCTTTTGCAAGATTTATTAGATTATTTTTATTTAGGATAAAATATCCATCAAATAAACAATTTTTGTTAAGTTCTTTATAATTTATAACCATACGAGCTTTTCCTCTTTTTATCTCAGCATGATTTCTTACCATAAATGCTGGACTACTATGCAGACTTTTACTCATTCTAATAAGTTTTAAATTGAGTAATTCTTTGAGTTGAATTTTAAATTCAATTTTATCATCTTCATTGTAGAGCATAGGTTTTACTCTAATGATGATACTAGGGTCTTTAAGGGTTAGGGTAGCCCTTTCTTGATTTTTTTTCCCATTTTTCTAATGGATTTTCTCCATAGGATTTTTGTAAATTTTTCTTAATTTGTTCTAAATTAAGACGCTACAAGAAATTTTTCTTAGATTATCTAAGTATTTTCTTCTTCCGTTATCCTTTTCAAGACTTTAAGGATTCTGTTTTCTTGGGACTTTGATAAAATGTCCGCAAGGGGCTTTAAGGCTTATCATATATAATGTTTGATGATAATTCTGAAATTGTTGTAGGAAATCATTTCCTAATAATAAATCAGTTTCTAATTTATCATAGGCATATATCTTATTTATAGAAATAATTTTTGATCCTAGAATTATTTCTACTTTTTCTTTTGTCTTTGAAGGTCTTTCTTTGTCACCTGTGATTCCTATCATTGATATGGTACTCTAGTTAATATCCCAATCTTTTATTAAAAAAGATTTTGCTAAACTAGCTTCGGATCCATTATCAATTTGGCAACAAGTTGTTAATTTAGTACCATAAAAAGTTATTTCTATGAATACTGATATTTTAAAAGATATATCTTTAGGCATTTTTTAATATGAAACAGGTTTCATTCTTATAGTTTATTTCTATTCCAGTTTTCCCTATACTATAGTCTTCTAGACTATTAAGGAATAAATTTTCTAAGATTAGGTTATGATCACTTTCGTGATTGGTAATATAACAGGGAACTGTTATTCTTATAGTATATAATTTTATTGGTAAATCTACTATATTTTGACAACTATAGTTATTTTCTTCAAAAATTTTATAGGTATATGGGATACCTTCATAGATTGGTAATCCTTCTAATAGAATACCTTTAACATGATTGGCTGTTGCGCCAATTTGTATCATGATTTCTTAGTTTTTCCACTCTGTTCCATTATAGATTCTTCCTATAATGCTAGCAATATTTGAAATGTTGGATATTTCTAAAGCATTTTTATAATACCTTTGTGATGTCGATATGCTTTTTCTAATAGAATTTCTTCCATATTCTAAAGAAAGTCTAGGATTGCTACTCGAACTTTCTATTTCTTGTGTTTTTCCAAATTGAATTTCATATTCTTCTGAAATTTGTGCTTGTTGAATTTCAGCTTCAACAATTCTTGCAATTTCTACGCATTCTTTATCTATTTCAATAAAAATTTTATTTTTGTAAACTTTACCATAATTGAAATTGGTAACTGTATACAAAACTTGATAATATATGCTCATAATATGATTACCTGGTTTGAACAGGTCTTTTCTTTTTACTTGAAAATGTAGACTTAATGCGTCATTAAAATCTGCATCTTTTAATGAAATACAATATTTTGGATAATAAGTAAAAAGGAGTTTGGTATAAGCTAGATTACCTTTAACTATACCTAAATTTCCTTCTCTAGCATTTATAAACCTTTCGTCTGAAAGATTGATGACTATAGGGTAATTGATCCCTTCTTTGAAAGTCGATTTGACTAAAATTTGGATTCCTCCTAAATGAACATAATTCATTTTCTTTCTTTTCTTTTCAGGAATTTTCCTAAGAATTTGGTCCATCATTGATTTTGTTAACAGGTTTAATTTGTGTTTTCCTGTTGTTTGGGTAATTTCTATTATCTTCTCTATTTCTTGATATTCATGATATGAGATTTTATTTCTAGCAAACATTCTTTGCATTTTATTAAATATATTATCTCCTGTTTTGAGATTTAATTGTAATCCTTGGATTTTTTTAAATAATTCTCCATCAAAGGTTGCTTTTAAGGCGTAACCCCTTTGGTCTTCTTCAGTTTCTATAACTTGAACTGAACTATATTCCTTTTGTATTTATTTATTCGTTTATTCAGATTCTTCTGATTATGTTGAATATTCTTTGTATAATTCTTCAAAGAAGTCTTCACTTCCTATTGATTTTACTGACTCTAAATCAGAATCAATCTCTATTCTATCAATTTTTGATATTTTAACTCTTTTTTTGTTACATTCGTAATTTTAACGACCTTCTTTGCTACAATTGTAACATTTACATTTTTTTGTTGGCTTTGTTCTTTTGAAATCATTTTTCTTTTTATAATACCTTTTTTTAGGTATATAATTTTGTTTGGAAATATTTTTCCTTTTGATTAAACTTTTCTTAAGTTTTCTTTTTTTTATAGGGTTTGTCGTTGCATCCCCATTGGGTTGCTGCATTTGTATCCAAACAATAAATTTGGGTATTAATTCTTTTAGCTTTTCTTTGTATATTATGTGTCATACATAATTGACCTAATCTGTTATTTAGAAAAGATATTCTTTGTCCAAGAGTATCTCCTTTTATATTTTCTTTTGCATAATCTTCTCTAAAATATTTTGCCTAAAATCCTGGTAATTTCTGAAAATATTTTTCGAGATATGGTATCATTTCTTTGCTACTGTCAAATATTTTATAGTAATATTCTTCGAATTCACAAGTATATTCTTGAATATAACTCATTTTGCAAATTTGCAATTTTTCTAATTGCTCTTTAGCAATTATTCTAACCCTTTCGCGGTTATCTTTTACACTTCCTTCTCCTCCTAGGAATTCATTTGCTACATATTGAACTAAGTTTTTTATTCCTTCTTGGAGTGATATTTTAAATCCATCAATTATATTGTTTTTAATGATTCCTTTTGCATCATCTGTTAGGCATGTAAACCAGTTACTTACTTTTTCTGTAAAAGTATTTATCATAATTGTGTATTTTTCTTCATCTGTGTAATTTACTCCTTTTCCTAGTAGGAAGTAGAGAAACGTATTTTGCGACCATAGATCCAAGTTAACTTCTGGATCTCTTTTGCAATCTAGATCTAAAAATTGAGTTGATCCTACATCTCCTGTTGGGAGTCTATTAGGCATATATTTAGATTTACTATTGTTATGCTATTGACTTACATAATCTTTATTCTTTTTTGCTTTGGGCACAAAATTTCTCCTTTCCATATTTTCTGGATCCCAGATTTCTTCTTTTATGAATTTTTCTCCAAATTCAAATTTTCCCTGGGGTCCTCATGTATCCCCCGCATCTTCTTTGTTCATAAAGACTTTTAATTTTTCTGAAAAACCTAAGTCTTCCATTGCATAAACTAGTTCATTCATTTTTTTCAAGATTTTCTTCTATCTCAATCAATTCTTCTTCTTCTTCTTCTTCTTCTTCTTCTTCTTCTTCTTCTTCTTCTTCTTCTTCTTCTTCTTCTTCTTCTTCTTCTTCTTCTTCTTCTTCTTCTTCTTCTTCTTCTTCTTCTTCTTCTTCTTCTTCTTCTTCTTCTTCTTCTTCTTCTTCTTCTTCTTCTTCTTCTTCTTCTTCTTCTTCTTCTTCTTCTTCTTCTTCTATTTCTAGAGCTTTTTCTCTAGATTGTTATAATTCTTTATTTCTTTGTTTTTCTAGAAATTCTTGAATAAGCTTTTCATCCAGACTTCCCTTTTGATAAGAGTTTTTACTTGCAAATTTTTTTGCTAGAAGTTCATTTATTTATTTTTGACTTACCTTTTTGTCAAACTTTTCTGTTTTTTTCTATTAAATTTGTAATTCTTCCAGGAATATTTTCTTTTAAAGATATAATCTCTAATTCTATTAATTTTAACCTTAAAGCAATTTGCTTATGACTTTCTATTAAGTCATTCAAAAAGTCTACTACCTCTTTTAAACTCATCTTTATTCTGAAAAATAATAATCAGATGTGTCCATGTAGTTTCCTACAATTTCTTCATATTCAAATACTATATATTCCATTGGAAATTCTGTTATATATTTCTCATAATCTATGAGTTGTACAATAAGTTCTTTTAGATCCTTGTTTAGATCTTTAATTGCTATTAATATTGTTATTAAGGTTCTATTATCTATATACCACATTTTGGTTCTTTCTTTTAGTTATTTTTAACTATTCTTTTTCTTTTTTGATCATCAGGCTCTGTTACCATTTGGTTTGTGTTGTCGATTGACAGGGTTACGGATAATTTAAGCAGTGAATAACACATAATTTTTTAGAATTGCCTTAGCATTTTTATATTCAAAATATTCTTGAATTCTATGCATTTTCATTTCATGTATGGCTACTATGAGCCTTGTAGATCTTAAACTAGCATGTAAATATGCTTGTTCCATTTCTGGAATTGCTTTATCGAAATGATGTAAAGCTATTTTATGCCTCCAAGCTCTTCTTCTTATTATATGCAAATGCTGTTGAATATGTAACATACCACCTAGACATTAATTGGACAATCGAACGCAGATCCTGATTAACAGGGTATTTGAAAAAATGCAATTGGTGTCCGAGTCTATTGATGACAAAAGCCAAAAATTATTTAACATCAGATATATATATATATATAGTATCAGTTCAACAAAATTAGTTAGGAGTATATAGTGTAATTATTTTACTTTTATAGGGTATTTGCTTAGTTCCCCCAAATAAGGCACTATGTATAAAAAAAAGAATTAAGTATATAATATATATGTATTTTATTTTACATTTACATTTACACTATATATAAAAGTGAGTTTTACATGCAATATAAATATATTATAAGTGTCTTAAAATGTATTAAGCTCGTTTGAGTAAAAAAATCAGCACTATATTTTAAAAGTAAATTATACAGGTGCTAAAATTATATATAGCTATAAATGATAAATTTTATAATTATAATATATTTAGGTAAGCTTTCCAAAGGAAAATTCACCCCCTATATCTCATTAAAACTTAGGTTGTCAAAGAAAACCAACAAACGGTATCAATTGATAATTCCAAATACATTTTTCTTGTGTGATTGACACGTTGAAGATTTAAACTTTAGAATTAAAATCCCTATTACATATTATAATCATTAAAAGTCATCATTTAAGCCGATTTGTATCCTTTTTTGTTGATTTAAACTATCACAAATATCAAATATCACATTTGTTTTTGGATCACTTAACTTGTATATAACCCTAGCCCTTAATAACATATACCTACTATACACTTATTATTTACTGATTCATTATGTCAATATTTAATGAAATTGGAATTAGGTAAAAGAACATTTATTGCGTAAATAAGGATCAATTGATCATTGAAAAAAATACTCTAATTTTATGATTAAGATAAAAAGTGAGATAATTAAGTAATAGGATATAATTTAGGCAAATCCCATCTACCAAGTAAGGTCCATTATCACTTATCAGATTTAGATCGTTGACAATTGACAGTTCCATGTGTGTGTGTATAACCCCAAATCACTCTCACTTCTACTATAAGCTATAATAAAATAATATACGTCTCTGTAATTGTTTATTTATTTTCTATTCTATAATAGACACCAATATTAAAATCTAATTAATTTAAATTCACATCATAACAACTTATTCAAAGAAAAATGTTCTCTATCAAATATCTTTTTATCGATATTTTTAAAAGTATATTGCATAAATATGCTATTTTACTTGATTTTAACTTATCTCTAATTTTGAATATGCATAAGTAGACACTAAAATTATATAAAATAGAACAAATGGACACACGCGTTATACATGGCAATTCGTTAAACATATACTTGAACTGATTGTATTATGTCAAGTATGATGTATAAGTTTAAGTCTCATCCAATGAAAGATAAAAGACATAAATATTGGTTAAAGCAAAATTAAAACTTCGAATTATATAAAAGAAAGAACTCATCTAATACGAATACATATCATGAAATATCTGATAGTCATATTAAAGTTGGACTAATAATTTTTTTTCAATAGTTAGAACTCAAACCAGTTTTCCTACACAAATAGGGGGTGGGGGGGTTCTTGGATGGAGAAAACAAAGGGGAGAGAAAAAAAATATAGTAAATGCGACCATTTCAAAGCGAGAACCTCGCTTGGCCGAGAGAGAAAGGGTTGGTTGGATTTTGATAGAAATAGAGTGAGATTAGATTGTTGAATTGTCTTCTCTCTCATCATCATACATCACACGGTTCACCGATGGTGAAGGCGATGCCAGGTGCTGATGATGATAGCAGCAGTATCGCCATGACCACTCTAACCACCAGCAACAACATTCTCTTATCCAAAGAGGCCATCTTTATTATTATTATTATTGTTATGCTCCTTTTGATCATTTTTTTAATCTTAATCGCCTGCAAGTATAAGCCATGGCGTTTCTTTTACTCTCATCCTGTCTCCTCCAACTCTGTCTTTCGCAATAAGAACACAATCAAGGTCAGACCTTTTTTTCATTTTATGCAATTGGGTTTCTTGGGGTTTTGCTTATTGTGTGATTATAACATGAAATGGTATTTGTCGTAATTTGCTTATAGGGTTTTGATTCTTGCATAATATGGTGAGATGTAAAAAAAGATTGCTACTTTTCTTGCTTTGGATTAAATTTTCTAGGGTTTTTAGTTCCGTGGGTCGACCCATCTTTGTTTGGAATTGAGGTGTAGTTGGTTGGTTGGTTGATTGATTATAGTTCTAATGAGATGGGAGATTTCATTGATAGATCATGATGTTTGGTTCTGCGCAGTTGTATTTGGGGATGCAAATTTTGAAACTTTCTTGGTTTCGGAAGCTGGTATTGTTGCCTAGTTTAGTGAATTTTCTTAATTGAATGTGGACAGCTCAGTCTGGTTCCTATATTTAGGGATACTATGTTTTTCACGTGGTGTAGGAGAGTAAGCTTGGACAGAGGAGAGACTCTGAGACTTGGAAAAGTTTATTTTCTCCTATTAGGAACTGAATGTCAATGTGATCCCATAATGATCAAGCAATTAAAGTTCCAGGGGGTGGAAATTCTTTGGTTTTCATGAAGAGGTATCTACATCATGTGGTTTTTTACTTGGGAGGTTCTAAGAGGCGATTTTCGCTTACCTCCCATGAGATGTTGCTAGGTATATAGTCCAGTACTTACAGTTCAAAATTCTGTTTTATGGTCCCTATAATGTGGTATTTGACATGGTTTGTATCTGTTGAGGCTTTTGGAGGACCATATGAATTTCTGAAGTTAATACAAATAGCTATGTCCTACGTCATCAGTCGTTGCATATAAGGAAAATAACAGGTCTGGGTAGCAGGGGCGCATAATATATTTAACTAGTCATCTAGATTCTAGGTATCTACTACTCTACTTCCTCGGTTTCATTCTATACAAGTAGTATTTGACAGGGTGCGGAGTTTAAGGTAGAAAGACAATTTTTGGCACACACCAAAGTCCAAAAGTACCACTAGAACCTGTGGTTGTAGACATGCCATGATATTTCTCTGTCTATAGGCGCATTGTTCATTAGGGTGAAATGAGAAGTTTACATTTAAAGAGTTTTCAAATATAGAATAGTGCCATTCTTTTTAAAAGGAAAAGTATGTCATTCTTTTTGGAATAGATTAAAAAGTAACAGATCGAGTATATTTTTTTCATGAGTAAGACCCAAAAAGAGCAGATGATATCTGCTATCTAGATGACAACCTAGATATCATCTACTGATTGTATTATCTTTAGCAATATTGATTTTTTATTAATCAAGCCTCAGCTCCAGTTTAGTTGGGGTCACCTGAATGAAGCCTCTATAGCCATTTCACTTTTTCATGTCAATTTCATCTACTAAATATTTTGTCCTTCTAAGGCAAATTTGGAGTTCTCTAAACCTCAGGCTCATATTTCCACAGACATGATTGTCTCTAACCAGAATAAAAACTTCTATATGACACGGGCCTAATTAGGGGTGGGCGTTCGGTAGGTTCAGTTTGAATAGTTTGGTTCAGTTTTCAGTTTGTAAATTGTGAATGGAAATTGATCTAAAATTAATTCGGTTTGGTTTGATTTTCTGAAATTCTGTCCGGTTACCTCGTTTTGAACATTTCCAGCTGTGCCTTTTCAAAATAAAATAAGAAAACCTTGAAACAGATAAAACCCTTATATGTTTTTAGTCTTGCTCTTCGCCCAAGTCCAACTTGATTGGAATTAAATTTATACTCCCTCCGTATCAATTTGTTTGACCTATTTTGACTTGGGACGGAGTTTAAGAAAATAAAGGAGATTTTTAAATCTTGTGGTTGTAAATTAAAGACATGTCAAATGTACCAAAATACTTTTTAATCTTGTGGTTATAAACATGCCTTGTGGAAAGTTGGAATTAAAGAGTTGCTTAAAAGGGAACGAGTCATTCTTTTTGATTGGAATTTGGACTAAAAAGGAAAGTAGGTGAAACAAATTGAAACGGAGGGAGTAATGCTTTGGTGGGGAGTTTTATCAAACAAGTTGTGAGCTGAGATGAGGTGAATTCTTTTAGCGTAAAATGGGTCGTGTGGCGGATGAAGCGTGAAGATCTTTGGTTCTTTCGATGGTACGCTTCTGACTGATAGTGCTCTAATGGAGGCTAATTGAATGGACTAACAAATGCGGATTTAAAATTTAGGCTTAAGTCATCAACAATCCCTTAATGTTGTTTGCATAATTCACTTAGACACCTCAACTATGACTAGTACTTATCGAACACCTAAATTATTCAACAGGTGTACCTATCAAGCACAAAATTCTGATGTGGCAAAAACGTGTTTCTCACTTTTGTTGGGCGCGTGGAAGAATCTCAAATAATGTTTATTTTTCATTGAAAAAGTTTGCGTTTTTTTGTTCTTTTATTGATACTTGGCACTAAGTAAATAACTAAAAACAAATTTTCATTCATTTTTAGAAAATAATGATTTCTTAATTAAAAAGAAAAAGCAACCCCCACCCCCCTCAGGTCATTGTCTTCTTTGCCCCCATGTTTACCTTCCAAAATTCTCTCTAAATTTTTTCTCCTGGGCATTTTTTTTTGCTATTTTATTGAGTTTCATTCCTTGCAAAAGAAAAAGATTCATGAATCAACTTTCTTCTTCTCCTTCCATCACCGGACCACCTGATCACCGCCAACTCCATCCATGTGATCTGGTACTAAAAGAAACATTATTTTGTGTTCACGATTTCTATTTAACACTTGAATCTGAATGAAAGATTATTTTTTATGATTTATTCTTACAAGAAAAAACATGTGAGCTCCAAATAGGAATGTGGGGGACGATGGTGAGGGGATGAAGAAAAAAAGGGGGAAAAGGGTTAGGTGGTTTAGCTGGGGAGGGTGTCGGCAGGAGTTAGAAAATGAGTTTTTTTTTTTTTTTTGACTGATAATTCTTTTGGTTAACGGCTAACATTATTTTATTTATTAAACTAAAAAATCATTTTATTATTATTTTGAGCCTTTATGACACATATCATTGCTCTATTTGTTGGTTTATCATAACATCAAACACTCGTTACATTCTGTAGACTGATCACATTTTGTGTTTAATGGGTATAAATTTCTTAAGATTGGAGTGTTCGATAGGTACCAGTCCTAGTTGAAGTGTCTAAGTGAAATATGCTGACAACTTAAAGGGGCTGGTTGATGACTTAAGCCTAAAATTTAAGGAACAACTCACAAATAACTTGGGGTTTTCGGTTAACTGAACTTTTCTACTCTTTAAACCGAAAAATGAAACCGGAAACTTTGGTTCTGTTGGCTTTTTCAATTTAACCTAATAGTGCCCACTCCTAGGCCTAATACAAATAAACAACAATAACTAAGCCCACCTCTTCCAAGTTCTTTTCTTGTTTTTAACATACATCCATTGTTCGTTTTGTCTATGAAGTTGTTAAAATTCTAGTTGGCCAGCCAAACTTCTAAGTACTTGCCCTGTTCCAGTGTCATGGCTTGCTAGAATGTGAAAGGTGTCAACATATAAACGCGCATAGATGAATTTTTTAACCATCTCATGCCTTGGTCTTTTTAGGCACTTCATATCTCGGTAAAAGTGCCTTGAGTCCTTACAAGCTGTACTTACTAAACTGCTAACCCCCCAAAACAAACAAACAAAAAGACCATCAATGTAGGTTGTGGACTATCTTGTTCCTATGCAAGAGTATGTTACTTTTGACTCTCTGTCTGATATGAAATAACTTTCAAAGGATGCTACTGGAGCTACTACGTATTCTGTGGTTACTTTAATATCTTCCTAGTTGTTGTTTCATCATTCATGTTTGTAAAGTATAAGTTTGACTCTTCCTTCCCCCACCCCTTTATGGTTCATTCTCTTGAAATTGCTATTTTTCATATTTTATGTAGGGTGAAGATATAGAGAGGCCTCTTATTTCAGATGATTTGCATCTAGTTGAAAGCCAGAGTCATGAATATTCTAGAGGTTATGCTCATGATGCAGGCGGTCACCAGAATCAAGGGGCTTATGGTTCACCCTGGACACAAGGACTTGTTCATAAACAAAGGCTGACCTCCATAAATCCTCAATTAACACATAGTATATAACACCTTCCTTTCTTGTTCATTGGCTTTTTATTCCGTATAGTTCATAACTTCAATTGCTTTTTCCAGCCGACAGTTTTGTTCTGGATGTTTGTGATTCTTCAGAAGATATTTCTGTTGGCCAGACGCTTAAGCGCCCACTTGTGTTTAATCAGTTAGCAGAAGAACAGAAACACATCAGACCAGAGGATGTAAAGTACAGACCGAATTTGGCAATACAGAACGAGAAGTTCGGAGATTTTGCTCCAAAAGATACAAAAGATCAAAGTAATTTCTTCTATCACTGTGACAAGTGCTTGATGTTCTTTACACTCTTTTGATTTGAAGCGTGTGTAAATAGTGTCATCATATTTTCCTTTTAGAAGTGCAGGAAGCATCCTCATGCTGGAGGTTATCTCAGGACCCTGTCAAGGTCTTCAACATTCCATGCAGTCAACAGATACATCTAGGCTTCCACTTACTCTTGGAAGAGTGACACCTAGTGATATCTTGGTGATGGATTCAGAGGTTTCTGGCAAGCATGCTATGATAAACTGGAATATAAATGTATGTCCATTGAAAATTAGGGATTCTTATGGATCTTGGCAGATGTTATTAACATGTTGTATTGTTTCTTAGTTATTAATTTGCAAAAGAAAATAAAATAGAAGACACATTTCACTTCTATTGTTTCAGAAATTGAGGTGGGAGCTGGTTGACATGGGTAGCTTGAATGGCACACTAGTAAATTCCAATGCTGTGCATAATCCTCATTCTGGGAGCAGACAGTGGGGCGATCCAATTGAGCTTGCAAATGGAGACATAATAACACTTGGCACAACTTCGAGAATATTTGTAAGTGAATGGGCTTTGTGCTGCTGTCACTATGTTAAGGTTCTTCATTTGATGATGGACTCATCCCTCTCCCACAAAATAAATGAATAAATAGACAAACAATTCCTTGGTGATCCTCCCCACTAAATAAAGGGCATCAACTTTAACAGAGTATCTTTGCTTTCTAATACTTCCATGTATAACTATATTCAAGGCTGGCTATTTGAAAAGTTATTAGAATTTATTTGTTGCAAAATTGATGACCAAGGAGTTGCTATGAAAACAAAGGATACCTACAGTCAAGGAGCACCAGCAAGAAGTGAAACTCAATGGCACTAATGAACACCCTGGCTTTAGCATCCTCCCTGTCACCCCCATAAAGAAAACAACATCTTGGGCACAACTGTATTCCCCTCTTCATAAGATTCTCGTGTAAGTACAGCCTCTTTCACCACCAACCAAGTAAAAACTACCACTTTATATGGTATTTTAACCTTCCATATAAGCTTCCAAGGCAGAATTGCCAGATATATAGCCTCCTTGAAACACCATTTTTGTGCTCTCACCATGGCTTCCCTCATTGATGTTATCCGTCCACCATTTCTATCATGCTCTGTCCCTCCATCTCCTTGCTCTAAATCTACCCCTTGCAAGTTAGTGGTGATTTGAGCAGCTTTTGTATTGGGTTGAGAAGTTCATTTTCAGGGGGTGCTGGTAAACTTGTATGATGTAGGGTGCGGGGTTCCCAAAGAGCAACTAAAAAAGGAATGGAGGGTGATAGAAGTTGATGAAGCCTTTAAGTTCTTTTCCAAAACTATATTTCACATGAAGAAACCAAATTGGCTCTTTTCATTTGAGCAGAATGTTGAATGTTCTAACTGCTATAGGTATTAAAATAAGGATTGAGCTACAGATTGATCATGGAAATTACAGTTTGCTCTTTATTCTACTGAAACATAGATAATTTGATCTCTCCTGATTAAATGAGAGTTGAAACCAATCATGACAAGGTGAATAAGAAAGCAGGATTTCAGAAGGGATTGAAGTAATCTTTTTTTTTTTTTTTGATAAGGTAAAGGTTAGGATTGAAGTAATCTTTTAGCATGATACAAATGCAAGGTATGAGTCCTAGCATGGGTTTTCAATATAAAAAAGTTGATCTAATACAAGGACTTCCCCTCAATCCCTAGCTAGATGCAGTCGGCGGTGTGAATGATATCATAAATGTTCTGTTTGGGTCCAAAATATATCATGCTAAGTACTTAAAGATTATGCAACACTGGAGTTCTCTAATATACTCTAGTTAGTGCTCATATCTTTAAAATACTTAGGGTGTGTTTGGTATGAAGGAAAATGTTTTCCACGGAAATTGATTTCCTAGAAACTGTTTTCTTGGAAAATAAGTGTTGTTTTTCTTCATATTATCTAGTGTTTGGTAAGTCAGCAAGAAATTATTATCCAAGAGTTTTTTATGTTATCTATCAAAACATTATGGAGGTGGGTAGGGATGGGGAGTGGGGGTTCGGGGGTGGCGGGAGGTGGGATGGGCAAGGGGTGAGGGCTGGGGAGGAGACGA
>NW_006239030.1:1251622-1260614 GCF_000226075.1 Solanum tuberosum | reverse complement strand
AGGGGTGGCAGGAGGGGGGTATGATCAAGGGGTGAGGGTTAGGGGGATTGGGTGGGTGGAGAGGAGGCAATAAACTTGGAATGCACTTACACGATTTGTTTTCCCTACTTCCATTTGGGAAGTCATTTTCCTCATTTTAAGGAACTTGTTTGCCTAGAGAAAATGTTTGGAACCATACTTAGGAAAATTGGAAAGCATTTGCTAGAAAATGTTCCCTCTGTACCTACCAAACACACCGTAAGAGTCTTCTCATAAGCACTAGTCTTCTTTTTGTTATCACATCTACCGATTTCAACTTCCATTGTTTTCTAGATTTTGCGATCTGCCTGTATTTAGAGAAAACCTAAATATATTGAGATAATTCTTTCCATGTGATTTTAGGTCTAACTCTTCCTCCTTTTACACCTTCAATCATCTTTTCACATGTAAGAACCCGTGTGCATCTAGAGGCCTACGTAACATGTGGCTGAACCAGCTCAAGAATTTTCCCATTTATATGTGTTGGTTGCACCTTATATGGATGTGATCATTTATGATCTTATCTAATCTTGTATGACCGCATATCCATCTGAGTATTCGCATCTCTGCAACACTCATCTTGTGGATATAATGAGCTTAAGATCCCCAACATTCACTCTTCCTATCACCTAATACTTCTGAGACACATATCAAGCATCCTACTTTAATCTTATGTGTAACATCTTTATCTATCGTTCCATTCTTTAGGAACATTGAACCTAGAAAACTAATATATCTACATTTAGCTACCTCAATATTTGTCTCACCTCAACTTCACTCTTATCTCGCTGGCTAAACTTGTAGTGTCTGTGTCTGTCTTACTCTTACTTATCCTAGTGGTCAAAAAGGTGCAGTCACAGCCTTGGAACCAAGGTTTTAATCCCAGCAGAGGCGACACTAGTTGAATTTTTTTGCATTTGCTCAAGTCTTGGTTCACATAGTTATCATTGCTGAGAGGTAGCAGATATCCATTGAGTTACTCGAGGTGTGTGCAAATGCTGACGTGGATATCACTGTTTATCCAAAAAATGTTTTGTAATATGTATATGTTCTTTGTTAAAAAGCAATATCTAGTATTTCCAGAAAGTTGATTGTACTGTATGGCCTATAGAGGAATAAAAGCCCGACTGAATGAAACAAATGAGTTAAGGATAGAACGAGAAGGAGTGATTCCTAACAAGTTTAACCAACTTCCTTGCAGGAAGATTCACCTACTGACATTTTGGAGAGTGAACCCATCCTCTTTTGACTTCAGTTGATATTTTAAGATTCTAGCTTCTTTTTTTGGATGTCTTTTTACACAGCTCAAAATTTACTTGTTTTATTATCAAAAATGTAAATTGTTCAATACCAATTATAAAAAAGAAATCATTCAATACCTAAATCTAGACCAAAGTTAGTCGGGTTTGCCCTTGTAACCCATTTTAGTTCTTTTGGATGGGGAGGAAGTAGTAGGAAGATGAATAATATTCTGGTATAGTATGTGTTTACAATTGTATAGACTTAAGAGTGTCAATGAGCAACCGTGATTCTTCAAGCCACCTACTGTTAATATTTGGGTGGAAAACCTAGTGTATTGGAGTTACCTGTTCAAAAAAAAAAAACTAGTATATTGGAGTGAATTAATCATGAAATGCTTAATTTAAGTCATTAAACTGTTTAAATGGGTGGCATTTCAGAAAAGTTTACATGTCTCCCAGAAAAACCAAAATAGAAAATTGGTGATAAGTACCTTAAAAAAAGGGTAACAAATGTGACAAATAATTAGTGTTTGATTGCAGGCGTGTATGTAGGTGCTAATTGTCATGTGATATTTTGATTCCAGGTACATATTAGATCCCAAAATGATCAGGTCCCATTTGGGATTGGTATAGCATCAGATGCCATGGCCGTACGTCGAGGAGGAAAGAAGCTGCCTATGGAAGATGTTTGCTATTACCATTGGCCTCTTCCGGGAACGGATAAGGTTTTACAATTGGAAGGTTTATATTGTTTTTCTGGCAAAAATGTAATGACCAAAAGATTTGTATATTTGACATTGTAGTTTGGATTGTTTGGGATATGCGACGGACACGGAGGAGCAGATGCTGCGGCATCTGTCAGCAAGTGAGTTATAATCGCTATGTTATGTAATATTTATATAAAAAAGCCAGTACGTTAGGCAGCTCCACCACTAAAATTAAAAGGTAATCTTGACACAGATCATGCATGATATTTTCATCATTTACCAGTCACAAAGCAATTTTGATTTTCTGCCAATGATATAAGCTGTAATTTTCTTGGATTATGGAGAAAATGTGTTGCAAAATATTCTATATTCTGGATGATAGCACATCTTCTTTAGTCATTGAAATTAAGGAATGAACTTTAAAAATTAAATCTTTAGTTGAATTTCCTGAATGCATTGCTATTTGGTCTTTGCTAGTTCGTAAATTCTTCATCACTCCTGTGTGCTAATTTTATCTTTGTGGTTTTTGTTGTCCTTATACAGAATAATGCCTCAGATGGTTGCTAGCATCCTGTCAGATTCATATAGAAGGGAGAGGGTATTATCACAATCTGATGCTTCAGATGTTCTTAGAGAGGCGTTCTCTCAAACGGAAGCAAGTATAGACCACCACTATGAGGTTTTTACCTAGACTTAATTTGTAAATCTTATATGCATTATTCACCTGATTAAAGCTTTATCTCTTGGTGTGTTGCAAGTATGTAAGTTAGGGGTGCGCATCGGTCGGTTCGGTTCGGTTTTAGGTGTTATTGGTTCGGTTTATCGGTTTTCGGTTTGTAAATACTTCAAACCGATAACCAAACCAATAACATATTTCTTATCGGTTTTTGGTTAATCGGTTTATGGTACTTAACGGTTCGGTTTTCGGTTTAACCAATAAAAAAATACTCATATATATTATATACACGATAAGGAAATTTTCAAATAAACCATATGATTTTTCTAGCATTTGGCATGAAAGTAATAATCATAAAAGTAACAATCATTTTTCTTGCAAGTTTAGACACTAGACACATTCAAAGGAAAAAGTGTGAAAGTAACAATCGTTTAACCATTAACAATAAATAGTCTTATTGGGTTATCGGTTTAACCATTAGCAAAAATCATAAAATCGGAAACCGAACCAATAACCCAATATTAACAATAAGACTAGTAAATTTAGTATAGTCTTATTGGGTTATCGGTTTAACCATTAACAAAAATTATAAAACCGGAAACCGAACCAATAACCCAATAAATTTTTTTGCAAAACCGTTTAAAAACCGTTAGCCCAATAACCCAATATCAATAAACCAATAGTGTTTTTTTCGGTTCGGTTTATTGGTTAAATCGGTTTTTGCACACCCCTAATGTAAGTTGTGTCTCTGTGTGTATCAAGTTATTTATATGCATTATCCATGTGCTGGTGCAGATTTCCCTTGTTCTCATGTTTCTTGCCTTAATTATTTGATTATTGAGTTCATGCTGCACATCAGTGTTAGACTTACATGCTCTTACTTTGGAGGAGCGAAAGCTTTTATAGGTTTTAGTTTGTTAGATTTTACTAACATTTTCCTTATTGCTTCAACAAATCTGTCAGGGATGTACTGCAACAGTGCTTCTGGTTTGGTCTGATGGTGATGGGAATTTTTATGCGCAATGTGCAAACGTTGGAGATTCAGCTTGTGTTGTAAAGTGCGTCAATCACACTTCCATCAGTAATTTCATTTGTTAACTATTAAATACATGGCTGCATTTCACTATGGCATTTGGCTGCTTTTGATGTTCTTCATTCTTGTCTTGTATTTGATAATGATCTTATTTTCTTGCATGGTCTGTTGCCAGCCTTTTTGTTTAAATACCCCTTCTGTTGGAAAACTCCTCAGATTTATCCATCTGTAGTGTAATGTTCTTTGAATAGTTAGTATAATTTTTTATTAATACTCTAATCCAATGCTAAGATATATTGGTTGGTTTGTCTTGGGGTGGGGTGGGGAGACTGAATGTGGTTGAGACATAGGAATAACAACCTGGAGATTGCATATTTGAATCCCAGCTACAACATTCAATGTGAGTGTCAGCTCATCTGCTCCATGCCCCCATCTTTCGTGTGCAGATTTACTATTTGGCTGCCCCACAATTAGTTGAAGGTGGATGTAATTGAACACTGTCACTAAAAATAAAGATACACTGGTCCGCAGATAAAGTAGTTGTGCAAATACTGTCTTAGGTCTGGATTGTCCGCGTATGTTGTACTTACTTGCTAAGGAAGTCATTTGTACTATTTTCTATAGTTATCATAGTTTTATCTCCTCAATTGCTCTGTTCAGATGATTAGAACTTCAAACTATTATTGGAGGTGGCAAAAGGTGGAGGATTTGTGGCTTAGGTCACAGGTTCAAGCCCCACACCATGCAAAGTGAAGCCCGGTATTTAAGTGGAGAAGGGTAGAGGGGCGGGCCCATTATCCACCGAGTTTAGAAGGCTGTGATTGGTCCAAAGGGCGGGTCACAGACGGATTTCTCGGTTATCAAAAAAAAAAAAAAAAGAACTTCAAACTATTATATCCAATTTTTGAGATTTATGCCTTGAATTGGTATGATGTAACTTTTTTTCATCAAGAAAATAACTAATATCTATAGGTGGTGAAGTTCGCTCCCAGCTTTAATAGTTTGCAATGTTACGAGAACATAAACCAATTTTCTGTTAATATGTTGTAGTTCTAACTTGGCCTTATGATTGGAATATGTTGTTTGGAAAATTTCTTCATAAATTGTTGTGAGACCAAAATATAAGTGTAGATATTGGGCCTTTATAGCCCAACATATTCATCAAATGATTGTCGTAAAAATGCGGATGTGAAAATGGGCGTACAATCATACAAGATTAGATGATCTCATCTGACAAAAGGTGTATACAACATGCATAGAGGATTAAATAGGAATAGTATGGGTAAATGGTTTCACCATGCCCTATATGAACGTTAAAGCGCAAGAAAACTACACAATTTGAACAAAGAATCTACACATACAGTACCAGCTAATTAGGGTTAAGATTTAATGGTTGTTTCTTGCATGGAATCCACTTTTCTCATGAGAATTTTTACTGTTATGACACTTTTATGTTAACTTAGTGTTAAATTAGGTCTTAGGCCTAATTCACACCCCAATAGCTAGCTCAAAGGGAGGAGGATTGCTCAAGCCTTATAAGGAGTCCATCCATCTCATTAACCACCAATGTGGGAATTTTGTCATTCTGTGACACCCCACCTCACGCCCAATGCTTAGCATTTGGTGCGTAGGCAATTTTGATTTTTGGGGCTCCAACATTGGGTGAGATGGGCCCTGCTCTGATACCATGTTAAATTAGGTCTTAGGCCTAACTCACATCCCAAAAGCTAGCTCCAAGGGAGAAGGATTGCCCAAGCCTTATAAGGAGTCCACCTATCTCATGAACCACCAATGTGAGACTTTTGTCATTCTTTGACACTTAGGGCTACGTCCCATGGTGTGGTCTAGCGATCAATAAAGCTGGAAGGAAGAGTATGGGAGATCAGAGTTTGAATCCCAACAAAGGAAATATTAATAAAACTACCTTTTTAATTATTTTTTTATAAAACTAGTTGATTTTCCCCCCATCTGCCTATGTTTTGGTGGGTATATTTACCTGATATCTGTATTGGTATAAGTAGACGTGTAAATAAATTGGCACGAGCAACATTGTTATAGAAGACATTGTTAGTTTAGAGATAGTGTGCAATTTAGAGAACCTCTACCTTTAGAGCATCACTCTTTACCTTATAAAACAGATTTTTAGTATTAGAATAAATAGGTCCAAATAAACCGCACGGATGACTAGAAATTATATGGCTGATCCAACTAGTTTAGGATTAGTATTTGATTGATTGATAGTACATATTTGTAGGTACTAGGCCGTAGTGATATGTTACATGTGCTACAAGTTTTCTTGATGCCATACCTTGTCAACTCATTCCACAGAAGGTGGAGGAATTTAGAGACATATGTAGTATAACTTGGCTTAAACTCTTTGTTCTGTTTTTGTTTGAGTCAGTATTGACGGGAAGCAGACAAAAATGACTGAAGATCACAGAATAACTAGTCACTCTGAAAGGCTGCGTATCCAAGCAACAGGGGAGCCTTTAAAAGATGGGGAAACGAGACTATGTGGTGAGTAGAATCTTTTGTTTCTGTTGTGCTTGTATCCCCTGTATATTAATTCAACCAGCAACTGATTTGCTTGCTCTTAACTAGGTTTAAACCTTGCTCGTATGCTCGGAGACAAATTTCTTAAACAGCAAGATGTTCGCTTCAGTTCAGAACCTTATATTAGTCAAGTTGTGTACATACATCAAGCTAGCAAAGGATTCGCACTGTTAGCTAGGTAATTTGATGTCATCTCATGTATTGCTACAGAGCTGTTTCTTTCTCCCTTTAATCCTGATTTTCCTTCTCATTTTCCCATCCACCCTCTACTGAAATTAAAGGAAAAAAATTGAACTGTCCAGTAGGTTTTCCTTCATCATGTTATCTGTTTTATATGTTTTGCCTTGACATGCTTGTGTCTAATGGGATAGGACATCGATAAGTGAATTTCTTCCAGATTCCTCAAAACCTGCTAAAGATTAGTAAAAGGAACTGCACCTACCTATATCAGATACTCACACCCTTATTTTGATACCTACAGCATAATCCAAGTAGTAGTCCTGCATTTACCGTAGATACTGATATTATATTTGGTTTCCGTTTTATCCAGTATGGCCCAATATTAGGTATACCCAGTGTTAGAAATCATAGCAGAGTTGCACCCAAGGTTGTCACCTAGTGGTCAATGAAGTGGCTAAGAACCATGAAGTCTCAGGTTCAAATCCTAGCGGTGACAAATAAACACTAGGTGATTTGTCCTAGCTTTGGTACCTAGAGTTACTTGGTACCTGTTGCTGGTGGGAGGTGATAGGTATCCCATGGAATTAGTCGAGGTGCATGTAAGCTGGTCCGAACACCGCGGTTATCTCATTTGCTGTTCTGCTATGCTTGACGTCGTTTGGCTTAAAACTTGCTTTAACTTTGTTCTTCCAGTGATGGCTTCTGGGATGTTATTAATGTTAAGAAGGCAATTCAACTAGTCCAACAGGTATATAAAACATTTTGGTGGTTCCTGCATATAATATTCTTATCAAATTTATAGCTTAACCAATGTTCAAAAATTGCAGGCAAAGGAGAGAATCTCAACAGAGGAAGAAATTTCTGCAGAGAAAATAGCAAATTCTTTGTTGAGCGAGGCCAGAACATTGCGTACAAAAGACAACACTTCAATAATTTTCTTAGATTTCGACAACGCCCATAGAATTCTTTCTTGTAAACTTGATTCATAGGATTTACTTCATATCTCTAGTATTTTACAGTGATAATAAATATATGGTTTATTATCTTTTTAAAAAAATGAAATTTTTTTTATTGAAGATTAGTTCTCTGATTTTTTTTCTTTTCGATCTAACCTTATGTTAATATTTATGTAATTCTCAGCTCTGTAGTCTGTACATTCTCAAACTTCAACAATGGTGATCCTTATTTATTTCGATCAGATAGAAAGATAAATATGAATATTTTTGGATCCAAATGCCAGTTTGCAGATTCTGTATAACTTGAAAGAGTAGTTTCAGGGTCAAATGTATAGAGTGAAAAGCAAACTTTTAACAATTTTCAAATATCATTTTCACTCTGAAAACAAAAAAAAAAAAAAACTTTTTAAGAATCTCACAATGAAACATGATTAGATGTCCAGCGTTTTAAAATTTATTAGACTACTTTTTAATGTAGAAGAAATAGAACTCATAGGGGTTGTTTGGTACGTAGGATGAGATGAGCAAGGTGAGATTATTTCTATTCCCCCTTCTATATGTGACATTTCCCCCAAGGTGATATTATTTCTATTCCCCTTCTATATTTGATGATATTTCCCCCATTGTTTTAGTACAAATAGTGGGATATTATTTAAATTTTTTATGAGATTAGTGTCCTTATCTTATGTACCAAACAACTCTGCGATGTTAACAATTTTGATTGGAAAATAAATATTTTGGTCGTTGAGTTATGACGTTACTTATCGAGCCAAAGTGTCTTTCGTAAACAACCTCTCTATCTCCACCACCAGACAGGGTGAGGTCTGGGTATACTCTACCCTCCTCAGACTCTACTCATGGGATTTCATTGGGCACGTATTATTGAGTTATGATGTTTTGGTCGATATTTTTCTCTGTTATGTATATTTAGCCTTTAATTAACTTAAATGTGTCATTTTGGTCTTTGAACCTATTAAACTTAACGGAGGTTAAATGTACATATTCAGATTAATTGAAGGTAAAATAAACTAAATAATACAGGATCAAAATTGAAATCATGAGATGGAGTTGAAGTTTTGTTTGGACATGCAATATGAAATTTTTGTGTTGTATATTTTCTCATTAAACACAAGAATCTCATAAGTTGTAAAACTATTAAAATAGTCTCAATTATTTATTCAATCTTACCAAATAAACAAAAACTTATAAAAATCGCATAATAAATTATTACAAATCATTGTGGTTAGTTTTGTTCACTCAATATAGATGGAAAATAATTTTTTATTAAACATTAAGGGTGTGTTTGGTATGAAGGAAAATGTTTTCCTGGAAAACAAGTACATTTTTGACTTATTTTCTCATGTTTGGTTGGTGAGTAGAAAATATTTTCCGAAAAAGATTTTTAGTGTTTGATTTATGAATAAAAAATATTTTTGAGAAAATATCTTTTATATTTACTAGAGAGTAGAAAATAATTTTTGAATTGAATTTTTTTTTTAAAAAATGAACTTAATTTTTTTTTTGGGGTGGGGTGGGGCTGGCGCAGGGGGGTAGGTGTGAGATGGGTTGTAAAAATAATAAAAAATTGAAATTAAAAATATTTTTTAAAAAACAAACTAATATTGTTT
>NW_006239030.1:1235199-1251479 GCF_000226075.1 Solanum tuberosum | reverse complement strand
GAGGTCGGGGTGAGGGTGGGGTAAAAAATAAAAAAATCGAAGTTGATAAATATTTTTTAAAAATAAGCTTTAAATTTACTTTTTTAAACAAAAAAAAGTTGATTTTTTTCTAAAAAGAATTGTAATTGAAGTTGGAGGAAAGTTTTGGAAAATGTTTTCCTTAATTTTTGAAGAAAAGACATTTTCCTTAAATTTGAGAAAAATGAGTTGATTTGGAAAACATTTTACCGAACCAAACATGAGAAAAGAAAATGTTTTCCTTCATACCAAACACACCCTAAAGTAGTAGTGGTAAGTTTGGTTGATAAATAAATTTGATATAAAATAATGAATTTGATGAATATAAATGATTAAGTAAGAATTGATTTAAAATAATAATAAATTTTATGTTGATGAGAATAATAAATTTTAAAAAGTAATGATATGATTATAAATTTTACTTACTTATGAAATAAATGGCTAATAAATATAAATATAGAATTGTTTTAACAAAATATAAACTTGTGAATTAAGTTTTGTTTTTGAAAATCTCGAATCATGATATGAAATTCCTAAATTATAATTTTTGGAGAATATAAAATTCCATTTGATAATAAAATGAAATTGAAATCGCAGATCTAAATACTATTTTTATATTGTGATATGATATCGCATCATCAAACCGCCTGCTAAAAAAACAAGTTGTAGTAATTTAGTTCTTTTGGTGGTAACATAAATAGCAGCCGTTCAGCTAAAACCCTAAACCCTCTCTTCGTGCAGAAATGGGGAAGAAGAAGAAGAGAGCCGAACGAGAAGCAGAATCGGAACTCCTGAGTACAGAGACCATCAATGAGCAAAATGATCTCCATATTGCGAATGGGGATTCTAAGAAGATAAAGAAGAAGAAAACCAAAGAGGTGAAGGAAGAAAGTGTGTTAAAGGAAAAACCCACAGTTTCCGTAGCACTCGCCGGATCTATCATTGACAACACTCAGTCACTCGAACTCGCAACACGGGTAACTTTCTTTATACTACTCTTTCTCATTGGATTTCTTTAAAATATTTAATGCTCACAATAACAACTGTGCTTCCATCCCAGACTAGTTCTCATACGTTATATGAATCATACTTATCCATTCCACTGCTGTTTCACAACTCACAATTTATCTTAATTTGTAGCTATCCCACTCTATTTGGACCTGTCCAGATGATCACATCCCTATTAATTGAATTCCAGCCATTTTACAAGTTCTAGTGCTGCATACCACCTCCTTTATCTGGGTTTGAGGATGACCAATGCCAAGTCACAGCAAGTTAGAACTGATAAACGCATAGATTACTTTTTTTTAGATGACCTGTGGTGTCTGGGCTAGCTTGCATGCGGACCAATTATATGGGATATCTGCCACCTCCCGCTAGTAACTTTAGCTATGTCCACCAAGGTCAGGACAGATGGAGATAAATCACTGAAGGCTTTTGTTTCTGCTTGGAGTTGAACCTGAGACCTCATAGTTCTCGACCCTCTCTAGTGACCACCCTTGGGTCATAGAATACTTATTATTTGTGCAAGTTATGGGTGTTTATTATTCAGGTCATTTTTTATTGTTTTACTCATCGTCTTATTACTTATTATCTTTCTTTTCTTATTTGGGCAGTTGGCTGGCCAGATTGCTCGTGCTTCCACCATTTTTCGGATAGATGAGGTGCTCATATTTACAAGCTATTCATTTGATCATGTGTTGATTTTTTTGGGTGAACCTTTATTATGAGATTGGTGTTGCTTTCAGTATGTGGACATTATACTTATGTGTTTGAACACATGCATACAATGCAAACTCTCCAACAGCTTCAGTTGTCAAAAGAGATAAATTAATTGCTATTTTGAGTGCAGAAATGAGTTGGAAGGTTTTTTTCTTGAACAGGTTGTTGTATTTGACAACATAGGTAGTTCAGTGGACTGTTCAGATCCGACGATGGAGGATGGGTCACATGATGATGAAAGTGGTGCTGCATTTCTTTTCAGGATTTTGAAGTATATGGAGACACCTCAATACCTTCGGAAGAGTCTTTTCCCCATGCACAACAACTTAAGATATGTGGTGAGGATAGCTGTTTGAAATTATGATGAAATGTCAATTCCTAAGAGTTTGATTGGGTTGGATATAAAAAATCTAGTTCCATTTCTTTTCTAGTGATTTGCTCACTTGTACATATTCTGGTACTTTCTTAGTGCTGCATAACATATTTACCTTTCTAAAAAAAGATTGTCTATTGGGTAGGTGGATTTATTTAATTCAGTACCAGTCGGATGCTCAGTTATTAGCTCAGAGACTTGGCTATTTGATTTATTTTCGTACAGTAAACCAACAACAGTTTTGATTAACACTATTTTACTGATAAAAAGACAACACTGTTTTGACGAGGTTTACTAATTCAGTTCAGCAAAGTTATCCAAACTAAACAGGCTTAAATTTAATAAATTTCGTGATTTCTGATCTCAAATGTACTGTTGTCTTCAGGGTTCGTTGCCACCACTTGATGCCCCACATCATTTGCGGAAGCATGAATGGGCTCCCTATCGAGAAGGTAGCATCCTAAAGAATACCCTTATCATTTGCATGCCAGGCAAACTCTAGCTCATTCCGAAAAAGAACTAAAAGAATCTTGCACTCAATCACTTCTATCGTTCTTACTAAAATCTCCTATAATGAACACGTGTCACTATTATCTTTATAAGCTCATCCTCAATTTTCCTTGAACTGCTACAACTTCAAACTCTTGATTTCTACAAGAGAATTGCAAAATAAAACTTATATTCAATGTTTCTCTCCTTTTAAAAGCTCAGAATATCAATATCTTGATTTCCATTTTCCAGCATCCTCCGTGGGGGAGGTCTGGCACACATAAGTTTTACCATTGGTTTAGCAAGGGTGCGATTCAGATGGTATTGATACAAGTATGCTAATATTTTTTTGTGCTTCTTAATTTAGTTGTTTTTTGCAAGAGTATGATCATACATGAAAGTAATGGCCTGTCCTTTGACCTATAATCCTCTATGTAAATAATGATGCTTGCATGGCTGTGTGCATGTACTTGTCGCTGTCTATTGCAATGGCATTTGATAGAGTTATTGGTGGATTTGGATTCTTGCCACTTAAACATCCTTCTATGGCTTTGGTTCATACTTCAAAAATATCTATATTTATTACATACAATAAATAGTGATGGTGCAAAGTTTGTTGCATATGATGGCTTACACTTGATCTCTGAACTTCAGGTAGGTCCTGTTGAAAATTTACTGAACTGATGCTATAACTTTGCACCTATATACTGTATTAGTTAATGTATTTTGACCAAAAAATAGTTATCTAGTTTGGGGTTGAGGTTGTAGTGGTAATTGTTTTGTATAGTTACCTAAATATAAGATTTGAAATCCAAAAATTCTAGAAGACTATCAAAATCTTACAAAACCAAACATTTTTCTGGTTTGTTTTAAAAATTATATGGTTTATGGATTATGGTGCAAAGTTTGCTGCATATGATGGCTTACACTTGATCGCTGAACTTCAGGTAAGTTCTGTTGAAAAATTCATGTTACTGATGCTCTAACTTTGCACGTATCCTTACCTGATCTAAAAAAAGTTTGCACCTATCTGTTAAATGGACACAAAGATCTAGATGGCTAGTTAAATGTAATGGCTGTTTGACAATTTGAATCTCACATTACATGTTCAAATATGTCTGATTTTCTTCTGTCAATTAAATTATCCTTCTTGTTCTTTTGTAGCCATTTTTTATTCCAAAATTGCTCAAATGCTTTTGTTATCTTGTTATATCCTTTTTGTTGATCATGTTGTGTGATGATCTAAATATCAACTTGACATTCTTGATGGATGGGTGATGCCTTGAGACATCTTTTTTCTGTTTCTAGGTGTCACACTAAAGGATCGAAATTTAACATCTGCGGGAACACTTGTTGACGTTGGGCTTAGTAAGGTATTTCATTCTCATTGTCAACATGCTGTCTTACTTTGTATAACGCTCATGTGGCTGCTACTTTTTTCCTTGTAGTATAGCTGTTGTTACCATGACTCGTTTAATTTCTTCTGTCAAGAATTGCCTTATTCACATTGCATGTTAAGAAGCATATGTATGCAAATGAAATAAGAATATCTCTTTTGCAGACTTTGCAACAGTAATACAATTGGAGCTACTCTTGTATTTTTCTGTTTCATGTTCTTGAGATTGGGTGTTATAAAAATAATCTGTAACTGGCAAAGACTCTAATTAAAACAAAGAAACAAAAATAATGAAAGTCAAATACTCTTCTTCAAATTCTACATTACATACTATTTCAGCAAGATGCTGGGAATCTCTTGTACAACATAGTAACTGGGCCGTTAGTTACCCAAAAAAAAAATAGTATGTGGATTTTTTCCCAGGACGCGATTGGTTTGTCGGGGAATTTATAATGCTCCCTCTGTAATCATTGTGTTAATGAAATATTGATAAGATGGGCTTAGATATGAAGGAGAACAACTTGACCTGGAATGGAGTTTGAAGATACTGGTAAAATGGTATTGAGATATGGATTATGAAAAAGAAAATAGAGAGAACCTGTGAGGTATTGTTATTATTTTTCCATTTATTGATTTTCATTTGCTTTCAAAAGGTAGAACTTTACCATTCCCAAGCTCTTTTTCTTTTCAAAATATAAAGTTTGCTAGAAAAGTGGGATCATGGACCGCCAATGTGGTTTGGTCACCTGCTTAATGTGAAACTAAGTGTAGATTTTTTTATCACTTTTTAAGGAATGTGAAGCTCAGCATAGATTCTTTATCACTCTTTAAGGAACACATGGCCAGGTGTTCAATCATGAAGTTGAAATACTGTATGATCAGATTGGGGCCTCTGCATGCAGTGTTCATTGCTCTTTCCTTTGCCCTTTGTTTTTCAAAGGCTGTTGCTGCCCCTCTATTTTCGTACTCGCTGATGAGATGGATTCTCACTTGAAATCCAAATGTTCTATTTGTCATTAATATCATGTTGGGATTTTATTTTCTCTTCGAGTAAACTACTACTGCTGCATCCCAAAAGCATTTTGCTGATGTCGGTAGTCTTGATAAACAAGAGTTGATCTTGTATAAAAAAAAAGATAAAACAAGAAATTGAAATATTGCTGGTATATTTTATTATAATTATAAGTTTGTGTGAGTTGGCCAACAGTTCACATTGCTAGTACTTCGCAGCCTGTTGCAGTTGATCAAGTCATTGCCCCAGGAATAAGGGTGACAGTATCCATGGGAGCAGAGAGAAACTTGGATGCAGGTTTTTACCAGAATTATACGACTTTTATAGCTGTATATCTTGCTTTCCTCTCAGCAGTAGTTATTACTTTAATTTCCAATTTTAACCCTATTTTGACTACCTAGGGCTAGGAAGTATTGATGAAGTTATCTGATTGAATGAAATCTGTTTTTGCATTGTTGATATTTTTGGTACATACCTGTTTTCTCCTCACTCTCTTTTATTTGTACATTTTTTTCTCTCATTTTCTCCAACACGGATATATGATGTTTGAAAAGGCACCTTCTCAATGTTTGTAGACTGAATATAGTTTATAGTTAACCCCAACACAATGTGCTGTAATGTAACAAAATCCTTGAGTTCTCATATTTATTGAAGTCGCTTACATGATACTTTATTTACCAACAAAGAATGCAAATAGTAATATTTCCAGAGAACCGTCTCATACCCAAAAGACTGCCACATGAACTGTTTTTATTTACTTAACATGACTGTTAGTTATTTAAGTTCACAATTCCACATTTCAATTCTCAGGCATACCACATCAGGTTGTCTCTTCTTCAACACCTATGGAGGATGCAGGGATGTATTGGGGATATAAAGTACGATATGCTCCAAATATCAGTTCTGTATTCAAGAATTGCCCATACAAGGTATTTGGGTTTTGTGTTCAACCCCTTTTTGAGAAGTAATGCATAAATAGTTACTGTGTAACATCTCTTGTTTGATTAGGGAGGGTATGATCACTTGATTGGTACCTCCGAGCATGGTCTTGTAATGAAGTCCTCGGATTTGACTCTCCCATCATTCAGGTATGTTTCAATAGTCGTTTGTGATATTTGTGTGTGCAAATAGTCACCCCCCTTTTGTTACAGTACTAATTCTCAATTAGTAGTCACCCTCCTGTTGTTCTGCAATGGATAATCAGTATGTTCCTAGACCCCAAGATGATTTTTGGAAAGCACTTCCATCTCACTTTTTATTGGATAATGCTAATTTAAATGCATTTTGACCATGTGGAAACCCAAGCCATTTCACAGCAACGACTTCCAGGAAAAGAAAGTGAGAACCTATAACTCCACTTTATGGACTTATAGCAGAGAAAATGTCTTAAAATGCCATTTGTGTTATGCTGAATTTTCACTGCAGGACATTTACTACTTCTGTATGTATGTTTTGGGCTCTTTTGCAACTCAAATAGGTCTGCCATAATGACTTTTTAAATTAAGTCATAACCCGAATCTTTTCTATTAAAATTTATCCTCTTCTATTTCTCTATTTATATGTTCCCTTTTTTTTGGGGGGGGGGATGGGTGGGTGTGTTACCAATTCACAACTTAAAACTTATCGAGCTCTGCAACCAGGATCCTTTTCTTCAATCCTGGCAAATGTTCTTGTTAGAGTGTCCAAGATCGTGTGACGGTTATAGGTTGTCTCCTCTCACCTCATGAGCTAGCTTTTGGAGTTGAGATAGGTTCAAGGTCTATATTTTTAACAAGGTATCGGGGTCAGATTCATCCCTATTCTTGGTTTACCCAATGTATGTTGGGATCTTATGTAACGTGGTCCATATTCCAGATGGTCCTGCCATGGGCGTGCGGCTTTTGTGTGTTAGAGTGTCCAATATTGCTTGAGGGTTTGGGTCGTTGTTGTCTCCTTATATGCATTGGGAAATCTTCACCTCATGGGGTAGCTTCACAGATTGAGTTAGGCGCAATATTCATTTCTTAACTGTTCATACATATCTTTGAGTTATAAACTATGTTCATATCTTTAACATTCATATTGATCTCTTGTATATCAACACATCAAATAGAAATGCATAATTGCTCCATGTTTTTCTAAATACATAATTGCTCCATGTTTTTCTTACTTCCTTTCCTGAATACTTTTCATGTATGGCTTATCACCTTGATGTTATCATTGGCTTTATATTTTGTGTTTTATCTATTAATGCTGTTGGATTTTGTCTTGGTTTGTCTTAATCTTTAGGCACCTGCTAATTGCTTTTGGTGGACTGGCGGGGTTGGAGGAGTGTATAGAAGAAGACAATAACTTAAAGGTACTATTTATGCAAACTTCTTTAATGGGGACTTGCCAAGTCTCCAAGTGTTTGAATCTGTATGATGAAACCAAGTATATAGGTGTTGTTTTGTTTAGATTTTTCTAAATAATATCCTTTTAACTTACTGAAAATAGAAACATTTTTTCTGTGGCAAGTGGTAGTTTCTGTGACTATCTCCTAATTCGCACTTCCTCTTATTTACTCTTGGATCAACTTGGAGCATATATATAGAGTTAAGAGGCCATATTTTATCATTCTGCTATTCCATGACATGAACTGCTAGAGTTCTAGTAATAGAAATTACAAGTGTGTAGTAGGAGTAGATGAAGATGAGCTGCTGCTACTGACTTGATTTTCTACTGTTTAGGGGAAAAGTGCGAAGGAGGTATTTGATTTATATTTGAATACATGTCCACATCAAGGAAGCAGGACAATTCGAACAGAGGTACTTATTCCGGCCTTTTTGTATGTGTATGTTATCTCAAGTTTTTACATCAGAGCAACTCTTTTGCTACCAGTGGAGGTGTCGACTAATTGTACTTCCAACCTTTTAACACAAACAGGAAGCCATCTTGATTTCTCTGCAATACTTACAAGAGCCAGTCAACAGTGTTCTGCAGAAGATTTAGTACCACCTGAAGAACCCTGGATACATGATAAGTCTTCTATATGGCCTGTTCTATGCTCAGATATTTCAAAGCGAGGAAATCACGAGTTATTGCAGTTGGTGGTGGCTCCTCCTGGTTTTTAGGGAACTCGAGGTGCTTGCACTATGAGCTGAATTGACCAGACTCTATGTACTCTTCTGCCGGTGCTGCTGAATCAAAATTCTTCCCTCCAAATTTCCAACTTTTTGCGAACATCAAGTTGGACAGCCTTCAAGTTTTGTTACTTGTCCTGACCATAGTTCACATTTATCTGATAGTTTCTTCTTCTGTTTCCCTTTTCTGTACTCCATTTTTGACATAAAAGTAACAAATGGTAGGTGGAACATGATTATGATTTGAAGTTTGAACTTTGGAGTTTGGTAGGCTGGGTTTCAGTTGAACTGATTGACCTCTTTTTATTTTGTACCTCTAGTGTTATAAATCTACCTCATGATGGGTTGAGTTCCATTCTATAGTTCTTTTAAAACATAGAATGATGGGAATTTTAATTCAACGGGAATTATCAAAGTGTTATAAATACTCCTTGTGTTAATTACCTAAATGGTCACCATTCAAATATCACTTCTATTTCATTTAGTATATAAATATTATTCAACTATCACTATTTTTCTTATAAAATATTAAACACTTCAAAAGTCTCCTTCTCTTCTAGTTGGTATGTCGTGTTATTTAAGCCTCGTTCTTTTTAATAATAGACTTATTTAATTCACTTAATTAAAATTATAATCATGTTCATTAGTTTTTACAAAATAATTAGCTTATTAAGAAGGAATTTGTATACTTTGTGAATCTCTTTTTGGTGCTTAAATTTTATATCATTTTTTTTTAACTATCACTCATGTTTTGAAAATTGTACATACAACCCATACTATTTATCTGACTGCTCCTCTTACCGTCGCTTCTTCCTTGATGTCATCAAAGTATATATATACTCTAATGGTATCAAGGAGTAATTGAGTAGTGTTTTCACTGAATTATTATTTTTTCTTCTTTGACACCATCGGAGCATATATATACTTTAATGTTATCAAGTCGTAAATGCGAATTAGTAGTTAAAATCCCTCTTTTGATACAATCAGAGTATATATATACTTTGATGGTATCAAACACTAAACGTGAATTAGTCGTTAAAAAAGAGGTATGAAAGTAAGGGATAGCCGTTTGTAAATAGTTCCCTTTTTTGGGAACACGATTTTTTCCCATATATTCAAAATTACGTGAGAATATATATGGATATTATACAACAAAAAATTGCAAATAATCTAATTTCCTGCCGATATTTCTACTCTACCAAACAAAATTCAATGAACAAATCTTGTTGGTAATTATTACCTATGATATTTATATACCTAAGTAACTTTTTTTTTTGGTTAATGTATCCCTAAGTAAATTATTTAAGAAGAAAGTAATTTTTCATACAAATATTCAAATAGATTTGTAAGGTTGACATAGAGAAAATTGAAAAAATAATAATTTATAACTTTAACTTTTAATTTAATTCTTTTTTGTGACTATTATATTATATTATATTTTATCTTATCATACAATTAAACACCGATATATATTTTTATTTTATCTCAACTTCACAAAATTTAAGTAATTATTAGTTAAGTTACCTATTTTAATTCAATAACACACATAGTATACGAGATTAATATGTTCATTAATAAAGTTTTAAAATTTTATTTTCTTTAATCGTTGTGGTATGATAAATGTTTTTCCTGCTTTATGATCCATTAAATAAATATATAAATATTATTTACTTTCTATTTTTTTCCTATTTTTTTATAAGAAAGATATTGTACGTAAGAATTTCAAAGTAGCTTAAGCTAAAAGTTAAAAATTATAAGTTGAGAATATTCATTTTTTGACCAATTTTTGTATTTTCATTTTTTTCAGCCTAAAAGAGGGTGCTTAAGAATAATGTCAAAGGTTACTTAAAATAAGTCACTCCTATCACTCATTAAAGCGGTCACTATCAAATTATAGTAACCCAATTATGTAGGTTGGGATCGAATACCACAAAAAGTGTGAAGACGAAACTTTATAATTTGCAAATGAAATTCAAACTAATGACTACTATTTTAATTTAAGCTTTTAAAAAAGAATTTATTAACTAAATTATACCATTGTATTCGTAACTAAGAATAAAAAACGAACTAGAGTTATAATTCTTAGATATCAAAATTCAAACAGATACTTTACTACCAACTCATTCAGATATGTTTATTGTGCAAAACTAAGGAATCTATTAGACTCCTAAAACTTCTAGGCCCAATTAAGAGAATATCATCTAAGTCCTCGCCTCTTAGATTTCGAATTAATTTGTTCATCATTATATGCCTCAAGTTAGTTATCCTATCTCTAGCTCAAGCTATTAGATATGAGTTGATAGTCTCAAATTCCTGTTAATGGTCTTTTTTCTAGTGTTAACTTTTTTTGTCAAGTAAGTCAAAATACAAACAAAGTCTTAATGTTTGCAAAATATTTTTAAAGAATCTTAATACATAATGTTCACCTTTAATGAGAAAATTTTATTGTTAAGAATTCATTATCCTTATCCCTACTCTAAGTTCCATAACCCTAGTTATGATATTTAGCTACTCATAACTAGATGAGAATAATGATAATAACTAAAATTATTAAGATGAAAGAGGATAAATTAAATCTTTGATTAAGTCGGGTAATATTTTAGTAGGTAAATTAACATCCCAAGTCGTGAAAGATTTTTCGTATGCCCTGAAAGATAGATTGTTACGAGCTATACATGGTATTCATATATCTATTTCAAAAGAAACTGATCTAAAATTACCTATAAGTGGCAGGGGTCAGATTATTGGTGTGAGGTGGATCCAGAAAAAGAGTGATTCTAATTATAATTTCGAAACGATTCGTATATATATTTTACAAAAATATAAAATCAAAGTAGGTGATTAAATAGCCGAAAGACACGAAAATAAAGGTATCATTTACAAAAGTTTGCCTAGACAAGATACCTTTTGGAGGAATTCTATTCTAATGATAATATACCTAATATAACTATATCATTTATAAATTTTTGCTTAGACAAAATATCTCTTGCGGTAATTCTATTCTAATGATAGTACCTAAAATAAAGATATCATTTACCAATTTCGCCCAACAAAAATTCTATTCTAATGATAGTACCTAACTTTCAATGATAATGCATAATTCAAAAAATGTCCTCCTCCTAAAAATATCATCCTCATAACTTATTTATAACAATAGAATCGAAATATTCATAACCTAATTATAATAGTAAAATCGAAATATTCATACTTAAAAGGATCAAAAATGTTCAATTGATATTAAAAGACTATTTTGAACTAATTTATTTATTTATATCACAAATAAAGGAGGAGTTTTTAAATATAATTTCCTATTCCAAATCAGAAAAGGTTACACCAAGGTTACAATCCCCAATAACCAAATTACCGGCAACCACCGTCCAATGCCGATGTTCAAAACTCCGTTTAACGGTTACTCCGTAAAATTCAGCCCCTTTTACGAAAATCAACTCGCCGTCGCCACTGCGCAGAATTTCGGCATCCTTGGTAACGGCAGAGTTCACATACTTCAGCTCAGTCCAAATGGACCCATATCGGAACTTGCTGCATTTGACACAGCTGATGGAGTTTACGACGTTTGCTGGTCGGAAGCTCACGATTCCCTTGTAATCGCAGCAAGCGGTGATGGTTCTGTGAAACTCTATGACATTTCTTTGCCTCCCACCAATAACCCGATTCGTTCCTTTCAAGAGCATACACGGGAAGTTCACTCTGTAGACTATAATACGGTGAGAAAAGATTCCTTTTTATCAGCGTCTTGGGATGATACTGTGAAGCTATGGACAGTTGATAGAAATGCTAGTGTAAGGACTTTTAAAGAACATGCTTATTGTGTGTATTCCGCTGCTTGGAATCCAAGACATGCTGATATCTTTGCATCTGCTTCTGGGGATTGTACTACTCGCATCTGGGATGTCCGGGAGCCAGGTTAGATTCATTGATCTTTTGGTTCATATAGAGATGTATTTGGGTGATCATACCTAAGAAAATGATTAATTTGACTAGTTTTTTATTCAAATGATTGATTTGTTATTTGTTAAGAATCTTACTACTTGAGTACTGAAGTTTGTATTAGTTGAGTTATTGCAAGATCATAATTTGAGTGCTGAAGTTTGTAAAGAAGTTGATGGAACTACACATTTTAATCATCCAAGGAAAAAAGTCTAGCCACACTCAATGTGTTTCTGTGTGGATGAGTATTCATTTAAATCATTGTAATTTCAACTCATATGATTCGTGATTTGTGAAGGTTCTACCATGATTCTGCCTGCACACGAGTTTGAAATCCTCACATGTGATTGGAATAAGTATGATGATTGTATCATTGCAACTGCGTCAGTTGATAAGTCAATCAAGGTTTGGGATATTAGGAATTATAGAGTGCCAATAGCAGTGCTTAATGGGCATGGATATGCAGTGAGGAAAGTGAGGTTTTCACCACATAGAGCGAGTGCAATGGTTTCTTGTTCATATGACATGACAGTTTGCATGTGGGATTACATGGTGGAAGATGCACTTATTGGGAGGTATGATCATCACACAGAGTTTGCTGTAGGAGTTGATATGAGCGTTCTCGTTGAAGGTCTATTGGCTAGTACAGGATGGGATGAACTTGTTTATGTTTGGCAACATGGAATGGACCCTAGAGCTCCTTGACAAAGGGAAGCCAAACTTTTTCTTCTTTTTACTTTTATGTACTTTATGCTAAGGGAGGAAGTGATAAACTGTTTATGTTTGGCAACATGGAATGACACTAGAGATCCTTGACAAAGGGAATGCCAACTTTTTCTTCAGTTGCTTTTGTACTTTATTTTAAGAGAGGAAGTTATAAACATTTCTTTTTTATTCTCTTGTGATGTCTTCTGTTGAAGTTGTAAAATTATTTGAAGTTCCATTGAATTTTAGATTTTGGTAACACCTTGCTAAATTACATTTACACCAAACAACTTCGATGTTTCAGAAAATATGCTCTATATTCAATCCCGTTGGGTTCTGCAGTGCTTTTTGGAACGTCAGTTCCCCTGAATTTCTTTAATGTTATGCAGAATTTTATGAGGGGCAGTGGGTCGGGTAAGGGTTGAAAAGAAGGCAATATACTTCATTCTCAGTTTTCAACATGCTGTCTTACTTTGTAAACGCTCATGTGGTTCTACTTTTTACCTTGTGTAACTGTTGTAATCATGACTCGTGTAATTTCTTCTGTCAATAATCGCCTGATTCACATTGCATTTTAATAAGCATATGTATACAAATGAAATAAGAATCTCTTTTGCAGACTTTACAACAATAATACAATTGGAGCTACTCTCATATTTTTCTGTTTCATATGCTCGAGATTGGGTGTTACAGAAATAATCTGGAACTGTCAATGAGTATAATTTTAAAAAAAGACACAAAAATAATGAAAGTCAAATACTCTTCTTCAAATTCTGCATTACATACTATTTCCAAGATGCTGGGAATCCTTTGTACAACAAAGTATGTGGCCTTTGGTTACCAAAAACAAAAACATAATATGTGGATTTTTCCTGGAACGTGATTGGTTTGTCGGAAATTTATGATGCTCCCTCTGTCATCATTGTGTTAATGAAATATTAGTAAGATGGGCTTAGATATGAAGGAGAACAACTTGACCTGAAAAGGAGTTTAAAGATATTGGTAAAAGGGTTAAGATATGAGTTATGAGAAAGAAAACAGATAGAACCTGTGATGAAATTAAGTGTTATAATTATTGTTCCATTTATTGATTTTCATTTGCTTTAAAAAGGTAGAACTTTACCATTCCCAAGCTCTTTTTCTTTTCATAATATAAAGTTAGCTAGAAAAGTAGGCTCATGGATTGCCAATGTGGTTTGGTCACCTGCTTAATATGAAGCTAAGTGTAGATTGTTTATCACTTTTTAAGGAATGTGAAGCTCAGTATAAATTCTTTATCACTCTTAAAGGAACACATGGCCAGATGTTCAATCATGAGGTTGGAACACTGTAGGATCGAATTGGGGCCTCTGCATGCGGTGTTTATTGCTCTTTCCTTTGGCCTTTGCTTTCTCAAAGGCTGTTGGTGCCTCTCTATTTGCACACTCGCTGACAAGATGGTGTCTCACTTCGGAACTAAATGTTCTATTTGTCATTAATAACATGTTGGAATTTTATTTCCTCTTCGAGTAAACTACTAGTGCTGCATCCCAAAAGCATTTTGCTGATGTCAGTAGTCTTGATAAACAAGAGTTGATCTTGTATATTAAAAAAAAGATAAAACAAGAAATTGAAATACTGCTGGTATAATTATAATTTTGTTTGAGTTAGCCTACAGTTCACATTGCTAGTACTGTGCAGCCTGTTGCAGTTGATCAAGTCATTGACCCAGGAATAAGGGTGACAGTATCCATGGGAGCAGAGAAAAACTTGGATGCAGGTTTTTACCAGAATTATATGACTTTATAGTGTGCAGTGGGGATAGAAGCAGATGAGCTGCTGCTACATGCGAAGGAAGTATTTGATTTATATTTGAATACATGTTCACATCAAGGAGCAGGACAATTCAAACAGAGGTACTTATACCGGGTTTTTTTTGTGTATGTTGTCTCAAGTTTCTACATCGGAGCAACTCTTTTGCCACCAGTGAGTTGTCCACTAATTGTACTTCATGCCTTTTCTACAAACAGGAAGCCATCTTCATTTCTCTGCAGTACTTACATGAGCCAGTTAATGGTGTTCTGCAGAAGATTTAGTACCCTAGAAGTTACCAACCACCTCAAGAACCCAGGATACATGATAAGTCTTCTGTATGACCTCTTCTATGCTCAGATATTTCAAAGCGAGGAAATCACGAGTTATTGCAGTTGGTGGTGGCTCCTCTTCTGCGGTTCTGCCTGTGCTGCTATAAGTATTCTGACTGTGGCAACTGAATCAAAGTTATTCCCTACCAAACTTCCAACCTTTTTGCGAACATCAAGTTGGACAGTCTTCAAGTCCTGTTACTTGTCCTGACCATATTTCACATTTAGCTGATAGTTTCTTCTTCTGCTTCCCTTTCTGTACTCCATTTTGACATAAAAGTAACAAATGGCTGGTACAACATGATTTGAATTTTGAATCTTTGGAGTTTGGTTGGCTGGGTGTCAGTTGAACTGATTGGCGGCCTATTTTTATTTTTATCATAAACCTCGTAATGACTTCCATTCTGTAGTTCTTGTAATTTATAAAATGATGGGAGTTTTGATTGAATGGAAATCATCAAGTGTCATAAATATTCCCTTTCGTTTCAAGTCTCAACGTGTATTACTTTTTTTTTGGTTTGTCCCAAATAGAGTCTTTCTATATTAAGTTTTCCAATTCTACATAGTTAGTTGAGATCACAAGATTCGAAAGTCTTATCATTATTTTTTAAATTTTGTGTTCAGTCAAAACTAAGACACTTAATGAAGACGGAGGGAGTAATATTTTTGCGGCACTTTGACACATCATCAATAACAAATACATCTCTAGCCCTTGTCAAAGTGGGGATTATGATGTGATGATCAAATAAAGATGGGATTATGTAATGGATGCACTTTCTAACCTAGTATCTATCATATACAACATAGTTTATAGATGTCTGGTTCATCTTTTCAAGAAAAACATAACTTAATTTTCTATGATATCTACGTGATATATGTTATATATAATACATTGACATGGTATCATGAATGACTGACCTATATGATATACTATATATCGACATGATATTATAGATGATTAGTTCATTCTTGCAAAAAGAACCTAGACATTTATGTAACACATGATATATATTAAATATTGAAAAGGTGTCATAAAGATTAACTCACTGATTTAAAAAGTACTTTTCAATCTTATATGATATTCATGGTATAAATAATATATACGGATAAAATATCATAAAAGATTACTATATTCTTTTGAGAAAAACACAACTTATTTTTTTATGATACACGTGCATAAACTAATAAGATATCATGGGTGATTGACCTACATGAAATATCATATACCGACTAGATATCATAGATAACTGATTCATTTTTCTTTTCAAAATAGAGCTCAATCATCTAAGATACTCACATGGTATATATCATAAACTAACTTGTAATCATAAAGAGTGGTTAATTTCTTAAAAATAGAACACACTTCAATCTTCTATGAAATCCATATGATATA
>NW_006239030.1:1220144-1234282 GCF_000226075.1 Solanum tuberosum | reverse complement strand
TATATATCAATACAATAACATGGTATCATGAATGACAAATCCACGTGATATATCATATATTAATAAGATATCATAGAACACTAATTAATGCCTTCGAAAAGAACTTAGTTATCTATGATACTTACATAGTATATATATATATTGTATACTATTAGGAGTATAATAGAGACTGATTCATCCCTTAGAAGGAATATTTTTCAGTCCTCTATGATACTCACATGACATATATCATATACTGACGAAATATGACAAATTCACATGACATATTATACAGTAAAAAGACATCATAAAACACTAATTCATTACTAAGAAAATACTTTTCAATCCTATATGATATTCACATGATATATAACACATACAAATAAATTATCATGTAAGATTGATATATTTCTTCCAAAGAAATTATT
Organism: Solanum tuberosum; assembly: GCF_000226075.1. Taxonomy (NCBI): domain Eukaryota; kingdom Viridiplantae; phylum Streptophyta; class Magnoliopsida; order Solanales; family Solanaceae; genus Solanum; species Solanum tuberosum. The sequence continues at coordinate 1,233,875 of NW_006239030.1, read as the reverse complement.
AAAAAATCACCAAAACCAGAGTTTAAACTTAATTTTGATACTTCAATTCTTTTATAAATTTTTTTGCAAGTTAATTTTAATAAATTTTTTTACAAAAAATAGAATCATATTTTAAATATAGGTTTTATTGACATATGCAAAAGAAAAAAAGATATAAAATATATTTTCTATTAATGATTTTAATAAATAAGCTAATAAGTTTAATATTCTTTTTATTATTTCTTGTTTATTAAGATTAGTCCGGTATAATATCTACTTTATATATTGATAGAATATTATAGATGATCAATTCATAGTTGTGGTCACATTGATTCATGCTAGTGTTATTTAATTCATATCGATGTTATACACGAAAAAAATATATTGCCAGTTGTGATAGTTACTTTGGACCGAGTAAATGCTCGCGAAATTAATCTATAGATAAACAATTTTGAGTAATAATATTTGTGATATTATTTTGATCACTCTAAATTTAAATTCATTTAATCTATGTCTCTACCATTAGACTGTGCATTAAAAATGACTTTGTCTATTGTTTGCTTTTAAATTTGAAATATGCTATATATCACCCCAAATTTGAATATTAACATCCATCTTAACTGAATATTAAATTAATTAATTGATACTATTACACAACCTAGTCAATACTTCATTTATTGTTTTTTCACCTAACAAATGAAGTAAACTACTAGTATATTCTATTTTCAAAAAAGGAAAAGAAACCACTAGTAGAGTAAAAAGGGGGGGGGGTACTATAGTCATTTCGTAACAAAGGAGGTCAGCGAAATTAGAGAATTTGGTTAGGGAGTTTTGAGTAAATTTACATATCTGATCGATTTAGAAATAAGAAAACCCAAACCGAGTCGAATAGAAAGGGTTTGGGGAGAAGAGAGAGAGATAAGAAGGAGAAAAAGAAAAGGGCTCGTTTATTAAGTTTTTGGTTTAATAGTTTTAACAAGTTTTTAACAAAAATTCAAATTCTCCAAAAAGAAATACAAAAACAGTCCTCTTCGCGCGCTGTTGTTAAGCCTAACAGCACCGGTGGAGGACTCATGGTGGCTCAGATAGAGACCAACGCCGCCGCTGACGGTGGTGGTGGTGGAGGAGGAGGAATGGTTGGAGGTTCTTCCCCTGCCGTTGATGAATCGCAGGACCAGTTACAGAAGACTAAGACATTGATTTGTGCTCTCAATTTCCTCTCACGTAATCTTCCGATACCTCCTGACGTCTTCGATGCTGTCTCTTCAATTTACCATAGCGACGCCAACGATGTTGAAGTCGGTGACGAAGATGCATCCCCTGCTGACGTGGACAATTTGTCTGTGCAAGTGAGTTGTTTCTCCTTCTTGATTTCGTTAGAGAAATTCTCATTGAGAGTAATCTCTTTTTTTTTTTCTTTTTTTTTTTTAATTTGAATCTTTCGAATTAGAGTAAATTGTGGAAGAATGTTGTTATAGTTCACTTACTTTTAGATGCTAGATGTAGATACATGGACACAGAGTATGATCTTGTCAGATTTAGAGAAGAAAAAAAAATACTAGGGCTTGATACATTTTTGTTGTCCTTTTAGTAAAGGTCTCTTTGGTTAAAAGATAATACCCTTGTCCATTTTTACTTGTCTAGTATTGACTTGACACATCCCTTAAAGAGCAATAAATAGAATGATAATTTTTCTCTATCGCCCTTTCAATTTTAGTAAACTCAATGTATTGGAAAATGACTATAGTTAATAACAACGGTAAATTAGGAACTAAGTGATAGATTATCTCTTGGTTTTCCAAATTGGAAAAATAAAAGTGGACTGAGGGGAGTAACAAATTGAGTTGTGAAGTATAAAGTTATGCAGTTTGTTGATTGATATGTTATTTTTGTATGTGTTAGCATGAAGAACTAGATGTGTTGTTTATGAGGAACTTTTTTCCTCCTCCATCTAAAAAGAGGAGTAACTTTTTTTGAGTTTTTAATATTTGCATAATTTGAAGTGATGAAACATATCTGATTGTTCAAGATATATTTTGTTCATTCGTTTAATTTGGGATCTGAAGTATGATTGCTTTGCATCAAGAAAGAGGTCATTTTTAACTATTATGCCTTTTAAATAAGCTTTTAATGCTATCAATTTGTTTTTCATTTATGCAGAATGGTCCAGGAATGGGAAGTTATGGAGACCTGATGGCAGATTTTGAGGAGTCGTTGTTGACGCAACGGTCAAGTTATACATCAGGTTCTGGTTTGTCAAAATTAAAGGAAGATCGTTTCCGAAGCCATATCCAGCATCGCCTAACTGAACTTGAAGGTAATCGTAGCTTAGACTGATTTCTCCCCTAGATTCCTTTGACAGGGTTTTGTGTGTACTTAGGCTGTTTTGAGCAAGATATGAAGATCTTTAGAAAGGTTTTTGCCTTTTATTTTGATATTAGAGAACTTGAGGTGCTGAACCTTTTGCAAGTGATATAATATTAGCTTTATTCAAATGCTTAGTAGTTAGTAAGTATCTTCCATTTAGTAGATATATTATTATATAGATTTGATTTGTCATAATATTCATCATAGTCAATCTATTTAGATTATGAGAAGAAGGCCCCTCTCTTTCTCTATATATAGGGTCTTGCTAATCAATATCGCAAGGAAGTGAATTAAGAAAGGAGAATTGAATGGGTGTGAAAGACAAAAAGGAGAATGGAGCGACAGTGAAAGACAAAAAGGAGAATGGAGCGACAATGAAAGACAAAAAAGTCCTTTAATCATTATGTTCCTGTATGTCCTTTCATGGGCATTTAAGGAAAGTAAATAGTGGCGATAATATATATATATATATATATATTATCGCAAGGAAGTGAATTAAGAAAGGAGAATTGAGTGGTGGTGAAAGACAAAAAGGAGAATGGAGCGATAATGAAAGACAAAAAGGAGAATGGAGCGACATGAAAGACAAAAAAGTCCTCTAATCAATATGTTCCTGTATGTTCTTTCAGGGGCATTTAAGGAAAGTAAATAGTGGCGATAATATATATATATATATATATATTATCGCAAGGAAGTGAATTAAGAAAGGAGAATTGAATGGGTGTGAAAGACAAAAAGGAGAATGGAGCGACAATGAAAGACAAAAAAGTCCTTTAATCATTATGTTCCTGTATGTCCTTTCATGGGCATTTAAGGAAAGTAAATAGTGGCGATAATATATATATATATATATATATTATCGCAAGGAAGTGAATTAAGAAAGGAGAATTGAATGGGTGTGAAAGACAAAAAGGAGAATGGAGCGACATGAAAGACAAAAAAGTCCTCTAATCAATATGTTCCTGTATGTTCTTTCAGGGGCATTTAAGGAAAGTAAATAGTGGCGATAATATAATCGCAAAGAAGTGAATTAAAAAAGGAGAATTGAATGGTAGTGAAAGACAAAAAAGAGTATGGAGCGACAGTGAAAGCCAAAAACTCTAATCAATATGTTCTTGTGTATGTTCTTTCAGGGGAATTTAAGGAAAGTATATACATACATATTTCCTATGCTAATCAATACAAACTTTTTAATCGATACAAATAATATTAAAATATACTTGCTACTAAATTTAAAGGGGAAAATACAAGCTCAAATTGATGAGTTATTTGACCATAAGATGATTCGATATAGTTTAAATTACTAAATTTAGTTACTTAAATATGATTACAACAACAACACAACCAGTGTAATCCCACATGTGGGGTCTCAGAGGGTAGGATGTACGTAGATCTTATCCTACTTTTTGTATGGTGTAAAGGTTACTTTCGATAGACCCTCTGCTCATAAGAGAAGTACTCGACACATGATTGCTAGGAAGTATGACAACGAAATAGCAAGATACAGAACAAATGAACCGACGTTATTAATTCATAATAAAGAATACTAAACTATGCAATTACTAAATAATATTACTAAAAAGAAGAAGATGAGAGGAGGAGGCTAGCCCATGCCTCTCCCACACAAAGTGTGACAACACTCATCTACTTACTGACCTTCTACCCTAGTCATGCCCTTAGTTAGCTAAAATTGTGCCATGTTCTGCGTAATTACCTTCCCCCAATTCTTTTTCGGCCTACCTCTCTTAATTCCTACTGCAACCAACTTCTCACACCTCCTTACTGGCACATCCTCGCACCTTCTCTTTATATGCTCGAATCATCTCAGTCTTGCTCCCCTCACCTCGTTCGCCATGGAGGCCATTTCCACTTTGCCCCATATAACTTCGTTCCTAATCATATCTATCCTAGTATACATGCCCATACATCTATATGAACATCCTCATGTCTACTACCTTCATCCTCTGAAACGTGGACGTTTTTGGCTAGCCAACACTCTGCCCCATACAACAATGTTGGTCTAATCACCACTCTATAGAACTTATCTTTACGCCTTGGTAGCACATTCCTATTGCACAGTACCCCAGAGGCGAGCCTTTATTGTACCCACCCTGCTCCAATACAATGTGCGACATCATCGTCAATCCCCTCGTCTTTTTGGATTGAGGATGAAAGATACTCGAAGCTTCCTCTTTTGGCTATGACTTGAGCATTGATCTTCAGTTCCACCCCTGCCTCATGCGTTGTGTCATTATATTTGCCCTATAGGTACTCTGTTATAGTATTGCTTAATCTAAAACCTTTAGACTCTAGAGCATGTCTCCAAATTTCCAATCTATTGTTAACTCCACCATGTGTCATTGTTTTAGTCCTACTTTAATATGATTGTCATACCAAATATTCAACTTCAATCCTATTGCTTTTTAGTCAATTTGTACTCTTTAACACCAACTTTGAATCCAACACTTGTTCTAGTCTCTGTTTGTGGTGACATAAATCCCTCCCTACAACTCATGAATTAAGAATTTTTATGTTTCAACGACATATAATTTACCTGTGAATATGATCAATGTCAACTATTAGTTGCAAATACTTCACGTGTAATTTTTTTTTTTACTTTGTATTTAAGAAATTGTAGCCTTTTTCTCTTTCTAGTTGCATACATATCAAAGAGTTGTTGTCGTCTGAAAGTAATATTTATTTTGTAGTTGTACGTAAATTTGATTAGTATGTCATCCTTTGGATGGTTAGTATATCATTGTCAATTTCATGGTGAAAAGCTACAAAAAAAGTAGTACTCCCTCTGTCCCATTTTATGTATGTGAGATAGTTTGACTCGACACGGAGTTTAAGAAAGAAAGGAAGACTTTTAAAAACTTGTGGTCCAAAATGAATGATAGAAATTTGTGTGGCTGTAAATCATTTCATTAAGGGTAAAATAGACATTTTATAGTTAAATTGTTACTTAAATATAGAAATGTGTCATTCTTTTTGGGTACTGACTAAAAAAGGAAAGTAAAGTCACATAAATTGGGACAGAGGGAGTAGTTATTTGTGATATTTTACTGCTACATCAAAAAGTTTTATTGATATTATAGTTGTATGTCTGAATCTTTTGCCTGGATCCAAAATTATGACTGTTTTCATTTGTAAATTTGGCAAAAGCATATTAACACTACGACTACTAGAATGGAGAACAAGTAATGGGAATAAAGGAAGAATATCTATAATACTATAGCAAAATAATATTATAATCGAACTACACGAAACAACATATAATAACAGAAGTTGAAGAACAAGAAACAAGTGTAATAGTACGACTACTAGAATGGGCAGTAAGTGATATACATTCCTACCAACTACCTTTCTGCACTAATCTGTGTCCTCCACACCTTCCTATCTAAGGTCATATCCTCGGTGAACTGCAACTGCGCCATGTTTTGTCTAATCACATCTCTCCAATACTTATTTGGTCTACCTTTACCCCTCCTTAATCCATCCATAGACAACCTCTCCCACCTTAGCGTCGGGGTAACCGTGCATCTCCTTATCACATACATGAACCATCTCAGCCTCGTTTTCTGCATCTTTTCTTCCACCGAAGTCACTCCCACCTTGTCTCGAATATCCTTACCTTAATCCTATCTTTTCTAGTATACCCACACTCCATCGTAGTATCCTTATCTCTGCCACTTTCATTTTCTAAATGTGAGAGTTCTTGCTCAACCAAAACTCTACCCATACAACAAAGTTGCTCTAACCACCACTTTGTACAACTTGTCTTTTAAGTTTAGTGCACCTTTTTATCACACAAAACTACGGATGCAAGCCTCTATTTCATCCACCTTGCACTAATATGGTGAGTGACATTCTCGTCATTCTCCCAATTTCCCTAGATAATAGACTTAAGATACTTGAAACTATCTCTCTTTTGGATGGCTTATGTATCAAGTCTTACTTCCATATTAGGTTAATGTACCACATCACTGAACTTGTATTTTGTCACTTGGTCTTGCTTAATCTGATACCTATAGACTCTTAAGGTTTGTCTCCAAACCTCCAACTTCGTTAACTTCGTCGCGAGTCTCATCAATCAAAATTATGTCATCCACAAATAGCATACACCATGGCATTTCATTTTGAATTTGCCGCGTCAATACATCCATTACCTAGGCAAATAAACACGAACTAAGGGTTGATCCCTGGTGCAACCTCATTAAATGGGAAAGTGCTCCGAGTCTCTACCCATTGTCCTTTCTCGGGTTTTGACTCCATTATACATGTCCTCAATTGACCTAGTGTACGTCATAGGTACACCTCGAGCCTCCCAACACCTCCAAAGAGCCTCCCAGGGGACTTTGTCAAATCTTTTCTAGTGTCAATGAACACTATGTGTAAGTGCTTCTTCCTCTCCCTATATTGTTCCACCTATCTCCTTACTAGGTGAATGCTTCTGTAGTCGAGCGTCCTGGCATAAATCCAAACAGGTAAAACTACATTTTTTTACTATTGCTTCTAAGGGTGATGACTATGCCTTTTACTGATTTGTAAATCCTATTATATAAGCTCAAAGTAACCAAATTTACTTGCTAATCTTGATCACTTTCTTCAGCAGATAAGATAATTAATTAGTAGTTTACTTTGATAACGGATGATTTTTGAAACGATTGAATCACCAAAAGTTTAACAAACACATGTTCACTTTCGCCATAATTCAACATTTAATAGGATCCCAATTAAATGTCCAACTCCATATTCCAATTCACACACATGTTTAAGGGTTTAGGTTATCATAAATATACTCCGTCCGCTTAAATTTGTTTGTCTTACTTTCCTTTTAAGTCCATTTGAAAAAGAATGTCTCTTTCCTTTTTTGACAACTCTTTTATTCTAACTTTTCACCAGGCATGTTGAAGACCATAAGATTAAAGGGCATTTTGGTACATTCTACCTATCTTTAGTTTAAGACCACAAGTTCCAAAGTTTTCCTTACTTTTTGAAACTTCGTGCCAAGTCAAAATCAAGCAAACAAATTGAAACAGAGGGAGTATTTATTTTCCAGTTCACTATAGCCTAGATTTACCATTTAATAATATCCAAATTAAATGACTAACTTAATTTCTCAATTCACACGTTCACACAACAGTAGTTCAAATAAACATCTAACAACAAGGGCAAATTAGTCAATCAATTTTTGAAGAATATTTTGGTAAATCAACTTTTAACTTAATGTGTTCTACTCTTAGGATAACATTAAAATTTTTATTATGAATAACGTAAGATTTTCACTATAAATATGTATACACAACAATTTATTTTTGTTTCTTATCTCTAGGACTTTGATGATTAAGGTCAGAAGTATTATTATTTATAATTAGTTATCTCTTCTATCATTGGCGAAGCCAAAATCTCACTAAGAGAAATAAATATGAAGAAGTAAACACACAGTGAAATCAAAAGGATTCAACGTATAGGCAATATACTTCATTTTTTTTTACAGATTTACACTCAACTTTTGGTGGAACGGGTGTCAATTAAGTCCCCTTAAACGTAGTCTACTATCAAAATATTGCTATTTCAAGTGAAAAAATGAAAGAAATAAAATAAAAATAAAACTTAAACCTTGTTGTGGGACGAGACGAAGTGGATAGAAAATAGAGAAAGCGAGACAGATAACTTAAATTATTGTGGATCATAAGACCTCACTCTTCCATATCTTGCCCTGTTTCGCTCCATTTATAATATCTATGCAAAGAGTTGGTATGCATCTTAAATCTCCTTAATGTAAGTTAGAATGAACCAATACCGCTTGTCCATAAAAAAAATCTGTTCAAGTTGCTCTTTCTACCAATATTATTTAAGCTGAGGGTCTATCGGAAGAACCCTCTCTTACCCCATAAAGTTAGGGGTAAGGTCTCCGTACATCCTAGCCTTCCCAGACCCCACTTTTGGGATTACATTGGTATGTTGTTGTTGTGTTGGTTTATTTTAAGTTATAAGTACCCCCCCCCTCCACACACACACACCTTTAGTGTTATTTGCACAGAGTTTGAATAATAGGATTATCTTGCTCACTATAGAGGTAATCACTCAACAGGTTGTGATATATTTATATTCAGTAATGCTGTATGTCTCTTATGCTAGCATTTCTTATACTTGTGGAAATAGCTTACACTTTCATCTTTGACCAGACTTGCCAACCAGCAGAGGTGAGGACTTGCAATCGAAGTGCTTGCTTGAACTTTATGAATTAAAGGTAAAGGTACATGTGGAGTAGTGTTGTTAATTAGACATATGACTGCTTATCATGATCTGTCAATTGCAATGATGTATAAGAGTTTTGCTTTAGTGATTTACATGTTCATCTGAGTTGTTTTTAACCACACCAGTCATCTTGCAAATCAATTTCAAGATGTCCTTGCCGCTTCAAAGGAGTACTTACCAATGAAATAAACAGGAGTATTCTGAATTTCTTTGTTAAATTTTAAAAGGCAAGGTGTGCTTCTAACTGTTATTTACTGGAAATATCTCCGCGATGAAACAATAGTATTACATTTTGCTGCAGTATATGAACCTCTCATCTACGGATATTATACTTTGTATGACTTATGAGTACAATATGAAGAATTTTGATAATTATGGGGATATGATACACAAATTTGGGGGCAATATTGTCTCCACTAAGATTGTTTATCATGCATTTGCAATCTAATGAATTTTTCTGAAAGTTTTGATGTCTATACAAAACCTAAGAAACAAATATATACATTCCATCAACTCTTCAAAATTTAATATTACATACTCAAATCTATCAATATCCCTATAAACTGTTGCTGAAAATATCAAACACTAGCAATTCACCGAAACACTAAACTTAACTAACAGAGTTTTATTAATCTGAAGAACAATCCCATATCTTTCGTTCATAATTGCATATGCCCCAGATTTTCCAATTAAACCTGAAATTTGGGATATCCTATAATAAAAATAACTTGTGTCCCAAAATTAATATACAACCGTTTTTTGGCCTTGTGATTGAATGTTTACATGATCAAAGGAAAATATAACATTTTTTCTTGGATACAAAACTGGTACCATTTCCCACCTGTACGTACTTGCCCAATTCAGAATTTAGCTCATGTGCTTCATAGCCCTAATCCCCAATAGTACCTGCCATGCTCCCAATGAGTTTTTCATATCTTTTGAGATCCATCCTACAATATGGGGTAAAAAAGGACTCTAAATAAAGAAAGCATGTTCTAAAGGGATCGCGTTTGATTAGCTAGTTGGTGAGGCTATAGTTTACCAAGGTGATGATCAATAGCTGGTTCGAGAGGATCAAATCATCGTAGCTTAACGAGTTGACTAAAGATACCATCTATTAGGAAACCATTCCATCTCCATTGTAGTTACCCTGAGAGTATTTATATATCTTCTGCATCATCTGCACCTTGCATAGTCTAACCACCACTTATTTGAGCTTCTAATTTTTGGTTGTAGAAGTGGTGTAGGTGGTTTGGCTATGGATCGTCTTCTCATCATTATTTCTACTTTGCAGTTAGCAGATTTACAACACAAAGTTCGGTCTGAAGTGAGTTCTGAATATTGGCTTCGCCTGCATTGCGCTAACCCTGACAAGCAATTGTTTGACTGGGGGATGACACGATTGCGACGCCCTTTATATGGTATAGGAGATGCCTTTGCCGTTGAATCTGATGATCCATTGAGGAAGAAGCGTGATGCCCAGGTAAAGTGATAGATGCCTCGAAGCCTTTGTCAATTGTGCCATATATATATTATATCTACCGTCGTCAAGTTAATGTTTTTAACCACACCTGGTTCAGATGCTTTCTTTCTCCTCCCAAATTCAGAAATGAAATTTCATCTTGATGTAGTTAAGTAAAAATAGTCTTAGTCATGTCTGCTGTCTATTGGTTAAGTTGAGAAGAGAGCTATGCTGAGAATTTAGTATTTTAAGAATCAGGCCACTGCCTTTCATTCTTTTGATTCCTTGATAGGAAACTTTTGAATGCAAATTTCAGAATTTGATGTCAGAAGCCTGTTGGTAATAAAAACAAAATTTTGCAGAGGTTGTCAAGAATAGAAGAAGAGGAAAGAAACCGTGTGGAAACTACAAAAAGAAAGTTCTTTGCGGATGTACTCAATGCAGCACGTGAACTCCAATTACAAGTACAGGCTGTTCAGAAGCGGCGGAAACAGAGGAATGATGGTGTTCAGGTATGACATTATTTACTTTCTGCTGTTTGTTCTACTGTGCATTCATTTGTTCAACTCTCTGTGCATAATTGACAAATACCATGAGCCAATAATAAGTTGTGACCTAGAGAGTGCATGCAGTCTTCACCTCTTAACTCTTAAGACATATGCCGGATTTCATCTTGGCTAAAATGAAGTCAATCTCTACTTTGTAGGCTTGGCATGGAAGGCAGAGGCAACGGGCTACTCGTGCTGAGAAACTGAGGTTACAAGCACTGAAAGCTGATGATCAAGAAGCTTACATGAAGATGGTGGAGGAAAGCAAGAACGAGAGGTTGACAATGCTTCTAGGGAAAACAAATGACCTCCTGGGTCGTCTGGGAGCTGCTGTGCAACGGCAAAAAGATGCTGATCATGATGGCCTTGAATCTTTGGAAGGTTCAGATGCTGAAATGGCTGCTAATAAGACTGATACTCCTGGGCAGTCACTTCCTGAGGAAGAAGAGGATGTACTTGATGATGAGTCCACTCATGATGTGAAGACTAATGACTTACTTGAAGGTCAGAGGAAGTACAATTCAGCTGTACATTCGATCCAGGAGAAGGTAAAGAGGCACATCTCTTCTCTGTTATCTTTTTACTTTTAATTCCCAGGGATTATTATTGAAGAGTTGTGTCCAAGTTTTAGATATTGAATGGATGTTTAGTTGCAAAAATTGGACCTTCCAGAGGTTTTCAGATTTGGATTCTCATCCTTTCTCCTAGGTATTTGGTCAATGTGCTTGAGTTTCCTATTGATTGTGACAGAGTGCCTTCTCATTTTAAAGCAGTGTTTCCATATTATGGGACATGGTGTTGATTATTTCAGATGACCTCATCAGCATTTTATTACTCATTACAGATGTTTGGTTATTACAAAGAAAATCCATCTTTAATGTAATCATGAATTGTTATTAAGTGTAATAAATTAGATTCTGCAGCTCTATCGTGTAATGAGAATACACTGTTCCCTTGAGTTTCTGTTCTTACTTCCTTTGTTTGATGGAAAGATTAGACCTTAGCATGATGCCAAAATTATCTGAATTGAATGACTATCAGGTATGTTGTGAAATTCTTTTTACATTTCACCACTTTATGTCGTGAAGCTGAGCTAACTAAAATATAGAATGTGTTACCTCTTTTTGTTGGTGGCATCTTCCCATTTTGCCTCCATCCCAGATCCACCATTCGGGTTTATGATGGATTTTCTTTAAAATATTAAGAAGCGAGGAATCTGTACTAGTTTCATACCACTGTACATTCAATTTTGATTTCGATTCTCCAGTCCCAAAATATGTTCGTATGCCCATTATTTGTTTCTAATCTCAGCTGAATGGCTTAATGCTGATGTACAAGGATCTGTATCTGATATGATCTCCACTAACTAACTCCATGGAAATTGCAATATACTAGCTGTTTTCCCTTTCCTACAACTGAAATTAAGTATTTGCATCCTTTGTTTTGTGTTATTGATGCTGCAAATCTAATGATATTTGTAGGTTACGGAGCAACCAGCTATGCTTCAGAGTGGAGAACTAAGATCTTACCAGATAGAAGGACTTCAATGGATGTTGTCTTTGTTTAATAACAACTTAAATGGAATTTTAGCAGATGAAATGGGACTTGGGAAAACGATCCAGACAATTGCTTTAATTGCATACCTCTTGGAAAACAAGGGTGTAAGTGGTCCCCACTTGATTGTGGCTCCAAAAGCTGTACTACCTAATTGGATTACTGAATTCTCAACATGGGCTCCTAGGTATGCACCATTCTCTCTCTCTTTCATGCAGGGAGCACAAACACACATTGATTTTGTCTGTTAATAGGTGCACTGTGCATCACATCTCATGGGACTTTTTTCCTTTTTGCAGTATTGTTGCTATTCTTTATGATGGTCGTTTGGAGGAAAGGAAGGCACTGAGGGAGGAGTTGACAGGAGAGGGGAGGTTCAGTGTGTTGATCACACATTATGATCTTATTATGAGAGACAAAGCATTTCTGAAGAAAATTCATTGGCACTATCTGATAATTGACGAAGGGCACAGATTGAAAAATCACGAATGTGCTCTTGCACGGACACTTGTGTCAGGGTATGTGAGTTGTAATTTTTTGTCTGTCAAGTTGCTAATGTATAGGAATGTTAATCAAAAGGGGGAGGAATAATAACCTATGATGTAAATCTTCTTATTTATGAGGTTTAGATTTGCTCCTCTCTGCTTATTTTTAGCACTCACCTTTGCTGATGAAGGTATAATCTGACACACTGGCAAATAATCGAATGAGTAATTTGTTTTATTTTCAATTTTTTTTTTTATGGAATATGCCAAAATCTGGAAATCATTATTCTTGGCAGTTAATTTTTTCAAGAATAAAAAATCAGATGCTAGAAGCATTCTCTAATTGAGGTGTGTAATATTTGCAGCTATAGGATTCGACGAAGACTCCTATTGACAGGTACCCCAATCCAAAACAGCTTACAGGAGTTGTGGTCTCTTCTCAATTTTCTTCTTCCAAACATCTTTAATTCAGTGGAGAATTTTGAGGAGTGGTTTAATGCCCCCTTTGCGGATAAGTGTGATGTCTCTCTAACTGATGAAGAGGAACTATTGATTATTCGCCGGTTGCACCACGTAGGTGTTGGCTTTAGTAATCACTAATATACACTTCTGTCATTCCTGTTTAGTATTTGTTGCACCTTTACAAATGCACTTTCTACTTTCCTTATCTTATGTTTTTGACTACTTTTAGGTGATAAGGCCATTTATATTGAGGAGGAAGAAGGATGAAGTGGAGAAATTTCTTCCTGGGAAAACACAAGTTGTTCTTAAATGTGATATGTCTGCATGGCAGAAAGTATACTACCAGCAGGTCACAGATGTCGGGAGGGTTGGATTGGATTCTGGTGAGTAGCAGGTGGCCTCAAGAAAGTATTGCCTTCAATTCATTCCTTTTATGCATGGTTGACTTTTAAGAACTTTTTTTTGGGTGTGTGTGGAGGGGTTATGGACTTTTTATAGAGAGGGGGATAAACAAATGTGCTTTAACTGTATAATACTCTTTCTTTCTCCCCCCCCCCCCCCCCCCCCTCCCCTTTTCCAAAAATTTTTTTTCCCCAAGAATTCACAAAAA
>NW_006239030.1:1211738-1219609 GCF_000226075.1 Solanum tuberosum | reverse complement strand
TTTTTCCTCTTTTTTTCTCCCCCCCCCCCCCTCCTCCTCCTCTTGGGCCTCTAGGGATCCATTGCTCTAAAATCTACATCCTCAATGATTCCTTATATAACTCTTGTGCTCTTTTTCCATCCCCCTCCCCCAAGTCTTTTGGCAATCATTATTTGCTGACTATGTGACTTCGCAGGAACTGGGAGGTCTAAGAGTCTGCAGAATCTCTCCATGCAACTAAGGAAATGTTGTAATCACCCTTACCTGTTTGTGGCCGAGTATAATATTTATCGAAAGGAGGAGATAGTGAGAGCATCTGGAAAATTTGAGCTTCTTGATCGTTTACTACCCAAACTTCGCAGAGCTGGGCACAGGGTCCTTCTCTTCTCACAAATGACCCGCCTCATGGACATTCTTGAAGTCTATCTGCAGGTTCATGACTTCAAGTATCTTAGACTTGATGGCTCAACCAAAACAGAGGAGCGGGGGACTTTGCTAAAGCAATTTAATGCTCCTGACTCTCCTTACTTTATGTTTCTTTTGAGTACTCGTGCCGGAGGACTCGGTCTGAATCTGCAAACAGCAGATACTGTGATAATTTTTGATAGTGACTGGAACCCTCAAATGGACCAGCAGGCAGAAGATAGGGCACATCGAATTGGGCAAAAAAAAGAAGTTAGGGTTTTTGTGTTGGTCAGTGTTGGATCAATTGAAGAGGTCATATTGGAGCGTGCAAAACAGAAGATGGGTATTGATGCTAAGGTCATCCAGGCTGGCTTGTTCAATACAACATCTACAGGTTTGTCATGTACACATGTAGTTTTAGAGAACTCTCCACACCTCCAGGCCCAAGCCTTCTTTAATTTTCTTAAGGGAAAAGAAACAAATTACGTAATAGTTATGTACAAGTTCTTTATTTGCTTTAAAGGTTGACAACAAAAATCAGGTTGGATTATAAGAAAAAATTGCATTTACCATGTTTTACTGTGTACTTTCTACTTGTTAGTACTAATACCTTTTGTTGACATGCATCAAGCGCTTTACCAAGTTCCACCTGTGTACTTTCAACATGTTAGTATTGTGAATGCTGACTGATGTTTCTATCCATGGTCTTGATTTTCGATCCTCTTCATAATGAAATCTAACTTACATTATTTGTTCATGCAGCTCAAGAAAGGAGGGATATGTTGGAAGAGATCATGCGTAAAGGTACAAGCACCCTTGGAACAGATGTGCCAAGCGAAAGAGAGATTAATCGTCTTGCAGCCCGCTCCGATGAGGAATTTTGGCTGTTTGAGAAAATGGATGAGGAGAGAAGACAAAAAGAGCGTTACAGATCTCGTCTCATGGAAGATCATGAGGTCCCAGATTGGGCTTATGCTACACCTGACTCTAAGGAAAAGGGAAAAGGATTTTTATACGAAAGTGCTAATCTCACTGGAAAGCGACGAAGAAAAGAAGTGGTTTATGCCGATTCTTTAAGTGATGTACAGTGGATGAAGGCTGTGGAGAATGGAGATGATTTCTTTACGCAATCAAGTAAAGGTAGGAACAGGGACCATCAGTCAGTCTCAAATGGTGAGTTGCCTAGTGGCAATGCTGATTCTGAGAGGACTGGACAGGACTTGAAGCCCGACACTGTGTCTGTGGCGAGCGAGGCAACAAGTGAAGATACCTATGGAAGAACTCCCAAAAGGTTCAAATCCGAGAGTGCAAGTTCCATGAGAAACGATTATCACGATTTGACTGGCCATAGTGCGGACGGGTTATCGTGGAAGGCCCACAGGAGGAGGAGGTCAAGCTTAGTATCCTGAGGTTGCCCTTGTAGAACCTAGGAATTATTTTGGCCAGTGAAGCCATTAGTGGACATAGGGGACACTTTGAAAGGAAACGGCTTTGGCTATGAGCATTTAAGATCTAACTATGGTTCTAGTCGTCTGTTTGGCTCAGTGTCTTACATGTATATTAGCATCTCATAGTTTTTAGGTTTTGCATTTGCTACTAGTTAACTGTGCAGTAGTGGGAAAATTGGAGATATCAACTGGTGTACCATTAGCTTTTTGCTACAATTCTTAATTATTCTAATTTGGAGTCGATGATAAATTAAGTTTCAGTAGCTTTGTCTGGCATGTCCAGTTAATTGTCAAGTTGATGTTACGAGCTAGTTTACTATTTTGACGGTTGTACATGTTGTCCAGTGTTTAACAGACCCAGAATGTGGCATTGTATTGCCTACCAATTGTGCTTTTAAAATCAAACTCCCCTTCACCTTTGTACAATAAGCAACTCCCTCTTTTATCCTAATTAAATCTTTAAAATGCCTACTATATTCTTTCATTATCAACTTTATTTTTTACTTTTTTAAAAATTATGATATTTTCATTTCATTTATCAATAATAAGCAATTCATATGCCTTGCTATATGAATTGAAAACACACATGCATTAGAGTGCACAAGAATGTAAAGTTGTTTCAGTATGTTACGCGGTTGTAATAGTGGTGAGTTTTTTCCGTGTAGAATAGTATAGGCTATGTTATGAATGCACTGAGATGAGTAGCCAGGTTTGCACTGATCTGGTTTTGTAATGTTTGCACTGGTGATTAGTAAAATGATGTTAATTATCCAAAAAAAATAATACTGGCACACGTATTTCGTTCACCAATAAAATAAAACAAGTCAAATGCATCATGGAAATATAAAAAAAAAGAAAAGGAAAAAAAGAGGAGATTATCAAGTCTACATAACAAAAGAAGGTTCAACATAAATAGCAGTTCTCTCTCTCGTACCCTACATAATTCAGCCAGAGACCTAACTTGACCAATTAAGGCAACAGTTCAATTCCACCAAATTTAAATTACTGATGGAACTATATGTTAGAGCACTTGCTGGAGGAACATAATATGGCCAGCTTAGCATAAAGAAAATGGTAAAACTAAAACTGCAACATGCAGAAGTCGTCAAGTACTGGATTCTAATTGCTATCTGGTGTGTCAAGACTTGCCTCTTGCTTGACGTCCAGGTTTTTGAGTTTTGATTCTAGTTCATCCTCAACGTCTTTGCCCTCATCTCCAGATTCTTTCTCCTCATCCTCCTCATCATCCTCGTCTTCTCCTTCCGGGTCATTATCTTCCAGGGATGCAAGCATTTCAGGAGATTTCTTGAAGATCTCTTTCAACTCGTCAACGCCTTCTTCTGAGATGAAATTCCCATTAACATTTAGTAATTTAAACTCATCTTTGTGCAGCACAGTTTGAGCCAGCACCCTAGCCCCAGCCCTCCTTAGTGCATTGCTGCTCATATCAACTTCAATCAGATGGCTGTGTCCTTCCAGTGCCTTGGCAATCTGAATTGCACCTTCATCCTTGAGTTCATTCTCACCCAAGCTTAACTTGGCAAGAAGCTGCTTTGCAGCTATACAAGAAGCTATTGCTGAAGCAGCTTCAGCAGTTATATCATTACCTGCCATCTCCAAGACAGCAAGTGAAGGGGCTGAATCTTTAAGAGCGTTAGCTATTGCAATTGCTCCTTCATCCTCTAAATTAAGGTAGCTCAGGTAAATTTCCGTAAGATTTTCATGTTTGCTGAGTGCCTTACACAACACAAGACCAACTTCTGGACCAAACATATTGTCTCGCAAATCAAGCTTCTTCAAATGAGAGCACATCCCAAGTGCTTCACACAAGACACTCCCTCCTTCAGAGCCTACCCTGGTAGAAGAGCACCTGAAATCTTCCAATAAAGGAGAACGCTTCACAATTTCCGCAATCGCAACAGCCCCTTCATCACCTGTCATATTATTATGAAAATGAAGAACCTTAAGCTTCTCGGTGGAAGGAACTAGCTCGCTAACAGCATTTGCAGCTTCCTGTGAAATCCCATCATTCATCAAAAATAGTTCTTCCAAGTTGGTTTGAGACTGAAAGAGCTTTCCAAATGCCCTAACTCCCTTCTCACCCAGAGCATTATCAGAGAGATTCAGAAACTTCAAGTTAGAACCTTCCAGAGCTTCTGAGAATATATTCATGACATCAAGTGCTTCTGCCTCATTTCTTCCGGCAACAAAATCTGACAAGTCAACTTCCTTCAATTGATCCTTCAAGGCTGCCAAGATAGGGCCTGCAATACGTGCTGCATCTATACCGAAGCTTCTATTGCTGAAACAAATTTTGCTGTAAGAATTTCCAGGCTCTTTTAATGGCTTTAAAAGTTCTTGAGCCTCTTCCGCTTCGATAAAAGCCCTTTTACCTTTTGAGATATCAAAAAAGGTCTCCTGAACAGTAGGAACCACTTCAGAAATTGAAATTTCCTTGTCCTCTGATTTGGGTATCTTCTTTAGAATTTCCAGGATAAGCTTGCTGCATTCCCTGGCATAAAGTTGCACAGCAGAACTTCCATCACCATCAGGCTCCTTCTCATAATGTTGATTAGCAATGGTAAAAGCTGCATCTTCAATTTCTTCAGCATTTTTGGCAGCTTCTTCCTTGGATAGACTGCGGTACTTGCGGGTGAAAATGGTTGGACTAGAAAGATTATTCGTCATTCTTTCCACCAGCATTTTTCTTGTGTTCTCACTTGGAGGCCACAGTTTAATTGAAAATGGTCTGCGCTGAGAGTTAGCTGTTGTGGCATCCATTGGAAGAAAACCTAGAATCAAAGGAATATAGTGAATCATGTCTCAGTTTCTATAAAAGTGATTATCTTTCAAGAAATATAACCACTACAAGACTCATCTCTGGCAGTTAAGAACATAACAACCAAAAACAAAGTACCAGGCAAGAACAAGTTCGTGCACACCTACTCCACGTAAGAAAAACTAACATATATCGAAACCAAATTTGAAGAGCTCAAATTCTTCCTCATATAGAAATCAGATATAATTGTTTGACAACTCAATAGTTTCACCACAAAACACCAAGCAGGTGTCCAAAGAATGGCAAAGTTTCTACAATCATCCATCATCGAAAACGAGATTGAATTTTCTAATTCTTTTATAAACCACCTTGCAATGCACCACATTCATATCCAACAATGTAAAAAACACTCAAAACCAAAAATGGTATACTCAACAGATGTATTCCATTTCACCACACTATAACACATAAAAACTTTCTTGGATACAAAAAAAATACCCCACAATACATTACCGAAGAATAATATGAGCAGCGCAGAGCAGCATATATACAATTTACAGAGCCGCTAAAACATCAGAAACTTGTAATACAAAACAAAATCCCTCTTTTACCCCTACAAACAAACAAACCTCACGAGAAAAATAAAAACTTTATACCTAACAGTGAAGTTTGTAGTCCTCCTCCCAGTAATTGCAACCTACTCTACCAAACCCCAAAATAATAAACATAAAAAAAAACTACCTAAAACCACAAACGAAAGCACATTAAACAAGAAAAATTACTAAAATCCAGCACAGATCTGTGTAATCACATGACCAAAAAAGTAGACTCGTACAGAGCATAAGCGCAAAAACCCTAGAAATCAAGAGAAAAGAAAAAACCTTTTTGGGATTTTTCTGATTATCGTTGGAGTGAGTGTCTGTTGTAACTCACCGGAAAACAACAAGGGAGAATGTGTGAGTTCGACGCGCCGCCGGAGAGAGTGCAAGTGAAGAAAATCTCAACTGAAAAAAGTGAAGTAAACAATGTGTGTGTGTTTTGTGGGAACAGTGTTTTTATATTCGACTGTCTTGTTACTCGAGGGATAACCTAATGTAAAATATTTTGAATAATTGTGAATTCTTAGAGACTTTTTTCCATTAGTTTAAAATAAGCAAATTATTCGAAATCAAAAGAATTTTTGGATCTTTTTTATTTAATGAGATTAGTTTGAAAATAATATAAAAAGATAATCGTGAAAAATAATATTGAATTTGTTGTAAAATTAAGTTCAGATTAATATAACTATAAAAAGAAGAAGACAAGATATGTAGACGAAGAAGATAACTTTTTTTCTATTAAAAATTTCTTGGGAACTTACCTGCATGATTTGGCCGATTTTTCTTTCCTCCATGAGAAAACACTGCTCAGTGAGACAATGTAGTCAAGTCAATAGCAGCCAGAGCAAAAGATTGATATATAATGAGAGTTCGCCTTCTTGTGCCAACATCTCCATACTAAATAGATTTTTAAATTCTGCCGCAAGTGGTTGGCAGCCAGAGCAAAAGATTGATATATAATGAGAGTTCGGCTTCTTGTGCCAACATTTCCATACTAAATAGATTTGGAAATTCTGCCGCAAGTGGTTGAAGAGCGGTGTGGGAGCGGTTTGGGTGTATCCAAATCGCTCTTCTCGGGCAATGTATAGCGTAAGTTGAGCTCGCACCAAACAAAAAAGGAATAAGTTTCTAATTTTCGAAATCGTCTTAGCTAATTAAACCTATAGAATTCCACTTTTTTTTTTCATTTTTTCTTGCGATTTATAATGCATTAAGGGGACAAAGACCAGAAACTATTCGTTGAATGTGGCTCATAATCGGTATCGGTGCAATGAGGTATTTCCGTTGAAATTCCCGAACTTTGATGATTATCTCGTCATATCTAAACCAGTGAGACATCAAAGTTTGACCAGAGTATCTTACAATGATGAAATATCTCTATTGTAACATCTCACAATTTGAAATAACTAGGAAGAAGCTAATAATTGGAAATAGTCATTTTTGGAAAGAATGAAAATCTGGAAATTTGTTCAAGTTAGGAAAAAGTTGAGTTTTGGTCAACTTCAAACGGCCATAACTCCTAGCTCAGGATGAGTTAGGTGTACTTACAGACATGGTTGGAAAGCTCTTGTAATGATCTTTCCAACGCCGCCGAGTTTGCGCGATTCCGAGTTTGTATGAGTAAGTTATGCCCTTTGGAAGTTGGGTTGTTGGATTAAGGAAGTCCAAATCCGGATATGTGAAGGGTAAACTAGTCTTTTCCTTACCTAATTTGCCTATTTCGTTTTTAGGAATTAATTGGGGTAAAACAAGACTTTATTCAGTTTGAAAAATTAGAATTGACGCTAGGGCTTGGAGAGGAGAGAAATCAAGAAATCGCCAAGAACGTTCAAGCTTTGCAAGTGAAATTCGTCGGGGGTGATCCCTACAAGGTATGTGAGATCACACAGTGTTGGGTTAGTTCACCCACATGCCAATCTTGTTTCAATTCAGCGAATTTAAATTGTTTGAATGCAAAGAAAGTGAGTTCTTGAAGAACATTGTTGAAAATTCGTTGAGTTCTTGATGGTTGTGTTGTTGAAGTCTCTTGTTGATCTGATTCGTATTTTCAGGTGGATTTTTGAGTTAAATCTGTTGTATGTTGAGGGTACTATTGATCCTAAATGTTTTGGGAAAGAACCATGGAAGTTAGGAGGGTTTAGAGATGAAAACCGAAGGAGAAAAATCTGAGTTTTCTAGGCAAGGGTTTGGGGCGCCGCACCTGCCAGAGTGCCACAAAAGTTCCTCTAAACTTTGGCCTCTGGCGCGTCGCGCCAGCCAGAGTGCCACAAAAAGTTCTCTAAACTTTGAGGGCTGGCGCCCCACGCCTCTCAAAGCGCCAGGGACGCCAGTTCTCCCCATTCGTTTCCCCCATTTTAGTACTTGTTCCTTAGCAATGTACCTATGTTTTCTAGTTGATTCCAACACTCTAAGGTACATCTAAACATCATGAAATCATCCATAAACATGAGATCATGAACCTTGAATCCATAATCCAATTTGAGGAAAGTTAAGATCAAAGTCATAGAATCTAAGAGTCAAAGTCTAGAAGTTAAGAAGCAAGTCAAAGCAAAGTTTCTTAATGTTTTCAAGAGTCTTTATCAAATGTTTTACCTTCATTTTAACCCTCAAGTTTTAAGGTAAGCAAAGAGTAAACTTGAAGTTCTTTTCTTCAAAAGTATA
>NW_006239030.1:1209519-1211626 GCF_000226075.1 Solanum tuberosum | reverse complement strand
GGGTCATACTTTTTAGATGAATCCTTTTCGCATAGACTAATGGATCCACTTAGTAATTCAGGTCCTATACCTTTGGTCAAGTATAGGATGCGCTGGCAGCGTGAGGGAGATCGTTGTATCATCACAATAGCTCTTATGTGATGGTTGTCGGTTAGAGAAACTCCCACAACATTATTTTATATCTTTATATACATCAGATATATTTGTATTTTTCATATACAAGCAGAGTTCATATTGTATCTTTGCATACATACAGAGTTGTTATTGTATTTCTAAATACAAAGAGTTGACATTATGTTTTAAACAACTTTTCTTTATATGACACTTGTTTTAAACTACTTTATATTGAAATGAGTTCAGTTAAGTATTCATGAGGTGAGAAGAGCCAAGGTAAGTGTTTCTTTCAGAATGTCTTTCAAGCATGTGTTGTTGTAGCATTCCAACTCGCATACTCGTACATTCAATGTACTGATGCCAGTTGGTTTGCAGACATAGGTAACTAGGATCGGCATCCCAGCGCACCGTTGATCCAGTGAGCAGTTCAGAGTCAGTCGGTGAGCCTCCTTGCATTCCGAATGATCTATTTTCATTGCTTTCTAGTTAGTTCATTAGGATGTTGTGGGGTTTGTCCCAACATCCATCTCAGTTGTTTTAGAGGCTTCATAGACAGTCAGATGTTAGTTCTTTGAGTCTTTTTCATTATCATTCCTTATTGTTAAGACTTGGGTTGCCACTTTTGGCCAAGTTGAATGTTTAACATTTAAGCATTCTCAGTTATTTTATTATTCAGTTCACTTAAGTGCTATTGATCTTTGTTTAGATGCATATTGTCTTCTGCTGAGTTAAGTAAGTCAGGCCAAGGGTTCGCTTGGGGCCAGCGATGATCTTTGAGTGCCAGTTCCGCCCAGGGTGTAGGCTCGGGGCGTGACATCTATTTATAGGTTTGAAAAATTACTCCAAAAGTCATTATGTTAAATGCCCAAATTAGTAAATACAATATTATCCTAACTATTTCATATCTGAGAATGGGCATACATGACTGCGAGTGGTTGATGAATAAACAAATAGACAATCCACTGGTTTAATATAAGAGAAAATGGTCTAAAACCCCCCCAACCTATACCCGAAATCCCAACTACACACTCCAACTTCACGGGTGTCCTATTACCCACCTGAACTTTAAATTTCTATATTTTCTACACACCTAAGTGCTGACCTGTCATGGGAGGTGTTCTCACCTCCTCTAGGCGCGTTAGAAGGTTAATTTTGACGAAAAATTCCTCCTTTTCCAACGGTCATCTTCCCCACCTTTAAATAAACCATTGTTTCTTCTACCCAACCATTAATCCTTGTTCCTTTTATAAAAAATTCATGATTTCCTCTCAAAATTAAGTATGGTTTAGTTGTTAATGTTCATTTCTACTTCAAATGTTGAATTTAGGGTTTGTAATCTGCTCTAATTTCTTATTTAGGTCTCTAATTTGAATTTTTGAATTTTCTCGAAATTCATCAAAAATGGCAAAGGAAAACTTGAATAAGCTTTGTATGGATGAATCAGACCCAATGCTCAACGCTGTAGTGAGATGCAAACACGGAATTTTGCTGAATTTGCAAACTTCTTGGTCGAAATTAAATCCGGGAAGAAGATTTTGGTCTTGCCCATGCTATGGTGTATGTGTTTTTTCTTGTATTCTTGCTACACTTTATTTTGAACGATGCTAATGTACTATTTTGGTTCATTTTCAGTCTAAAAATTGCAAATTTTTTCGATGGAGGGACAAAGAAGAAGTGGATCCAAGATCAAGTTTTATCCTTCCAAGATTGGTGAACAAAATCAATGAGTTGGAGCAAGAATTATGTATTAGACAGGTTCATATTGACAACTTGATGAACTCTAATTTGTTATTGGAGAGGAGACTCAATAGAAGGTTGAAATGGTGTAGGTTCAACAAGAAGATACTTTTGTGTATTTTGATTTGTGTTGTTGCTATGTTCATCAGCAACCAGTAGTTCAAGTGCTGCATATTTGGATTTCTCTTTGATTTGTATTGTTGTTATGTTTAATCAATGTATGTGTGTCATTTTGTATCTATGATTTCAATTGAAG
>NW_006239030.1:1170855-1206738 GCF_000226075.1 Solanum tuberosum | reverse complement strand
TTCTAACTGCATATTTAGTTACTGCTTGTCTAAATTCTTTCACATCTTTAAACACCATGCCCAACTGCCACACAACTTTCTTTGCAGTAGGATCATGAATGATTTTTTGAGTTTTTGAAGTCCTCTTTCTTGACAACTTTACCTTTCTTGATCTACCAGATTCATGTTCATCATCATTACAACACTCATCTTCATCTAAATCAAAACTATCCTCATCAGAACTTGCAAAGTAAGGCTCATCACCTCCTAGCCTTCCTTCATGACTTGCTTTACCTGTTCCAGTTTCATCAAAACCTAGATCTGGTCCAGCTTCACCTACTGGTACCTCTTCATTGTCTGCTGCTACTCTTTCCCTTCTTTTCCTCCTTTGAAAACTTCTCTTTTCAGCCCTCAACTCCCTAACCTCCTCATGTACATCACTACCATACTCTTCCTCATCATCATCTCCAACTAATTCAGCTTCAGACTCAACACTATCCTCAGTTGAATAATCAGAACCCTCTACTTCTTCTTCTGAGAAATCAGGTCCAGCAGGGCCAACATCTATATCATCATCAGTAGCACCATCTGCAGTAGCAGTAGTGAAAGGAGGTGTGGTAGTGAAATGAGGCGAGGTTGAAAAAGTAGCAACATGGTCCTCACTGTTTAAATGGTCTTCACTTACCCCAAAGTTAAAGTTTTCACTCTCACTAGGCCTTGTATTAAAAGCTGAACCAGATTCTCCCATATCCACATGACTACCATTTTCTATTAACATGGGGCCCACAATTGCCTCATCTACCAAATGCCTAACAAATACCTCCACTTCATCCCCATCTTCCAAGGAACACATCATGTCTAAAATATCCTTATCATTATCAACATCTACCAAAATGCCACTGTTAGGTCCTTTAATACTAAAGGTGCAAGCTGTACTATATCCCAATTCTCTAATATAGTCTTTCAACTCAAAATATGACATTTTATCTACATCAATATCCAAAAATTCGGTAACTTTTCCACCATTATATATTGGTTCCCCACTACTTAAATCTAACACCCCACCATGGTACCATCTTAGAGTAATCAAAGTAAACCCATTCATCTCTTACCTGAAGGCAATAAAAAAACAGAATAGTAATTATAGGCATACTCTAACTTGAGGGCAATCCAAAAAATAGAATACTACTTAAAAACGAATAGAATACAACACATACAACACAATACTTAGCTTCTCTATGAACATAAATACAACACAATAGTAGACTAGCAACTTCTCTATGAACATAATACTAAGAAGAACATAAATACAACACTCCATGAACATAATACTAAGACGAACAGAATACAAAATTACGCGACTTAGATGAGAATGGGAAAAACCTAATTTCATGAAAAATGTGGCATAATATGGTGTAAATGAACACCTAACACTATAATCGTAAGCCACACATAAGATTTCACACAATGTTGCTCTTAATTTCACGAATCAACAGAAACCCTAGGGGATAAATCACAAACTCGAAATAAGGGATAAAAGAACTAACCTTTTACTAAATCAGTTGATAAACTACGAAATGAAGTTGACAATACACAGAAAAATCGTTTGATGATAGCAAATTCGTTTGATGATCACCAGAAATGCATTGCTAATGAAGAAGGATTGAAAAATCGGGTTGGAGAATTTTTTTTCTGTTCTTTTACGTTTTAGGAGGGAATTGGGGGAAAAAACAAGAAATGGGAGTTGAATAGGAGCGGGACCCAGCGCGTGGAATCACGCAGGTCAAATTATTTGGTTTATGTGTTGAGGTCAGCACTTAGGTGTGTAGAAAATATAGAAATTTAAAGTTCAGGTGGGTAATAGGACACCCGTGAAGTTGGAGTGTGTAGTTGGGATTTCGGGTATAGGTTGGGGGGGTTTTAGACCATTTTCTCTAAATTTATAACATAATTTATGTTTTTTTAAGGGGTGTATCATATATATATCCTATAATACACTTAATATGAACTAGAAAGAGTATTATCATAGTAATATTTAAGACTTTAAAATTAATAAAATTATAGCTATTAAATCTTTACATATATTTGTAGTAGGTAAGAGCTCATAATATTTATTTTAAAATGGGAAAAGGGTAAAAAATATCCCTCAACTTTGGTTTATAGTTTGACTTTATCCTTACCGTTAAAATGAAGTTAATTTTATCCCTCCCGTTACTAATTTCACCATATTTATCCCTCATTTGACGGAAAGCTCAAAATTGACCAAAATTACCCGAGTTTTAAAAAAAAAACATTTCCTATTTTTAACCCAATGCCCCGATCCTTTAGAAGATAACCCGGTTAACCCATTCCCCTTTACCCATTCTCTAAAATTTTCCATATATTCATTTTCATTTTAACCTAATTTATTCACCGTCTCCATATTTCCTACTGCTCAGCTTCATCGACGTCAAATCCCCATTGAAGCTTCAAATCAAACACAAACACAGTCTTCTTTTTCGTCTTTTCCGCAACTCCCATCCTGGGCATCATCATTGTCATTACAGACATCTCTTCAATACCCCACTCTCTTCCTTAGAACCTCCCCTAAGATCGGATACTTCCAGCAACGTTAGACGCGGAATCTCATTAACAATCATTGATACTCTCCCTGATAAAGCCAACTTTGATTTGTGAGCTGATGTTGTGAAATTTGAACTAATTAACGATTTAGTGAAGCTGTAGAAATGGGTTTCAGAATTTTTTTGAATCTTGAACTGTGGAATTTATGAATGCACATAAGGTGTTTGATATGTGGAAATGGTTTTGAAACGGTGATACAAAGACTGAGAGATAAATCAATTGAAGCACCTCATGCTTACGACATGCTTAAGAGCTTCTGACCGAATTGCTTGGGCTTTGTAATGGTGTCGGAACAGTAATTACGGCAGGGATGGGTTTAAGCGTCTGGGAGAAGTAGGAAGGTTGGGGAAGTTGAGGTTTTAGGCCTACTTGTATAGACTTAATCTCCTTAGGTTATGAAAATGTTAGTCATGTCTTTAAAATGTATTTTCCTCCATTGTTTTTTGTTTTCATGTGTATACCCAAAAAGATGAAGATGAATATAGGTGGGTTATATGATGGGTCGGATCGGGTTAAAATGGGTAAAGGGGAATGGGTTATATGAAAAATTTGAGAGAATGGGTTAATTGGGTTATCCTCTAGAGGGGTCGGGGCAATGGGTTAAAAATAGGGAATGGGTTTTCTTTTTAAAATTTGGGTAATTTGGATCAATTTTGGGCTTTCCGTCAAATAAGGGTAAATATGGTGAAATTACTAACAGGGGACTCATTTTAACGGCAATGGTAAAGTCAAACTATAAACCAAAGTTGGGGGTATTTTTGACCCCTTTCCCTTTTAAAATTGAATAAAGTTGTACTTCTTAAATCTTTCATTATTTGAACTATACGAAAAATCTTAACATTTAACACTTCAAAACTAAATTTTTTATCTTATATAAATTTTACTTAAATTATGATAATGAAATAAATAAATTAATTAAAGAAAAAGTTTTACGTGAAGACATATATAAAATAAAATAAAAAAGTTACACTAAACTAATATTTTTAGGGAAAATTGTATGAAATAGCAAACTATTAATTCAAATTAAATGTTATAGTCATAGTTCTTTTATTTGTAATTCGCAGCAAACATTTCACGTTTTTTGCCATCCCATTTGTATACCGAAATATACAAATAGACCGAAATATACAAATCATTTGCATACCGAATATACAAATGCAAGACCCATTTGTATGCAGGACCCATTTGTGTACCGAAATATACAAATAGACCCAAATACATATTTTTATGTATATGTATACCGAAATATACAGATTAATAGCCATAACAAACATAAAGTTTGCTATGGAGCGCAATTATACAAATTATAGCTATAACATACAAATATGATTTTTATGTTTGATAAACCTAAAATTTGCTCTTATTTTTATATATCGAAATACTTATCCGTTCATTTTTATTTCTTTTGTTTTTGTTTTCATGGAAGAAAAAATTTAATTGGCCTTTTAATTTGTGACTTCTTCACTACAACAATGTTCCTAAAAAAAAGATTGCATTGTTCTCTTTAAGGGGTTCTACACCTTTTTTTTTGCACAAGTAATTTCAAAAAAATTCTTGTTGAATTGTAAAAAGAGTTATTACGTCTTTGAAAAAAATAGAAGGATTAATTATACAAAGTGTTTTCATCAATAGCTAATTCGAATAATTTCTTAAAAAAACCTCAATTTATTTCTTCTTTGAGGTTTCAATTTCAAAATTTATGTAAAGTAAGAATTCGATTTATCTTTTTATTAGTTTATATTTCCCTTCTACTTATTGTTTTGTAAATATATTAAGTAAGTTCAAAAGTCACCTTATTAAAGAAACGATGCAACAACATTGGTTTTTCTAAATATATTTATAGGAAAAACTACAGAATATGGCAAACATCAATATACATTAAAGATAAATAGCTACAGTTTATTTTTTTTATATTATATGGATATAATTACGCAATAAATAGCAAAGTTAATTATATATAAATAAATAGGAAATTATTAAATATTAAATAGGAAAGTTATTATTACACATATAATTAATTATGCTAGGCACGTTTTATGTGATTGGTCCCCAACTCCCCATATTTACCCTCATTAATACTTTCTCTTTCATCAATATCTCTTTATCACAAATTTTCTATATTTCCCCCACAAATTCCTTCCAATTTAAGATTCTTTTACATAACTCTAGGATCATTTTTTGTGATTTGAATTGATCATCTTCTCCGGTGACCTTTCATTTCTTCAATGGTTGTTTAGAGCTTTTGTCTTTTTTATTTTATTTTGTCTTTGCTATCTTGTTACGTTTGGTTCTTCTTCTTTTTTTTGTTTTGACTTGGGCTGAAACCAAGTCTGTATCATTTCCTTTTGTTTAATAAAATGAACCATTTGCCCTGTCTTTGAGGGAAAAAAATATCTTCTAATTGAATTTTTTCCTCGTTTTTATGAAAATTATATTTGTATACATTTATATTTTTATCTACTTTTATAAGGTTTCAATTGAAGAATTATTTGTTTCTCCAACTTTGTTTTGAATACAAAAAAGGAAAAACTACAAAATATGGCAAACATTAATATACATTTAAAATAAATAGCTACATTTTTTTTTTATGTTATATGGATATAACTACACAATAAATAGCAAAGTTAATTATATATAAATAATCAGAAAAGTTATTAATATTAAATAGGAAAGTCATTATTACACACCTAATTGATTATGTCTAGGCATATTTTATGTGATTGGTTCCTCATGTTTACCCTCACTAATACTTTTTCTTTCATCAATTTTTTCTATATCACAAAATTTATGTATTTTCCTCCCCAATTTCTTCCAATTTAAGATCTTTTTGATGATTCTAGGAGCAATTTTTGTAATTTGAATTCATTAGATATCGCTTAATTGATTTTCTCCTCGTTTTTATGAAGATCATATTTGTATACATATATATTGCATCTATTTTTATAGGCTTTCGATTGAAGAATTATTTGTTTCTACATTACAATGGCTATAGTTATAAAAAAAAAAAGTAGTACAAGAAGAACACGAGCAAAAAGAGATTGAGGTTTGTGTGATTGTCAAATTTGTATAAGTAGAATAGTTATATACACAGATACTTGTATTCTAATATTAACACAAGTTGAAATGGTGATTTGTGAATACAAGTATATTTGGATACATAAGTAATCTATCGAATTTGAAAGGTTAATTAGGCAATACAAGTATAATTGGATACATTAATACTATCGAATTTGAAAGGTTAATTGGGCAATACAGGTATAATTGGATACATTAATACAATTTTTTTATAAACAAATACACGAGTCAATACCAAGCCTCAAGTATTATAAGAAAAACTTGACCAAAAGAGATTGACGTTTGTTGGTTTTTTTCATTTTTTTATACAGCCGAATACTTGCACACTTTTGCTACCTACACATTCTATTATTTTCCATTTTTTTTTTGTTTATGTATTGTCATATATATCCATCTTTTGTTTAACAACAATGTATTCATATTTCAAATTATCGTGTTCATATGCTAAATTGTTATACTTTATCTTGTTTAATATATTAGTCATTTTTATAAGTTGCTCTTTTTTTTCTCTTATTTTCTCCTTATAAAATAAGTAGCTAAATGAATATCACCTAATCAATTCAGATGATATTAAAGCCTAAAACGTTTTGCCTAAAGCCCAGCCCACGTACATGACCTTAATGATCCAATTGAACAGGTTTGATTATGAGGCGTTATTTTTTTGAAAAATTACAGAAATCTCACCTTTTAGTTTACTTATTACCATTATCCCCTATTTGTTTTACAAATCTCCAAAATCCCTCATTTTCGCGCATCAGATAAGTGTATCTCGCGCATCAGATTAGTGTATCATGTATAAAATGTAATGTATCTTACTTAACGATTAATGTATCTCGCGCATCAGATTAATGTATCATATATGTTATATACTACAACAATATAGATTTGCTTATATACATTGAGTTGAAGAAGAACAGACGGAATTTGTGTGTATTTATACTGTATATTAGTGAAGGAGAATAATATACATGTTATTGATTTAACTTTGAATTATAAATATTCACCTGAACGTAAGCATTATTGATGTACATAATATACATGACAATGATACAATCCAGTTATATGTTTGATATACAATTCAAGACTATTTAGATGAAATTTGAGTTAGTCAGAACTGAAGAAAATATATGCATATGTAAAAATACTGTACAAACAACAAAAATAGATGTATATACATCTCTGTTACATAGTTATACATCATATATACATGATACAATATCGATACAGTACATATAATACGACCATTTTGTTGAATTATTTTTGTCACCTATACAATAACGTAAGAAGCCCTAAATATATAATGAGTTGCTATTTATTTATTCTTATTTTTTTTTGTTTTCTTAAAAGAAAATATTAAGGGTAAAAAAAAAAAGGTATTACAAGGGAGCGACCTCCCACTAATAGTTAAAAGTTTTTAACTTACTACCAACTCAACTATTAAGATTTTTCTATTTATTTATACCTAATTACTTAATCAATGCAACAGAAATTTGGAAGAGAATATCTGTCGTGCAACAACTGTTAAGAGTGTAATTGGGGCTACCTGATTAGAACATAATGATTTATTGATGTATTCATATTTAATTACTAAGATTTAGCTGGCACCAATATAATTGGCTTCATAACCAAACATAACGGCTTGAAATAATCTCATCTAATATAAA
Source organism: Solanum tuberosum (assembly GCF_000226075.1). Lineage (NCBI taxonomy): Eukaryota > Viridiplantae > Streptophyta > Magnoliopsida > Solanales > Solanaceae > Solanum > Solanum tuberosum. The sequence goes on along the minus strand of NW_006239030.1, from coordinate 1,199,398 downwards.
CACAAATTAAAACAGCTGGTTCTATGCCTGTCATTTCAAAAATTCCCGCTGAGATAGAAAATGCAGGAGCCTAAGTTTTGAAAATACTTACACTTTATTTGTTTTTGAATGACGTATGAAACTGAATACACATCTAAATATTAAAATTTTGTATCTATATCTTAACGACCCAAATCGGTTAAATAAATCACACAGCGTACTCAGGGGCATATCTAGAAGGGGTGTTGTGGGTTAACATGAACCCATGTTCCCTTCTCTAGATCATATATAGTAGTGTTATATTTTTTAAAAAATATTTAAATATAGATGTGCCACGTTCAAACTATCATATAATAATACAATGATGATTGAATATATGCACCTCTCTAGTTGAGGATAGAAATTTAAATCTTAGGGTGTGTTTGGTATGAAGGAAAACATTTTCCAATTTTCTCATGTTTGGTTGGGTTAAAAGTTTTGGAAAATGTTTTTCAAATCAACTCATTTTCCTCAAAATTAAGGAAAATGACTTCCCTTCAAAAATTAAGGAAAACATTTTCCAAAACTTTCCTTCAAATTACATTTTTTTTGTTGAAAAAATAAATTTAAAACTTATTTTAAAAATATTTCCAATTTCAAATTTTTATTTTTTCACCCCATCTTGCTCCTACCCACGACCCCCCACCCCCTCCAAAAAAATTATGTTGTTTTTAAAAAATATTTCCAATTTCAAATTTTTATTTTTTCACCCCACCCATACCCTCAAACCCCCCTATCAGCCCCCCACGCCCCCTTCAAAAAAAAAAGAATTTTAAGTTTGTTTTTAAAAAATATTTTCAATTTCAAATTTTTATTTTTTCACCCCACCCATACCCTCAAACCCCCCTATCAGCCCCCCACGCCCCCTTCAAAAAAAAAAGAATTTTAAGTTTGTTTTTAAAAAATATTTTCAATTTCAAATTTTTATTTTTTCACCCTTACCCCCCTACCACCCCCGCCAAAAAAAATATAAGTTTATTTTTTAAAAATATTTTCAATTCAAAAATTATTTTCTACTCTAGTAAAAATAAAAGATATTTCTCAAAAACATTTTTCATTCATAAATCCCAAAAATCTTTTCTAGAAAAATATTTTCTACTGACCAACCAAACATGAGAAAATAAGTCAAAAATCTACTTGTTTTCGAGAAAAACATTTTCCTTCATACCAAACACACCTTTATATCTATCTTGTCTTTTTAATAACATCTCCCCAAGTGGTTATCGGCTACACTTTTGGCATTTCAACTAAATTTTCTTTTGTTTTTCTTCTTTAATCTTTCAAAATTTTCAAGTGTGTTACATAAATTTTTTTTTAGCATGGTAAGAATTTAATATAATTAAATTAAATTTGTATATTAAAATTTAAAACTAGTGGTACTATATATTTTTGACTTCTAATTTTTAAAATTTAATGATTCATATTAAGAACCTAAAAATCAAACCAATAAAATTTATATTTAAGATACATTTTTTCGTAACCGTGCCCCATCTGAGCGTAGTGAGCGTGTTTTCCACGAGTAATCTAGCCTTTGGAGTTTTAGAATGTGGGTCCCCCTGCACCTTCCTCCGCTACTACTCGTTACAATTTTTGTATACTATAAGTATTTAATTTCGCTCAAACCGCGTAAGTTATTTGTTTAAGTGAGTTAGCTGTGCATTTTATTATATGTATATATATAGCTTTGTGCTTCTCCTCCTGCAACTCATACACACAACACAAAGAAGCAAAAAAAAAACAACTTCCAAAAGCATATTTACTTCCTCTTTTTCAATATTTGACATGCAAGAGAAGTCGAGAATGCAGAGGAAGAGATCGGTTATGGCTCGTAGAGCTTGGAACGTTCTCCGTTTAGCCTTGTTATGGGCGAGAAAAGGTGGCATTTTCAAGAACAAGCACGTCGTGGATCTCCGTTTGCTTCCTAAATATATTAAAAGCCTATGTCATACCAATGATCACTATGGGGCACTATATTATGGTGAGCGTGAGTTTTCGTTTGATGATACCCCTATTATTCATGTTAAGATGCATCGCCCTGCTTCCTTGCGTTTCAAGTTACCAAGCATTCCCTGCATCAAACCTCAAGTCGATTTTGACTTTGACTTTGACTTTGAGCGCGATGATGAAATGAACAATGATGATAATAATCCTAGGAAGAGCTTCTTGAATACTGAGGATGAGAATGTGAAGTGCGAGGAGATCAATTGTGATGAAGCTATTGATATGAAGGCAGAAGAGTTTATTGCAAAGTTCTATGAACAAATAAAACTTCAAAGACAAATATCATATTTACAATACCATGAGACGCTCTCCAATTAATTAAATTAATACTACTTGCAAACCTCAATTTTCATATTCTCTTGTTTAAATTATATAGCACTAGTTAGTAGCTATAGTATTCTTCATGTGTATAGGAGGTGTTACGGCATTTTTGTACATAGAAGAGGTACTCCATCTATCCATTCTACATTACTGATATCACTGGAGTTCTTGATATATTTGATATATCTTTAATTTAATTTAAATCATAAAAAAAAAATTAAAAAATTATTTTTTAAAATGTTAAATCAAATCAGAACAAATAAATTGAAACAAAGAAAGCACAACATAGCCAGCTTCTGCAAGCCAATAGGATGCCACATTCAAAGAACCTCATAAAACCACGACCAACTAGAGAATGAATATATCAATAGAGAATGTAGACGTAAATTAAGAATATTCACACAATGTAAAATATAGCTAGAAAAAGGCTTCATACTCTGTCACCAATAACGAAAATATGCCTAACATGAGGAGTCTACTCCCTCCGTCCACTTTTAATTGTTATGTAGCATTTTTCGAAAGTCAATTTGATTAATTTTCAAAGTTAAATTATATTACATATTTAATATTTTAAACAAAAAATTTAGATATTAAAAAACTATATGAAAAGTACTATAGATTGCAATTTTTTGCATATCAATATATGATGAAAAAATACACCGTAAAATATTAGTCAATTTTTTTATAATTTGACTCTAAAAAAAATCATAACAATCAAAAGTAGATGGAGGGAGTACTATGTTAGAAAACTCGTGACAAACTAGAGAATGAATATCTCAATTCACTAATAAAAATATAAGAAAATTCATCGAAATTTATACACGCGAAAAATAAAAAAATTCACAGAACATAATATTCAACAATTAGTGTAGACCCTTATAACCTAAAAACAAAAATATTCACAGTAATGTGAATATACATATCTCTAATACATATACATACAACTCCCATCAATAATAAACCAAAATAAAAGACCATCATATCCTTTTCTTTTCCTGAAAAAAAGTATTTCCGTGTGTTACTGAGCTGGTATATCAGTGTGTTTGTTACTGCAATATTCTCCCCTTTACAATTTGTTTTCCTTACTATTTGGATAATTAAAAAAGATCTCAAATATTTTAAATTATTAGTAATTATTTATGTGACATAAAATACTTTTATGTATTTTCTAAATATGTAGATTTTATTTTAATTTTTTTTTTGAAAATTCTATATTCAAATGCACACCAACAATTAATTAATGTAATCGTCGTACTCTGACTTAAGCCAAATAAATTAAAACAATGAAAGAAAGTATTGGATTTAGTCTAGAAGCAACAATTGGCTTCCGTAATTCATAAAAAAAATACACTGTTTTGCTAAATTAAAAACTATTAATTTTATTTATATAAATATATGTTGCCTCTCTTTATTTTTCTATGTATATCTACTTTCTTATATTTTGATATTCCTCAATAAATTTTATGTTTTCAACTCAACTTCTAGGAAGTTTCAATTTGAGCCTTTGGATTTGCTTTTAAATCAATCGCCGCAAGAATTCCTATTAATCATACTACGTACAAACTGGAGGACAAGAATGCCAGCATATTATATTTCATGAAAAAACTAAGCAGCTTGTTCTGTAAACATTATATTAAAAAACACATACACTATATTGTTGTGACTTTCGAGCACAAGAATAAATAAAATAATTAATTAGCAACGTAACAGTACGTTTACTAGGAGGGGCCGGGAGGACTTTGCTTGCTGTTATAAGAACAAAAAAGTCTATGGTGAAAGCAAAGCTTTCAACAAAATCAAACCTAACAAATTTAATGTTTTAATTCAAAGTCACATCAATACTCGATTGGTCCCAAAGTTAATCATTGGTTTTGCTCTACAATGCCCAAAATGACCACTCCAAAGCTAAGCTAAGTGGTTGCATCATAAACATATTACGTAGAATGTTGAAATTAAAAAATTATCAAAATAAGAAAAATACATTTTTTGTTTAGACAAATTGAAAAAAGTAATACAAACATTTTTTTTAATCACGCCTCCCTAAGAGCTTCTATGCATGCACATTTTTACTACTATTGACTTGAATTCAAAATTTTAGAGTTGAAAGTGGAGGGTGCTAATCCAAATAACTCACTCTTGTCTAATACAAACAAATTAAAAAGAAAAAAAGTATAATTTTTTTATCATTAATAAAGCAAATGTGCATGCCAATGTCCACACCGCATATCGGTATATATATATATATATATATATATATATATATACGGTGTGGACATTGGCATGCACATTTGCTTTATTAATGATAAAAAAATTATACTTTTTTTCTTTTTAATTTGTTTGTATTAGACAAGAGTGAGTTATTTGGATTAGCACCCTCCACTTTCAACTCTAAAATTTTGAATTCAAGTCAATAGTAGTAAAAATGTGCATGCATAGAAGCTCTTAGGGAGGCGTGATTAAAAAAAATGTTTGTATTACTTTTTTCAATTTGTCTAAACAAAAAATGTATTTTTCTTATTTTGATAATTTTTTAATTTCAACATTCTACGTAATATGTTTATGATGCAACCACTTAGCTTAGCTTTGGAGTGGTCATTTTGGGCATTGTAGAGCAAAACCAATGATTAACTTTGGGACCAATCGAGTATTGATGTGACTTTGAATTAAAACATTAAATTTGTTAGGTTTGATTTTGTTGAAAGCTTTGCTTTCACCATAGACTTTTTTGTTCTTATAACAGCAAGCAAAGTCCTCCCGGCCCCTCCTAGTAAACGTACTGTTACGTTGCTAATTAATTATTTTATTTATTCTTGTGCTCGAAAGTCACAACAATATAGTGTATGTGTTTTTTAATATAATGTTTACAGAACAAGCTGCTTAGTTTTTTCATGAAATATAGAATATGTTTGAATTCACCTCTGTCATGTCTATGATGATTAATAATGTATATAATACAACTTGTAGAAGCTAGCATGCATGAACTCGGTGAATTACAAGTTCCAATATCAACAAACAATATGTATACTATATATGTATCAGTCTAATTTAATTGAAATCGGCTATAAGGATTTTCAAAATATATTAGAATTCAAATAAAGCTAAGCAGGCTTAAGATCGGAGAGTATGTTATTAGACTACAAATATTTAATGACACTATTAATATTTTACTCATGTTGATGTTGGGTTTCATTTATTCGGCAAATTAAAGAGTAGACAAAAGGTGCACTCTTCTATATAAAAATTTCTTTATTTTAAGGTTAGTTTTGAAACATTGCTAAAACTTTCCATAAATATTTGAGACAAAGGGAGTAGTAGTATATCAATACACATATGACCAAATTAAAATTTGCATTAGCTATTAAGTAATGTACTAATGGTAATGTACTCTTATATCTTATTTATGAGTATTATAATATATTATATTAACGCTATGTTATAAAAGTGTCATGATCCAAAATCTCATTAGACGTAAGGGCACCTAAGCCACATGAATCAACTGCATGCTTTCCCTCCTACAAAAATTTATTGACACTATTAATATTATATCATATAATTGTTTTCTCAATTATATATAAAGTAAGTATATATAAGTATTGGTTTCTTTATGTACTTTTTAGTTAGTGTTGTTATTTGTATTATATTTATGTTGGTATTAATTCCTACCAAGTACGAAGCTTCATTTGACCTTTATTATTTTGTTCAATCAATCCTAGGTGAACCAGTAACCACACTACAAGAAAACAATGCTACCATTTAATTAGTAAATTCTAGGTGAACCAGCAAAAACAATATATATACATACTAATACTTGCATAATGGCTTGCAATCACATGTTTTCATTCTGATTTCATATCACGAGAATAAAATCACGAGATAAAATCACATGTCAAGATATTTACTAATAGTTATGTTTTTCAAACAAACATTTACGAAAGTACGTAATATTTTCTTTATACGTCGATTAAAAAAAAACTTATAGAGGGGGAGATACTATTTCACTAATTGAGTCACAAATACCTAACATATTCATATCTAAGGATTTTCCACAAAATGGTGACTTTTAAAATCACAAGTTTTAAAAAAATAAAAATAAATTGTGTGCTTAGTTAAACACTAAACTTTATTAGTCAACAATTCTGAAATTAGGTCTTAGGCCCTAACTCACATCTCAAAAGTTAGCTTAAAGGGAAGAGGATTGTTCAAGCCTTATAAGAAGTCCACCTATCCCATTAACCACCAATGTGAGACTTTTTTATTCTTTAATAACAATAACTACGAATCGATCGACAAAACCAAATAATTGACTCAAAATTTCTAATTGTTTTATTTTTATTTTTTAAAATAAATAAATTATACCTGCATAAATAATTTATTAAAAACAAAAATAATTATGATGGAGAACTCTTAGATTTGCTCAGTATCACATCATTTTATTATTATTATTATGTTGGAAACTATGGGTGGATATGATGTCCCGCAAAAACATGAAAACGTTATGGAAGAGTCCACAACAAAACTAAAAGAATGATATAAATTGGCCCAAACATATATAGCAGTGGGCAGGAAACAGGGGCAAGTGGGGGACTACATGTATAATTAGGTACGGAGTTAGTAAGGCTCTAGTGATTTATTCGGATCTTTTTTGGCAGAAAATTATACTGTTTATATATGGTTAAAATTATATTTTTTTTTATATATAATAGGATGTTAAATTTCCTTCAATTTTTTCATGCGTCTACTTTTTCCTATTTTGAAAAACTCAATGGAAATTCAGACCACGCTATTAGAACAATGAAGTGCATAATCTCCTTCCAACAAACCAGAATGATTCATATATATATATATAAATATATATACCACCTACTTTTTAAATTTCAGGGGGGAATAGTTTCTTTTAATTAGTGTTGTTATTTGCATTATATATGTTGGTAATATTTGCTACCAAGTATGAAACTTCATTTGACGTTTCTTATTTTTGTTAAATCAATCCTAGGTGAGGCAATAGCCACACTACAAGACAATAAATCAACAATGCCAGCATTTAATTAGTAGTAATTAGTTTGTCAATACGTACTTAATATACAAATGATAAACAAATACTCTTCCTCCTTAATCAGAGATCTCGGGTTCGAGTTCTCTAAGTATGAAGTAGTTTTTGTTAGGGAGCGATTTACCCCAATATGATCAATACTTTTCGATGTGAATTCAAATTTAGTCGGACTCCAAAAAAAAAAAGGAGAAACAAATAAATGTGTAACAGACTTGTATTGATGCTTTGCTTACTTAAGAAATGCGACAGAAATTGGAATATATTTGGGGCCAAATATATGTCAGCCAACAAATTAAATGTGAAGCCACTAATGAGGCTACATGATTGGAGAGAAATATGCATTCCTATATAATTGATGATTACCTAACGTAAGACAAATTTAAATTAAGTTGTAGCTGGCAACAATTAGCTTTCACATAATATACTTTTCTTGATCATAACCTATACCCTATTTACTAGGCTAACTACAAATTGAAATATATAATTTGAAGTTTATGAGACTAAAATTCTAACCATTTTAAAGTACTGAATTCTAAATTAATAATTTTATATTTATTAAATAATATTTTTAAAGACATACTTTTTTTGGACCAAAATTATAATCTGTCGTCTCCAACAAATATGATACTCATAATTGATGAGTACGGAAACAATTAAAGTTTTGATAAATTTATAGAAAGTAGAAATCCAGAAATGAAGGATATTTTATATGCATTTGAATTGAAATAGGAAAGAAAATAGAGGGGCTATGAGCTAAGTCGATTCCTTAGAAAATACTTATCGTTGCTACTTGCGTGCTGCCAACTCTCTTTCCAAGTACTTCTGGATCCTCGAAGCCATCGTGCTAATGAAAATAGACTGACTATCGAAGATATTTTACATTGTTTAGTCTACATTGATTTTTACACAAGTATGTGGGTTATATCAAATATTTATAATTTATAAACCATTTGAAATTAATAAATGAATATGAAAATATATATGAATTAACTATAATTAGGTCATAAAATTTTGTTTTTATTATCTTGTAGTGTAGTTATGAGTGTTCATGGGTCGGTTTGGATCGGTTATTAGTTAAAATTGAACCAATTTAATCGATTTTTAAATTGTTAAAATCAAACCAAACTAAATATAATATACATATATTTATCGATTTGGTTGTTATCAATTTCAGCTCGATTGTTGAATATTAATCATACACCAAAATAAAAATAACAATTCACTCAAAAGAAAAAGAGAAGAAACAACAATTCATTCAAAAGAAAATAAATTGTCTCTGTGTCGTAAAGAACTCCAATTATGTTTACTTCTGCTTATTTAATATACTAAACAACATAAACTTACGGAATAATGCGTAAGCTATCAATCGCACAAATAACACATCATATCTTATTCTTTTTCATTATAATGCTGCATTTTTCGCATAAAAAAATATTCATACAAATAATATATTATGCATATATAATTATAAAAAATATATGTATATAATTTGTCGGTACGATTCAATTATTTCTTTATTTTTTTAATAAAATCAAATCAAATAAAAAAATATTATATTTAATCAGTTGAATTTGATTTTTCAATTGAATCAATTTTTATCCTAACCGTGAACAATCGAACTGAGTAGTAAATTATTATTTTTGTTGTTTTTCCCTGATTGCGCAGCGTACAAGGCGTGTGTCCCACCAGTTTGCACCGCCCACACAACATATGCCAGCCTTAGCCCTTAATTAGGAGTTGGACTTGGTCACATTGGGCCCCCTTAATTCATTTCTTTACAATTTCTTATTTCCACTCAAACCGCGTTCCTTTCAGTTCACTCTAATTTCTTAGGTGTTATTATATGTATATATAGCATTATACATTCTGCATCTCTCTCCACACATCCACATCTTTACCACTCATAAACATCACATTGAACAAAAAACAAAAGAGATTTTCCAACCAAAAAGTGGCATCTTCTACTCTTAAAATACAAGCTGCAGACATGCAAGAAAAGTCGAAAATGCAGAGGAAGAGATCATTGGTGGCTCGTAGAGCTTGGAACGTTCTCCGTCTAGCCTTATTATGGGCGAGAAAAGGTGGCATTTTCAAGAACAAACACCTTGTGGATCTCCGTTTGCTTCCTAAATATTTTAAAAGTCTCCGTCATACCAATGATCACTACGGGGCACTACATTATGGGGAGCGTGAGTTTTCATTTGATGACACCCCTATCTTTCATGTTAAGATGCATCGCCCTGCTTCCTTGCGTTTCAAGATGCCTAACATACCCTGCATTAAACCTCAAGTCGACTTTGACAATGATTATGAGCGCGAGGATGAAATGTACAATGATAATAATAATGATGACGCTCCTAGGAAGAGCTTCTTGAAGACTGAATGTCAAGAGGATGAGTATATGTCTGAGGAGATCGTTGCTAGTGGCGATGATGAAGCTATTGATATGAAGGCAGAGGAGTTCATTGCAAAGTTCTATCAGCAAATAAAGCTGCAAAAACAACTGTCATATCTACAATACCATGAAACGCTCGCTAATTAATGGAGGAGAGAGAGCTGCAGACGCTTCTCAGTAACGACAATCTACGAATTCATGTATCCAAATCCTGCATTAGTATTCTTTCGGTATAGGACATTTTTGTAGATAGATGAGGTATTCCATTCAAAAAATGCAAAATAAAAGTATCAAAGTTCTCTTTTCCAGAACGAGCTGATATTTATTTGGAGTATATATTTTTCTTGGTTTCTGATTCAATTTTGAAGTTTGTTAAGTGAACATTGTATTTTTCTTATACGAAGGTTCAAACTATAGAATCCATGCTGCAAGGGCTTTTACACTCCATCATGCTTTCATGTTCCAAAGTTTCTGGCTATAATACAATCAGTTTACCAACACTTTGATCACTCATTGGATCATAAATAAAACAAAATGGCATAATTTCACAACATAATCGGGTTTCCATTGAGTCTGATCTGAATGAGCAGTAAATGTATAAAGCACTGCCAACCTCGAAACAATTCTTAATTTTGAAGGGAAAAAAAAGGAAAATGAGGTGACATCCCAAATGCAGTAGAGAACTAAAGCACTCAAACTAAATCTTCAAAATTATCTGTCGTCAACAAGGTTGGCGGATAACAAGAAGATGGGTATCAGCTAAATCACTTCCAAATGATTGACAGCCATAGCACGCAGCTTCATACTCGAGGGGGCTTTGTGTCGACAGGCAGAACAGTAAATGTACATCCACATGAATCTCACGACAAGCTTAAGAGAACTGGGAGGATCACACCACAAAATCAGATTTCCTGCAATCAAAATCACTTGGGAGATTAAATTATTGGAAAGAAACTAAATATTTGACAGAAATCAACCAGGAAACCATTGCTTGGACACAGGAGACCCACTAGACTACTAATTTCGAATTTTATTTTCCCATTTTTTCCACCAATATCCAGTGAAAAAAATTGTTCAATTTGTATAGGGGAATACGTTCTGAGACTTCGTGTACCTTGTGAGCAAAAAGTTATCCAACTAGTTAGTGCTGATGTTTTGCTTATATGCTTCCATTCTGCTGAGTCTTGTCGTGAGCTTCTAACTGTCCTGTTGCTGCCATGATAAGACCTACAGTACAATAAGAATTATAAGTTATTTCTTCTACTGCTGGTAATGGTCTCACAGCAAAAAATCAAAATAAACAAGTTGCGAAATCTGTAGAATCCTGTTCTGGGACTGCAATGACGCAGTTTCATCATATAATTTCTAAAGATTAAAAAGAATCATCATGATATAAGTGATTATGCTATTGCCTTAGCTAAAAACAATGTAGTTTTTCTGTACTACCAGAAATCAACCAAGAAACCCCAAAAGAGAAAAAAAGAAGATATCCCAATCTCTAACAGCTACTACGCCTCAATCCCAAATAAAAATTACGTAAAAATAAGTAAAAACACACATAAATAATAGTAGTAATAACAATAATATTAGAAGTTCTATAACAAGACTTAATCCTACTCTCCACTAGTAGATATCACCTATATGAATCTTTTTCTTACACTGTTTTCTGCATTGATCACAAGAAATTGTATGTCTGTCACGACAATTTCCCTCCAAGTGATTTAGGTTTATCTCACACCTTTTAACACCTTCACATACATTACACTGATGGGCACTCCATTATATCACGAACAATGATAAAAAGGAATACTGCAAAAACAATATGGGCAACTGCTAAAATGATGGCTTTGCCATCTTAAATAAACTACTACATTTTGACTTTGCTGCATTTACACAATCCATTCACAGAAAATGAATCCAGAAACACTAAAAAGCAACACCATATGCATGATATATTGCATCAAGTTTGCAGGTCATTATTAGTTTGTATCAAAACCGAAGTCAACCAACTAATTCCTACCTAGAAAAGGAGCTGAAGGCCTCCCTGGCCTTGACTTGTATTCAGGATGAAATTGCACACCAACATAAAATGGGTGACCAGGAAGCTCCAATATCTGCATAAAGAATAAGAGGATGAGAAACGGGAGAAAAGTTTACAAGCAATAACAACAAGAATAAAAGCAATGAACTTAAAGTGAACCAATAATCACTTGAAAATAAAACTTGTAACAGAGTATCAAACTAAAGGATTGTAAACAATAGTTTTCACCAAGTCAACAGCAATTAAAGCCTGTAGTCCAAAATCAAACCTCCATTCGTTTTCCAGTTTCATCCCTTCCCACAAATCTCAGGCCAGCTTCTTCTAAAGTGCCTACAACTTCAGGATTGACCTGCAATATACACCACCATTTTATTCCATGAGGATGACAGCATAATTAATGCAACATGCATTACAATGCAACAAGTATAGGCTTATGCTAACCTCATATCTATGGCGATGTCGTTCATCCACATGCTTAGAATTGTTATACCTGTCAAAAGAAAAGATGTTAAGCGTGCACAAGGAAAAACACAATGGGAATCTACAAGAAAAAATTTCTGTTCTTTAACGGGTAATAATATATTAGAAAAGCATCAATTGGACATGCAACCCATAAATAGAGAGCAAAACAAAAACAAGCCAGTAGAGATCCACAAAAAAACCCATCTTAAATCTTGTATCTAAATTACTCTTAGATAGGTGAACGAGAACAAGCTAGTATTTCGATGAGAGCAGATGGGTGAACTATATGATAGGCAATCCACAAACGAGCCCGCCATAAAATCATATCTATGCTCCTGATACAGAGAAGATGCGTAGAAATTGGCTATCCTAGACTTAGAGCATGTTTGGATCGACTTAAAAGTTGGTCAAATCTACTTCTAAGTCATTTTTAGCTTTTGGGAGTGTTTGGCAAAGTTAAAAATAACTTAAAATAAGTTTAAAATGACTTTAAAAAAAAAATTAAAAAACTAAAAGTAGGACTCCCCCTACTTTTTATTTTTCGACATAAAAATCATTTAAGTTTGACTTTTTGTTTTTTGAATTAAAAGTTGCTTTTTTAAGCCAATCCAAACGGGCTCTTACTTCAAATCCTTAAACTCCATAGAAATCTAATTGATCAAATCTGGTCAAGACACTGTTATGATGAATAAATGGTATTTGATAACGTAGAAGTGTGTGAACATATATCTCTTACAGCTTTGACATGATACAATCAGGAGTCTGGAACAATGTTTTCCTAGATCCAAGCCTCATAGTGCTTCCCATATGTGTCTTTGACCCCTGCAATTTTTTTAAGCCCATGATATCAGAAAAGCATCAACAGAGAAATATATAAATGAGACAAATACGGTTTCATTTCTTTGTAATATTACAAAGAGCACACTACCTCAGGCATGAAAATTACAACAAGGTCCGGTGTATGGGGGTCAAACTCTTCACTGTTTGCTTTCTCCAAACGCAAAACCTGCAAAATTCAAAAGAGATACTGCCACATCAAAGAGATGGTTAACACAAAATATTCCAATTTGACATCGAAAGAATCAACTTACAGATCTGGCAAACTCGATTACAGAAATCTGCATCCCTAAACAGATTCCAAGATATGGTACGTTATTCTCCCTAGCATACTTTGCAGCCAATATCATCCCCTTGACCCCACGATCACCAAACCCACCAGGAACCAAGACACATGCTGCACCCTGTAAAGGTTGGTTTCATCTCAATAGCTTGTAAAATGAGTTATAGAGTACTTTATCAAGAAATGAGTTATACAGTAATAGCTGAGCGCCTCGAATGAAATCACCAGAAATGGTAAGTAGCAGCATAAGACGCGCTCAAACATTTCTGTGATCTTAATAATCATAACGAAAAAAACATATTTGGGGGATAGAACGGTTAGCTAGACTGCCAAAAGCCTTACTGTAGTGGCATATTCACATGCATTTTTTTAAAGAAAATAAACACTGGGCTTTACTTAACCCTAAAAGCTATAGATGAGGATTGCCCAAGACTATTTAAGGAGTGTAACTTATATTATATGGAGAATGACTTGTTCCTTTCTATTCATCAAGACAAGATACTTATACAAATACTATGCTTCTATGAAAGGAAAACTAATCAAAGTAAATCAACTAAGAATCTGCTCCTATAATTAAATTAGCTATATATGGAAGATATAATATTTACACCTATTATATTCTATAACACTCCCCCTCAAGCTGGAGCATAGATGTTGATCATGCCCAGCTTGTCACAAAGATAATTAACTCGAGCTCCATTTAACGCCTTTGTGAACAAATCAGCTAGTTGCTCTCCTGTCTTTACATAACCGGTGGAAATCAAGTTATCTTGGATCTTCTCACGAATAAAGTGACAATCTACCTCGATATGCTTTGTTCTTTCGTGATACACAGGATTTGAGGCAATATGAAGAGCAGCTTGATTATCACACCAGATTTTTGTTGGTTTAGAATGTATCCACATGATCTCACATGTGGATTGCGCCATAGCTCTATATTCAGATTCTGCACTGGATCGCGATACAACACCTTGTTTCTTACTTCTCCATGACACCAAATTACCACCAACAAAGACACAATAACCAGTAGTAGATCGTCTATTGGTTTTACATCCAGCCCAATCAGCATCAGCAAAGCACTCAATGTGAGTATGTCCGTGGTTACCATATAAAATGCCAAGTCCAGGGGATCTTTTCAAGTAGCATAAGATCTGTTCCAAGGCTTCCCAATGTTTGACTGTAGGTGCAGACATGAATTGACTAACAACACTCACTGCAAAAGCAATATCTGGACGTGTTACAGTGAGATAGTTTAGTTTCCCTACTAACCTCCTATATCTCTCTGGATCATCAAAGGGGCTGCCATCATCACGGGTCAGATGCACATTAGGGACCATTGGAGTACTACAAGGTTTGGCTGCGGACTTTCCAGTTTCCACAAGTAGGTCAAGGATATACTTTCTCTGAGATAGAAAGATTCCCTTCTTGCTTCTAGTTACTTCTACTCCCAAAAAATATTTTAGTTGTCCCAAATCTTTTGTGTGGAATTTAGTATGCAAGAATGACTTGAGTGAAGAGATCCCCGAATAATCACTTCCTGTAATAACAATGTCATCAACATATACCACAAGAAGAATAATGCCAATTGTTGATTGTTTATAAAAGACTGAGTGATCACACATGCTCTTTTTCAGCCCAAATTCCTGAACTACTTCACTGAATTTGCCAAACCAAGCACGAGGGCTTTGTTTCAAACCATACAAGGATTTCTTTAGGTGACAAACTTTACCATACTCCCCCTGAGCAACAAATCCAGGTGGTTGCTCCATATACACTTCTTCTTGGAGATCACCATGAAGAAATGCATTCTTGATATCTAGCTGGTGCAACGGCCAATTCTTAGATGCAGCTAAGGAAATAAATAAGCGAACAGAAGTGAGTTTAGCCACCGGAGAAAAT
This sequence comes from Solanum tuberosum, assembly GCF_000226075.1. Taxonomy (NCBI): domain Eukaryota; kingdom Viridiplantae; phylum Streptophyta; class Magnoliopsida; order Solanales; family Solanaceae; genus Solanum; species Solanum tuberosum. The sequence goes on along the minus strand of NW_006239030.1, from coordinate 1,184,091 downwards.
GTGTCTGAATAATCCACCCCATAAGTCTGAGCATATCCTTTAGCCACTAGTCGAGCCTTAAGTCTAGCCACAGAGCCATCTGGATTAACTTTGACCGCAAAGACCCATTTGCATCCCACTGCCTTCTTTCCTTTTGGTAAATCCACCAAGTCCCAAGTGTGATTCTCATCTAGTGCATGTATCTCCTCAAGCATTGCATTATACCATCCAGTGTGACTCAAGGCTTCCTTAACTGTCTTAGGAACAACGATAGAGTCTAGAGAAACAATCAAAGATCTAGACATAGAGGATAAATGACCATAGGAAACAAAATTAGCAATGGAGTATGGAGATTTGCAACTACGTGTACCTTTGCGAATAGCAATAGGGAGATCAAGATCTTCTGGAAGATCAGACGAATGAGGATCTGATGACAAAGGGACTGGTGCAGAACATGTATCAATGGCCTCTCGCCTCCTCGAGTAAACTTGTACAACCGGAGGTCTTACTACCGTAGATGGTGCAGGAGCTGATGGTACAGTATCCGATTGATCCTCAATAGATGATCTGAGAGATGGAGGGACAATATTTGATTCTTCTGTCAAAACACGGGTGACCTCATAGACTAACCACTCATCTTCCTCCCCTTGACTTGTAGAAATAGGAGGTGCATAAAAGAAAGGTGTAGTCTCTGAAAATACCACATCAGTTGATACCAAATATTTGCCAAGTTCAGCAGAATAACATCGATACCCCTTCTGAAGACGAGAATAACCCAAAAAAACGCACTTCAATGCCTTTGGATCCAACTTAGTGACAGATGGTCGAACATCTCGAACATAACAAGTGCTTCCAAACACCTTAGGTTCTACTGGAAATAGTGACTTGTTTGGAAACAGAACACTGTAAGGCACATTACCAGCAAGAACAGTGGATGGCATACGATTAATCAGAAAACAAGCCGTAGAGACTGCATCTGCCCAAAACTGTTTAGGAACCTTCATTTGGAACAAAAGTGCTCGAGTTGTCTCAAGTAGATGCCTATTCTTCCTCTCAGCAACTCCATTTTGAGAGGGTGTATCAACACATGAAGACTGGTGGAGAATACCGTGTTGTCTCATGTATGATTGAAATGATTCTGACATATATTCTTTAGCATTGTCACTCCTTAGAATACGTACCGAAGCATTGAATTGTGTTTTGACTTCAGCATAGAAGGCACAAAAGTGAGTAAACACTTCTGAGCGACTCTTCATGAAATAAATCCAAGTCATACGAGAAAAATCATCCACAAAAGTAATAAAATACTTATGCCCAGTTTTGGAAATGACAGGGCATGGTCCCCAAACATCAGAATGAACCAACTCAAAAGCTGACTCAGCCCGCTTATTAACCCTTGGACTTAATGAGCTGCGATGATGTTTTGCAAATCGACATGACTCACATTCTAATGAAGAAATATTTTGGAATTGCGGACAAAGCTTCTTTAGCAAAGGTAGAGATGGATGTCCCAATCGACAATGTGCTTCAAATGGAGACACAACACTAGAGCAGGCAACAAACTGAGGCCCCCATTCATCCAAAATATAGAGATCGTCAGATACATGTCCTTTACCAATAACCTGATTCGTCTTAAGATCACGAAACAAACAATGATCCGGAAAGAACGAAATATAACAATTAAGGTCTCTGGTAACTTTGCTAACAGAAATCAAATTGAAGGCCAACTTTGGTAGACTTAATACTGATGACAAGGTAATAGTGGAGGTTGGTTTAACAGTCCCATATCCATCACTGTTACAAGTTGATCCATCAGCTACAGTAACCGGAGAGGGAGCTTTGTGTGACTGAAAACTAGTAAAAATGTTAGAATTACCGGTCATGTGATTTGAGGCACCTGAATCAATCACCCATTTATTTGAAGAGGTGATTAGACATGTTTTATCTGATTTAGTAAAGGCATTAACTGAGGTGGATTCCTTCAATAATTTCTGATATCGAGAGAATTCAGCAAACTCCTTTGAGGAAATCAAAATCATTTTATCAAACCTTTGAGTTCCCTGATTACAGTCAGTCATATTCCCAACAAAACGCTCACGGTACCAAAATGAATTGGTGGACAAACCAACAAGTCCCAAACAGACTATAATCCCAAAGAAAAGACAATACAATCACCAAAATAAAATGACTAACCAGATCTGACCGCTCCAAGACCAATCTGGCCGAATAATTAGAAACGAAGGGGATGTTGACCGGAAAAAAAACAACAATGTCTGAGAAGCCAACAGATTTTCTGGACAGCAACCCAAAAATTAGAAGGATGGACAGGTCGTCTTCTTTGATACTGCGTTTGAAAGTTTCGAGTTCCGACTAAATAACCTTATCGAAACAGCTCCAGAATGACTCAAGCTTCAGATTTGAGTTCACAAACAGATCTCCCACAAATATTCTTAGCACCCTTCTTGAATTTCCAGAATTTTGAAGTCACCAGCTTCACTCGAGAAAGGCAGACAATCAAGCTTCAGATTTTAGAGTTTCAATCCGAACCCAGATGCCACAAATGGATTCAGTACACTTAGACAATCAATTTCTCTAACACAGAAATGGTGTCCAGATTCAAAGGTGAAAGATAGAGCTCTCAACTACTCCCCGAAGCCACAGTAGCTTCCGGCGAAGTCACAGTGACTTCCGGCAAAGCCAAATCCCAGCTTAGACAGTTGCTTTGATACCATGTAACTTATATTATATGGAGAATGACTTGTTCCTTTCTATTCATCAAGACAAGATACTTATACAAATACTATGCTTCTATGAAAGGAAAACTAATCAAAGTAAATCAACTAAGAATCTGCTCCTATAATTAAATTAGCTATATATGGAAGATATAATATTTACACCTATTATATTCTATAACAAGGAGACAACGATCCATTCCCTCAACCAATGTGGCATACTTAACACATCTCAAGCGAGCAATCATGCAGACATACCATAGGAAAAGCATAACCACCACGCTAGAAATGATGCACCAGAAAAAGAAAAAAGAAATAAGAAATACTGCATTGACAGATTATTCATCTCTCAAAATGCACATATTAAGAGGCCATCGAAATTAATAAACTTCCCCTTCAACATAAAAGGGTGGTCTTCATAATTCATGTCTAAGAGGGAACTGACACTAAAGAAGCAAACAAGAATGATGAATGACATAATTATTCCTACTAAGCACAGATCAAATTTTACCCTTAGAGTCTTCCAGGCTGTTGCATAAGCTTCTGGGGCCTGATAGAAAAAAGATAAGATAATTACGATCAGAAACGTATAACAGCACCTAACCAAAAGTAGAGAGAAATCTAAGTACCGATTGAGCACTATCATCTTCAAGATCTGATGCTGCAATCCAGTCAATGGATGGCTTAAATGAACATGCAGTACATGCATGCAAAAGGGCCTAAAATTTATGAAGAAAAATTACAAAACAGACAAGTCAATATCACAACATAAATGAACATTGGATAAATGCATCCAGGAGGGACCATTCATATGGAAAGAAGCAAGAGAAGATAAAGAACAAACAGCTAATCACTTATAACCATGTTTTTTCTATTTCGAAACTAGAAAGCAGGACAATTAGCACAGTGCCATGGGAAAACCTGCTTTCAAAGAAAAGCCAAAGCTATACTCAAATGATAAACTCTGTCATGATCAAATGAAAAGACACATCCCAAACACAATATATCATCTTAAATAAAGACAAAGATGATGCATGTTCTTTGTAGTCTCATATTGTTACCTTCACTACAGATAAGTAAGAATCTGTTAATCCAACATACTTCCCAACCATTGCAATTCTAACCTGCAGAAAAAAAAGTAGTTATTCAATTACAATGTACATATTTGTTAAAAGTACCTATATTCTTTAGATCCTACTAACAGATTTGGTGAGGTTGTCAAAGGTCTCAGCTCTTTTCGTCCACTCCCGTAAATCGACAGGTTTCGCGACGCTGACACAGAAAAAAATAATCAGTGGAGACATTGTGCACCTTATGTCTTCCATGAAAATCTAACTTGCTCATTGTAGACCATATCATTAACAGCCACTAGAACTAAGAGAGCAAAATAGTGCTGGAAAATCATAAATAAGAGAACTGCATAAAATTTATCCAAGTTTAAAAACTATTTTTCTCATTTCAGTAGAACAGTAAGGAAATATGAGATACGAAGAGGACAATCAGATTCTAAATCTAAATTACTGCTAAAAGGGTAACGGAGAGGTAGTCTGTTACCTCATTAAATCCATTTGCTTTAGAATGGCATCATGAGCATTTTGGTTCTGTTACAAATAGGTAACTTTAGGAGCAATATTCATATCATATACGGCAAAGGACAAAGTGTAGCAGTTGGTAGACCTACCTGAAGCAAGAGAGGAATATGCCAAATGTTTGGAACATCATGGATATTCAGGATGTTGGCAACCTATAGGGAAGCAGATCAAAACAGGAGAAACGAAAAAAGACTTCAAATTTTATATGCAAAATCACAGAAGGCCTCACTTAGGTTAAACTTACAGGAACGTGACAAAACTGTGAAAGCTTCTGTTTTGTGTTCTCTAGTAAGGGCTGCAACAGAGTAAATATCTCAATAATATCAGCAAAATGTAGTAGTAGAGAAGCGAAAAATCCTAATATTAAGGTTTAAACTAGTTTTCCAAAATCTTCTAGTCTCTAAGAAACATCTTTTCACGTCACTAGGTAAATCAAATTTACTACATAGTACAGACAGGGAGATAACCTAGTTAATATACTAGTATGAAGTTCACATCTCATTATTTGACAACTGTGGGGAACAAGCCGAAAGAAGGGGAAGGAAAAGGACCCGCACAGAGGGGCAACTGTGAGATCTATACATCTTCTGTGCTCACGCTAGGAGAATAGGCTATTTTTTTTATGACAAGGGAAACCCATAGCCGCTACCCTTTGGGTGCGTAGAGGGTATAAGAGAATAGGCTATTACGCAATTATAATGAAAGTCCAAGTGTAAATAAACCTACTCATATCTTCTAGAAAATATAAAATACAGGAATTTATAGCATAGGAGAAAATACCATACCTGAGCAGACCGGCATGCTAAAAAGTGGGGAGTCAACCCTAATGCTCTCAGTTCCCGCACACTATGTTGTGTAGGTTTTGTTTTCTGCAGAAACATGGAGAACACAATGAGGGGTCTATGGAAAGAAAGAACATGTATAAAACATTCACATGGTTCAGGCATAGATGTTTCATAGACTATTACTTGCTCACCGACAACACCTAGTACAGGTATAAGACTGACATGAATGAGGCAAAAGTTGTCTTGCCCTGATGACCAAAAAAAAAGTTAAAAGGAGGGTGAAATGTGAATAAGAAGACATAAATACATATCATAAGAGGGCATTCCTTGTAGGAATAATATGGTAGATCTTTCTATCAGAAAGCAAAATCCTACTTACCAACTGTGAAATACAATTGTCGTAAAGCCTCAATGAAGGGCATCGATTCAATATCACCTAAAAGCAATAATGTAAGAAGTTAATTGAGAAGAGATGCTACAATATATATATATATATATATATATATATCAACAAAAGAGATGGGGAAGAGGACCAGAGCTTTTAGTAGATTAGATGCATCTGCCTTCTAGACGCACGTACCTACAGTCCCCCCCAATTCAATGACACAAACATCTGCAGCTCCCTCCTTCCCATCCACAGGAGTCAGAGATACCGACTCAATCCAATCCTTAATAGCATCAGTGATGTGGGGAACCACCTAGAGAGAGAGAGAGAGAGAGAGAGAGAGAGAGAGAGAGAGAGAGAGAGAGAGAGAGAGAGAGAGAGAGAGAGAGAGAGAGAGAGAGAGAGAGAGAGAGAGAGAGAGAGAGCAATCCCTTTGAGTAATAGGTTTCTTTGCAGTGATGCATCATGTATGATATCAAATGAAAGTACAATCACCTGAACAGTTTTTCCAAGATAATCACCTTTCCTTTCCTTCTCCAAAACAGACTGGTAACCCACCCAAAAAGGAAAAGAAAAAACCGTCAAACAAATCTCATGCCTGAACAGACGATAGGCATAGATCCATGTGAGACACATAGTCTACATGTATATGATTATTTATAAGAACCTGATATATCTTTCCAGTGGTAATATTGTTGTCCCTTGTCAATGTCACATCCAGAAAGCGTTCATAATTTCCCAAATCTAGATCAACCTGTTGAAGCACATCAGTATTGCAATGAATAAGAGTACACACCTTTGATGCTTCAGAGGAAGACCAGAATCTATTGTATGTAAATACAGTACCAATTTTCTGGTAGGAGACAGTTTTATCACATAAACAAAAGATATTAAAAGAGAATAGGTAACAACATTAGATATCTATCATAACCTAATTTTGAACCATAGAACAGTCTAAACCTAAGATTGTGAGCTCTATCTTGTAAATAAGGGACATAACCAAAGCTTACGTTCTTCTATAAAAGCAAAGTGTGCATCAGTATGAAACATTGTTTTTATTTCGATATGGTAGACTCCAGCCTCAACCCCCACACCCCAGGAGCCCAGTGGCCCTTCCCCACTTCATTCGGTTGGTCATTCGAACCTCAACCTTACGGTTGAAGGTGAAGGATCTCTATAAGCTATTTCTCCCTTATTATTTGAAGTTTATCGTTACGTATGCGCATCTTATACTTACCACTTCCAGAGAAGTATATCTTAAAAATATCAGCAATCCTTGGTGTACTGGAAACAATTTACTAATATGTGGAACAAGTTGGTTCCTATGAGTTCCAATTGTACAAGGACTCATCAAATTAGAGAATGTCAACCATCAAGTACTGGCTCTCCTGCATGATGCAGGCCATATAAGGTAAAACATATCAAAAAAGTAAAGCATGCAATAGGAATATTCAACAAAACTAATTTTCAGTATGCTAATTAATTGTATGAAGATCATCACATCAGAGTCAAATTTAAGAAGGCAATTAAAATAGTTTTTCAGTGTAAACGGGGTGAAGCAAAGGAAGACCTCTCCACCATCATCAAGCACAAAAACCTCCCCATGCTCAAACGGGGACATAGTGCCAGCATCAGTGTTCAAATATGGATCTGCAAAGATGAAAAAGTCTCAGTGTACTTCAGGGATAAACAACAGTAATCAATTCAAGATCTATCAGTACAACAACAGAACTAAGGAAATGCATGAATAATCATCCTGGCATTCAAGCGGGAAATACATGTAATAGCCCCGCGCGAGGCAGGAATCTCTTTTAATTTGGCTCTGTGATTGGTCTTCCCTGCCTAAATACTTTGATTTCCTATATTCCGCTTAGAGGCATCACACACCAAATGAAGGTAAAGACGAATGATAAACAAGATAAGAAGTTAATACAGCCTTCCAATAGACTAATATACGCTTCTGGATGTGCAGGATGCAATACACTTGAAACTTTTTTTCTTTTGTAAAATTTTAGAGCTAAATACATATGAACAGAACGTGAATATCGAGTACTGACAACATAAAGCGTTCACTCCATAACAAGAGCTAATTCTTCACCATGGCCAAAGATCAAATCAGCTACGCAAGAAAGTAAAAATGGGAAAATAGGGGTTTTTTGGTCTGATGAAGAATGTTTTCAGAGAAAGTACTTTCCTTGATGAAATTAGTTCCCTTACGTTCAGTTACCCTGAACTGCGGAAAATATAAGAGAGAAACACTTCTTTCAAATTCTTTTCCAAATGTCCCATTTTCTATGCCATATCAGTTGCTTCAATCATCATCCAAACGTGTATATGGTATGACAGAAACTATTTTCAAGGAAAATAATTTCCTTGATAGAACATTTTCCAGTCTTAGGATACCCTTGAATTCTGAAAAATATTTAATCCAACAAAAATATTTTCCACGAAAAAAGAGCAAAATGGCTTTCCTCTTTATGGACACAGACATTTTTCCTATACCATTAGTCTATTACTTCATATCATTTTAATCAACACATAGTCAAAATACTCTCATCCAAGTTTATCCAGTATCAAAATACTCTCCTCCTAGTTTATCCTATATCTTGTATGATTGTCCTCTTCTTGTTCTTGTTTGGATCAATTCATCTTGTACGATTATCATATGTCACCAACTTCTCTCCTTTTTCTATAAATCACATCACCAAATTCAATATACAACCAAACAAGGGAGATGATACAGAAATTTTCCAGCATACCAAAGACACTGTTATCAACCTTTTAATACTGAGATATCACTAAAGCATAATCCTCCTACCTTACCCTACACCGTAGAGAATTATCATATACTTCTACACCAAATCAAACACTTGGAAAATGATCCATAAGAAACATTTTCCACTGAAACACTTCCCATGAAAACATTCTCCTTCACACAAAACACACTCGAAAAGCAAAGGGGTGCTGAATAAAATCTCTTCTCTCAGAAGTAGAGTAACCTTGAAGCGGTGGAAGTCATCAATTCAAGCCTGGTTATCCTAAATCCCATGTGAGTTTTTCTTTTGGCTAAATTTTTTGAAAAAAAAAAAAAGTTCCTACCATCCTTTTAGATTCCTTCCTTATTTTGATTAATATATCGGAATTGATAAAATTAATCCCATAAATGTATTCAGTAAAAATACCATGCTCCATAGCAAACCTCTTTATGAAGAGAAAAAAATAATGAACTGAAATTTAAGTTGTACTATTTCTTATGCCTAATTATCAAGTAGAAGATTTAGCCTATACGAATATTATTCAGTTGATGAACAGAAGTCCACAAAACCATAACTCCATATGAGATGAAAATGAAGTGCTAAAAAGTGGGGAAAAAAACGAACCAATTTTGATAGAGGTAACACGAAGACCACATGCTTTGAGAACAACGCCGATGCTACTTGCTGTAACACCTTTGCCAAGACCACTGACTACACCGCCAGTTACCAAAACGTACTTCATTCTTGTTTGCCTTCTACTACTGTCTCGTTACTAGGGTTCCGGCGGAGGTGTTGTTGGTCGGAAAACGGAGGGCGTTAACAACAGAGAGGAAACTGTACGCCAAGTGTTTGTGAAAATGCCTGACAGGAGAAGACTAGTATTAAAAAGGCATAGTGTATCTCGAAGGTATGGACTCTTTTATAGAAGGAGAGAATGGAACCTGAAATTTGTAGTCAAGTCATTTTCTTCGTTCTTTTCTTATATATAACGGATCAGTCGTCTCTCCATTTCAGGGCTTCGGTTTCTCTAATTTTTATTTTATTTATTTATTTAACTTCTTAAAAGGGATTTTTAACTTTAGTGGATTCTTTGATTTATAATTTGGATTATTATAATTTTGGATAAATCATTTTAGGGACACAAAATTTATTATAATTGTTATTAATATATTAAAAATCACTTAATAATTTAATTTCAATCTTTAAATCAAATTAACTTATCATAAAAGTTTAATCATTATATCGGAAAGCGTCGTCTTTTTTTTTCTTTCAATTTTTTGTATTTTAAAGAAACAAATCTTCTACTTTGTCGAGTATATATCGTTGTATTGATATATGATTTTTTTAAATTTTAGTGTAAAATTACTCACTACAATCATCACATAGCTAGTAAAATTCATCCAAAAGCATTTTATTTTATATAAAATCTATAAATATCCAAAATTTCAATTATATTAGAAGACAATCTGTAGTATTTTAGAATCAAATACTTATGATAATGTCAAGTGACTTCTTAACTGAACATTATCATGATATCCAAATTTAGAGGTTTTCAAATTTCTGATTGATTTTATAGCATCATGATTGCTTTTAATAATGAATAAAAATGTGATAATTTTATTAATATGATTCCATTTTTGTACATGCACGCGGAATTATATATCTTTACGTGAAAGATACTATATTTATACATTTTTAGAAGCCACAAAATCTCTATATCGCAATCTAATTTCTCATAAATTGTTCGTATCTTTTTCTTTATTATTCTTGCCTCGTTTTTTATATCTACCATAATTGACTTCATGAGTTGTCACAAAAATTTGAATTTATTTTTTATTTTTGAATATCAATCCAGGTGTCAAGAGTGGATATAGCACATATGTCTTTAAGTTGAACTTAGGAAAAATCATACCATCGCAATTTGCAATGAGAATCGTTTTATAGTTTTTAAACTTGACATAATCAAAATTTTCATATGGTATCAGAGTCATGCACATCCTAATTTGTTCACCGATGATGAGATGGTCACACACTTCAACATGGTATCAGAGCCATGCAAATCCTAATTTATTCACCGATGATGAGATGGTCACACACTTCAACATGGTATCAGAGCCATGCAAATCCTTAATTTGTTCACCGATGATGGGCCCCCATTTAGAATTGTTCACGCTCCAATTGAGGTTTGGGCGTGCAGGGGAGTGTTAAGATGTCCCACATCAGTAGATGGATGGAAATTTGGTCTCCTTATATGGACTTGGACAAACCTCCCCTCATAAGTTAGCTTTTGAGGTTGGGTTAAGTTCAAGATCCATCTTTACATGGTATCAGAGCAAACAGAGGTCCTGAGATCGAATCTCACCACCACCCAAAAATGAAAAAGAATTTCCACGTGCTTGGCCCATGAAAAAAAATCAGGTCCGCACGTGAGGGGGCGTGTTGAGAACATAATTAAATAATAAAAGTGTGTTCTCTCTAAAATCAAGAGTCTTCTTCATCGTGTCAAGTTAACACATGAATTTGATAATAAAATAATACTACAAAGAACAATGAAATATAAAAAATAATCATGAGTTGAAATCATGAAACAAAAAAGTTGTAAATTTATATTGACAAAAATGGAGAAATAATAAAATAATACTACAAAGAACAATGAAATAAAAAAAAGGGATAAGGGTCTGAAAAATGCCCCAACTTTGGTCGAATTTGTTTGTTGCGATACTAAACTTTCATGAGGACCTATTACCTCCCTAGACTATTTAATACCGTATTTTAAACATATATATTTGTCCACGTGGACATAAAAAATAATGCAAAATTATAAATAGTAATGTGTCCACGTGGGCATATATATACCTTTAAAATACACTATTAAATAGTTCAGGGGGTAAAAAATACGGTATTAAATAGTCTAGGGAGGTAATAGGTCCTCATGAAAGTTTAGTATCGCAACAGCAAATTCGATCAAAGTTGGGGTATTTTTCAGACCCTTATCCCTATAAAAAATAATCATGAGTTGAAATCATGAAACAAAAAACTTGTAAATTTATATTGACAAATATGGAGAAATATCATACAGTATCTTTAATTTTATAATTTAATAGTTGGGGGTTATGAATATGAAAACTTAAAAGTCGTGAAATTAATTATATTATTAAGAATAGAAGTTTAATAGATATAAGTTATGGAGGTGAAACTTTCAAAGTAAATAAAGAAGGAAAAACATAAATAAAAAATATAAAAGAAAGACCTTTATACTAAATAAAGATATATATTTCTTGAATTGAATAAATAAATAAAAAAGAATAAAGAAAGGAAGAGAAGTGACTTAAGGAAATGTTATAAATGTCATAAATGATGATATTTGGGTAACAAAATCGTAAATTTGTTTCTTAAAAAAAACTTTATATATTATATAGAAATATAAGTTTCTTAAATTGAATAAAAAAAAATTAAAAAAAGAAGTAAAAAGGAACTAAAAAGGGGAAAAAGTGATTTAAAGAAATGATATAAATATCATTAGGGAAGAAATTAAAATAGGAAAAATAATAATAGCATTAATGCTAAAATAAATTAAATATGACTATTGATAAATAAAGAATTAAATGTGACTATCTTTAATATTTAGGTGAATTTTTTGTATTTAAAAATTTTAAAAATGGCCAAAAACCACCACAAAAAAGAGAGAATATAAATAGTTTTTAAGCCCTTAGAAGCATGTCACATCAGTATGTCTAACATTCTACTTTATATATATAGATATGATTATCTCATTTTTATTAACTAGACATTGGAATTCGTACTAGTAGGGTCCAATATATGTAATTTTAGTGTCAATTTATGTGGCACAATTAAAATTTAGAGAGTCATTCAAATTTTTTTATGATATTTTAATATTTGAAGTAAACATCAATGTGATTCATAGTATTATACATGATTTTCAAATAATATATATTACTCCCTATGTTCTAACTTACGTGGCATAGATAGAATTTCAAAAGTCAACCGGGTTGTTTTTGTATATCCTTAAGATATTTCAAGTGCTTAACTATATTATTTTTATGTAATTTTCAAATAATATATGTTACCTCTTCTTTTGCAATTCATGTTGCACCGATAGAATTTTAAGAGTCATTCAATTTTCTTATGTCTATTAAATATATTTAAGTTGTTAATTATCGTGATGTATAGTATTCCTTATACGTTATTTTCAAATGTACAATAAACTAAAGAAAATAAGTTAAAATACATCAAAATAGAGAAAGTATAAAAATTACATAAATACCCCCGTCTAGAAAAAGGTACATTGATGAAGAGATGTTTGCTTCTAGAGTCTTCTATATTGTGATGATTAATAATTCATCATGTTATCTAGTGGGATAAGAGTCTGAAAAATACCCAACTTTGATAGAATTTGTTGTTGCGATACTAAACTTTCATAAGGACCTATTACCTCCCTAGACTATTTAATACCGTATTTTTTACCTCCTGAACTATTTAATAGTGTATTTTAAAGGTATATATGTGCCCACGTGGACACATTACTATTTATAATTTTGTATTATTTTTTATGTCCACGTGGGCAAATATATATGTTTAAAATACGATATTAAATAGTCTAGGGAGGTAATAGGTCCTTATGAAAGTTTAGTATCGCAACATCAAATCCGACCAAAGTTGGGGTATTTTTCAAACCCTTATTCCTTATCTAGTTATACTGATTTTATTTTCTTAAACCTTGTGTCAAATCAAAATCAAAATCAAAATCAAAATCACAAACAAATAAAATTATTGTATATATATATTTTTTATTAGAAATGAAACTTTTTCGGTATTATTTTTTAAAGGGTAAATTTTAGGAATCACATAGTTTTAAGGGAAAAGGGTCAAAAATACCCCTCAACTTTAGTTTATTAGTTGATTATCCCCCTGCCGTTAAAACAAAGTTATTTATACCCTTGTCGTTACTAATTTCACCATTTATACCCCTCAATTGACGGAAATCCC
>NW_006239030.1:1167199-1169761 GCF_000226075.1 Solanum tuberosum | reverse complement strand
ATAAACCGGATACATAATATGCAGCTCGGATACATTAAAAACTAGCTCGAATACATTATAAAATAAATCGGATACATAATATGTAGCTCAGATACATTAATATGTAGCTCAAATACATTAAAGAAATAAGGGATTTTAGAGGTTTTTAGAAATAGAAGGGGATATTGGAAATAAGGGAAACATAAGACGTGTATTTCAGTAATTTTTCCTTTTTAAAATGGAATGGAAGTTATAATGCATGAGTTGCAGTGACAGCTAAGCCCTTTAGGTTGTGACACGTAGGATATGATTTGAAAAAAGTGTAAAATATTTCATGTAAGATGACAAAAATATCCCTCAATTAAGATTTAATTCCTTCATACGCACATGTTAACGAACACATGTGTGCTTGAAGAGTCTTCTATATTGTAATTAGTAATAAAGTAATTAATAATTACTCTGTACGTTATCCAAGGATAACTGACTATCTTTCTATTCCTCTCGTTCCTTTTTATTTGTCACGTTATATTTTAAGAGAGTCAAAATGACTAAGTTTTAAATCTATATTAGATTACATTAATTTCATATTTTAAAATAAAAATTAGATATTCAAAAACTATATGAAAAAACTACAAATTATATTTTTTTTCCATATCAATATGATGAAAAAAACATCTTAAACATGTTAGTCAAAATTCATATCATTAAAGAGTGTTATAAGCAACAAAATGATTGAATTGAAGGCTATTATAGTAAAAAGAAAATTATGATAATTAAAAAAAGAACGAAACGGGGTAATTATTTTTATTTGTAGTTGTTGACATTTCCTTCTCAACATAAATTATAATTAAATCGAAGACTATTTTCAGCAACGATATGATGCGTTGTCAATTGTCATATTTATAAATAGCACACATTTCCCTGATTGTGTGGTGCTCCACAAAACAAGTAGTGTCTATTATATATATATATATATATATTACTTTACTATATATAATAAGTGGGAATATCTACTACTTAGCATATGACAAGTGTTGGATGATATGTGCTTGATAGTGTTGTACATTCTTCTTTTATGGTTGTACCTTTAAAATTTATATTATTGGACAATTTAACACCATTAATTACCTACTACTTTATTAGCCAAAAAGTTTGACCTCATTTGGACCCATTTATTATTTAGGGATAAGGGTTTGAAAAATACTCCAATTTTGGTCGAATTTGTTGTTGCGATACTAAACTTTCATAAGAACTTATTATCTCCCTAGACTATTTAATACTGTATTTTTTACCCCCTGGACTATTTAATAGTATATTTTAAAGGTATATATGTGTCCACGTGGACACATTACTATTTATAATTTTGCATTTTTTTTTTATATAATAAGTGGGAATATCTACTACTTAGCATATGACAAGTGTTGGATGATATGTGCTTGATAGTGTTGTACATTCTTCTTTTATGGTTGTACCTTTAAAATTTATATTATTGGACAATTTAACACCATTAATTACCTACTACTTTATTAGCCGAAAAGTTTGATAGACCCTTAGGATCTCTATTATTTATATGTTTTCAATTTTCAATATATATTGTCTAACTAATTCTTTTTTTCAACCTTTTATTTTAAACTTCTTGAAATTTAATTACATATTTATTACTCTCTCTATGCACTTTTAATTGTTATGCTTTCCTTTTTAGAGTCAAACTATAAGAATTTTAACTAATATTTTACAATGTGTTTTTTCATCATATTCACAGGGAAAAAATTACAATGTATAGTACTTTTTGTATAGATTTTGCATATTTATTTTTATTTTTTTTAAAATATCGAATTAATACAATCTGATTTAACTTTCAAAATTAGTCAAATGGACTTTCAAAAAGCGCAACATGACAAATACAAGTGGACGGAGAGAGTATATTTTAGCTACAAAATATATTAGACGTACAACTTTTTAAAAAATTTAAATTTTTATTGCGTTGACTCTTGAAATCTTATCATTGTCATATGAATTTGAACAAATTATATATTATTAAAAGTTACATAAAAGATGCTATAAATCACAATAATTAGCAATTAAAAATATTTTTAAATCATATAAGAAATTTGGTTGACTAATTGGAATAGAATAACTAACATGTACTATTTGAAAATAACGTCAAAATTTCTAGAATTCACAATAAATTAACAACTGAAAATATTTATGATTATTCACGTGAATTGAAACATGAGTAACCTATATTATTCAAAACTAACGCAAAAATACTATAAATCACAACAATTTAATAACTTCAAATATATTTTTAAGAAAACATATAAAAAATCGACTGATCTTCAAATTCCATTTATATCACATAAATTAAAACAAAAAAAATTAATATTTATTGGGCCCGTGCTGGCACGGGCACCAAATATCTATATATATGTGTGTCACAAATGGAAAAGTCTCAATCAAGGAAGAAACATATATCATTTACAAATGACTTAAAAAGCATTAAAAATTACAATAATTACCAATTTAAAATATTTAAAACCTATATAATACAATACATTGACTCTCAAAATTCTATCAGGCTCA
>NW_006239030.1:1157253-1167124 GCF_000226075.1 Solanum tuberosum | reverse complement strand
TACATAAAAATATTATAAATCACAATAATTAATAACTTCAAACATTTTTAAAAAAAATATGAAAATTTGGATGACTCTCCAAATTTCATTTGTGTCACATAAATTGAGACAACAAAAATAACATATATTGGGTCCATTTTAATTTATTTGTCTTATTTTTTTCTTTTTTTTTATATTTAAAAATTGCGTAAAAATACTATAAATCATGATAATTGACAACATAAAATATTTCAAAAATGTTGTATGTGGGTAGTCTTATTATGCCTTAAATAGCGTCAAAGAAAGTACAGGTCTGTGATAAAAAAACTTATTCCTTTATCCACGCAAACAATTGCTTCAAAAACTTGGTTATTAGCCCCAAAACATACCATTTATATTATTGGCATAGCACGGGCCACATTATCTAGTATATATATATATAAACAATTAAGATACTTGATTAAGCAATGCCTAGTCAAAGTCAGAAGCATCAATAATTCAATTTTCAATGTTCTTTATAGTTTTTTTTTTCTTTTCATTTTAGGAAGAAAAATAAAAAGTGCAAGAATAAAGAAGTTAACTTTTTTGATAAAATAAAAAATTGTCTCTTGGTTTATGTCAAGGTTATTATTCTCTATTTATTTATTTATTTATTTATTTTTCCCTCTCAATTTTTATGCTTTTATTTCCATTCGAATTTCGATAGCAAGTTGACATATTTTTAATATTATATGCTAATTATTGTTTGAAAAATATCATGTAGTTCTTTGGTTATTCTGAGTTTTTGGATGAAATTTTCAGTTTTGAAGGTTTTGAGAAGTTTGACCAAAGTCAACATTCTAACTTATGATCGTTCTGAGTTTTCTGCATGTTTTCTTCTTTTTATTGATCCTTCTCGTAATTTCTATATATCATTTGTAAATAGCGGGAATGAGTGATATGATTTCACGTACGTGTGGTCAAATGAGTATTGGATGAAATTTTCAGTTTTGAAGGTTTTGAGAAGTTTGACTAAAGTCAACATTCTAGCTTGACAAATCCCATTTGAGTTTTGACAGATTTGCTAGGTTCGTAAGGTAGTTTTTGACGATTCTATTAGGTTTGGAAGATGATTTTTAACTTAGTTAAGTGGTTGACGAGAATCTCAAGGCGTTCAGGAGTGGTTGGAGTCATTGATTGAATTCTAGAATTTTAAGAAAATTAAAGTTGACTACGATAAACTTTTTAGCAAGACAACCTTAGTTTGGTAAATTGATGATTCCAACATGTGTGTAACGTGTTTTAAAGTCAATTTGCATATTTAGTTTATTTTCATGGGTTTTAAATGATTTTCGAGGGTCTATTTCGTGACTTGATTGAATTCAAGCACTATAGAATTGTTGTCATATAGGTTGGTGTATTCTTTGTGTTCGTTAGACCCTTGTTGCGTTTGCGAAGGGCAATTGAGATTGAGCATTGCAATCAATGTGGGTCCAATCACAATCGCGTAGAAGGGGTTTAATCAGGTTGGATTGATGTTAATACATCGCGTTCGCAGGGTTTGAGTTTGGATCAACATCATGATCGTGAAGGGACCATCGCGTTTGCGATGAAGAAAAACACATGAACATATTTAAACTTTTAATTTTGAACTTAGATTTCATAACTCGAATTTGGAAGATTGAAATCTTGGTCTTGGATGATTGCAACAAGGTTCCGCTCGATTTCTTTGTGGGGTAAAATTTTAGGGAAAACTACCTAATTAGACATACATCCATACCATATATACTAATATTATCTCTACTTTCAAACAATTACATATATTGCCACTTTTAATATTTTATACCATATATTTTAAAAGATATAATTAGATACACTAAAACCCTTAAAATTAGAATTGATTAATTATCTTTACATTCAAAAATCAAAATTAATAGTTCAAATACCTTTCTCTCTCATCAAGCCCCTCCCTCAACCTTCTCCATAAATCGTCTATCCCCAATTCCCCACCCCCACCCCCACCCCACGCCCCCAATGTATTATTTTAGTTGCAATGTATTTGGTCATATAATTCATTTTATGTATCTTAGTTTTTATTTCATATATTTAATATGTTTCAGTCAAGATATCTTTACATGGCAGTGCTGCGTATCTGATTTGATTGTTTCATGTATCTAAGCATGTTGTTATATGTATTTTACAGTGTTTAATTTACATGTATCTAATACGATAAATAGTGTATCTGAAACTGTTAAAAAATATATTTTCTTAGCAAAAAATAATGAATAAAAATGTATCTAACTTAAAATTCATATCAACTAATTAGAGAATTAACGATGTATCTGACAGTTCACACCAATTATATGAGCTACTACCCTTCACATGTATATGAACAACAAAAATAAATGTGTATCTGACATAAACAAAATGTATCTTACTATAAATAAAACTTAGAAACGATAATCAACACCATATCTAACAAGGTATATAGTGTATCTGAAATATTAAATAGTTGTTTACTATCATGTATCTATCAGTATTATCGAGTAAAAAAAATGTTCCATACATAAACAAAATGTATCTAATACTAATCAAAGCTCATATTACAGAGAAAAAAATAAAATCGAACAGTTAATGTATCTGAAATAAGTGCAAAAGAATCCAAAAAGAAATAAACTAACCAACAAAAAAAAGAAGCTAAAACAAAAACAAAAGAAAGAAGAAAGTGAAAAGCTTAGATACACATCAAGATAAATCTGGAGAAATGAAAAAAATGATCCCATCTTCGTCCACCAGGCTTTTCTCTCCTGTTCCTTTCAATCACAGAAATTCAAAAACGAATTTCATAGGCACTGAGCCTAACTCTGAGATTCAAGAATGTCTCTTCTAGCATTTGAGATTAAGAAAAGATCAAGCTTGCTCTCATCACCCATGGTAGTCCACAATTTTCAAACTTGTTGCCAAGAAGATGAAGTTTTCAATTAGAGAACTCTTGTGGTTTTAGGATTTCGTTATTTTAGGAAGATTTGTTAGAATTAATATGTTAATGAATCTGCAAATCAGTTAGAATTATTAATTAAGCCTAAATTACTCCTTTATTTAAGGAAATAGGTTATTCAATATTATTAAAATATGTATCTCTTTAATTCAAACCGTCGGATACATGTATCTCGCGAGTAATGATACATGTATCTGACAGACAAAATATGGTATAGGATGTAATTATTGAAACTATCTTGAATTCTAGTAATTAGGTCCTAAACTAGTGGGATTTATGTAGTTTTCCCAAAATTTTAACCTCTTAAATGTTTTTCTTACTAATTCATTATTTAATTAGTGATTTAGGAAAAAAAATTACTATGGAAGAGACATACCAACTCATACTTGTGCGAAAGCATTCTTTTATTGACAAGTGAATTCTAATGGGTCCCACTTTTCAAGCAAATTAAAATTTGTTCAATTCTTCGATCATATTAAATTACTTTTAACTTTTTATCTTTTTTCCCTTCATATTTAAAATTTCATAAGGAGTCGAAGAAAGTTTCCCATAGAAATCTTTCTTTGACTCCTTGTGAGATTTTAGTGTATTGATTTGCTAAATTAAGGGGTAATGGGTAATTGGGGAATGCATATGTGGGTATCAATTAGGCTGTTCAAAATCTAACAAAAAATGATAATTCGCATAGAAAAAGTTATTAATTTATCAGTAATGGGTTATTGATTTAGCGATTTCGATAATGAATTTTAATTTAAATATTATCGTGTTATCGATTCTTAATGGGAGTGCGCTCTAGCTAGTTGAACTTAGGATTTAGTTTCATACTTTTATTTCTGGCTATCTTTAACTCTCGGTTATTCTACAATGTGTCAGTATTTATTTTTGAGCAAGATGCAATCTATCAACTCATGTGCACGGTTCATTTGGTTTGTACATTGTTTCTAAGTGATTTTCAATGATATTTTGTGTGTCAAATCTTAAAGATTAAACCGATAACCACCGATAATAACTGATAAGTCAATATTTTAATGATTCTATAACGATTTAACATATATACAAATCGATAACTAATAAACTTCAAAATTGAACCGAACCGACACGTAACCCTAGTACCGATCGCATGATATAGGCAAGTTAATAATTTTTAAGTAAGGACCAAATTAGTTTCCCCTAGCTATAAATAAAGTAATTTTCCTTCTTTGTAAAAAATACTAGTTTTATCTCTTTCTCCGTGTATCATATTCTTCTTATCATTTTATAATTTCCTTGCCGAACAATATTTCTTGACAATTTTGGAATAATTTTTCTAGGCAAATATATTTTTCCTTCTGATTTAACACATGGTTCTAAAACAATTTTATGCTTTTCCTTGTTAAACAATTTTATGATCATCCAAGAGAATCCCATAGTGGGTCTCATCAATTTATCTCTAACTTATATATAATTCCTTCTTTCTTAAGCCTTAAATCTAAAGACTTTGGTAAATAATATGTAATAAAGATGATACTAAAGAATTTCCTTTTACTAAAGTTTATATTCTTCTACATAATAGATATTGATTAAAATTCCTGGTCAACTGTATCATCATTCAATAAAAAATATATTTTAAATATTAATTAAATTAAATAAAACTAACTTGATTCCTATCACTTTCAGAAGTGCAAATCCATTAAAATGGAATCAAATAAAAATCTCCAGAGAAAAGATATTTTATTAGATTTATAGTTTGGTCACTTTTGACCATTTGGGAACAAGATCTCCTTTCTTCGATTGATGCCTCTCAACAGAATATGTATGCCACATTATATACTTCCTCCGTCTCAAAATATATATCATCTTAGTAAAAGAAATTATTTGTTCCAAATTAAGTGTTACTTTAAGAATTCAAGATAAAAATTTGCGTAATTTCTTAATGAACATTGTATTTTTAATGATAATTTGGTTACAGTTACACTTACTTTAAAACGACGGGAATACTTAACTTCCAATAGATTGAAATGGAAAAAAGGTTTTATCTTTTCCAAGAAAAATACAAAGGTCCTATGATCCAAATTCTTTGCAATAATAATTGATATTTCACATGCTTATATGGCCCGACAATGCCATTTGCTTCAACAAAATGCATGTTTGCTTTAAGGGGACAATTTTTCAGTACACATCCCTTTTTTTTTTTTTTAATGATTTCAAAGTTTTAATACATTGATATTTGACCCTTTCACGTAATCTTTTGGTCCGATAATAGTTGTCCACTATATTATTTTGATATGTTCAATAATAATTGTCCACTTTATAAAATCAATAAATAATTTTACATCTAGTTCCTAATTCATTCTTATTATTATTTCTCTATTACATTTTTCAAAACATTAATAAGTTTTAGAATGTTCTCGAGTGTTGACAAGGGAAGCTATTGTATATCAAACAAATCTTTAATAGGTAAAACTAGACTTTTTATGGCCTTTTCATTTGAGGGAAAAAAGAAAAAGATAAGAAGAAGAATCAGGTTCGATTGATCGATTGTTATAAGCTATAACTATTAAATTCAAAAAGTGTATTCAATCCTTCTATTATTAATAAAAATACTTTTTTTTTTCAGAAGTGATATAACTCCTAAAAGTTAATTAAACTAGTTATGCATATAATAAGTGAGATAAAACCTAAAACTTAAGCTTAATACAATCCTTTTTCTTTTAACTAGTGTATTAATTGTCCATATTCTTAGATAATAATAATACGCATTTCTATTTCTTTTGCAAAAATGGACTAGCAAAGGAATTCATTTCATGGTCATTACTCTTTTGTCATCACCTATCGATTTGTAGTTTCACAGTTACTCTTTTATGTATATATATAAATTATAATAGATGATGTTACTCGCATTTTATATCGTAAAAAAAAATTAACACAAGGCACAAAAACAACATATATCGCCTAATAATTACACAAACACAAACGTTTCCAACCTAAATTTCCACCTGAGCCCACTTAATGTGACGACCCGGAAGTATCTAAGGCCTCATCAGATGGGCTATGGTAAGTCAACCCATAGTTTCTTCCCAACAGAGAATACAAAGAGTGTTGAATTAATATTTAAGTGATTGAAAAAAAAGAAGAAATGGGAAACAAAAGAAGTTAACTAATGTTGGGAAAAAAAGAGGGTTTATCTGTGAACTTAGCTTATAGATGTGATTTATATATTCTACGGCTATCGAATTGGGGTTGAGAGTTCAAGAAATAGAGGAATTTATAAATTCTTATGAACTGAGTGAGTACATTAAATGATTGAGTTGTAAACTTTAATATTCGATTTGATCTTGATTTTAGGATACCAATTCTTCGATTTAATCAAAATTTCATTACATAAGTTCGAAAAGTAAAAGTACCCCCAAAAAGTGTAACAACCTGCTAGGTCGTTTTGAGAACTAGGACTATTTTGACTCTTTCCTTAAATTTTAAATGAAAATTTTAAACTATTCGATAGTTACGAGTATTTAGTTGACGAATATTTAGCCAATAATTAATAGTTGATAGTTAATGGGCCAAGTACATAATTTGTTTAGGATAAACTACCTTATTAGACATACATCACTACTATATATACTAATATTATCTTTACTTTCAAACAATTACATAGATTACCACTTTTAATATTTTATACCATATATTAATATATTATTTGAAGATACAATTAGATTATTAGATACTTACATATCTTAAAACTAGGATTGATTAATTATCTACTTAATTAACTCTTTCACTCCAAATCAACCACTATCTCTTAATTCTCCCCTCCCATATTTATCACTCAATTATGTCTCCTCCTTTATGATTCAAGAATTTCATCGTACAATTTCATTCCAACAATAGCTAATCTACTCTCTTCTTCTCAAGATATCATCACCATGGCCTACAAATTCTCCTGAACTCAAATATTATTTTGTATTGTTCATTTATAACTAGATCAAATCAAAGTAACTGCTACAGAGAAAACTTTAATTCAGAGTGTGTCTTGATTGTTTGTCTCCGGAAGAAATGGATCTTAGTTTTGATTATGTTATATCACAACGCAAAAGGATCAAAAGGGAGTATTGTAGAGAGTTTTTGTTTGTTGGTATTCTTCTAAGACTTTCTTTGGTTACCGTGACATGGATTTGGTAGTACCAATATTACTTTGATACAGCCCTTGAAACATGTGTATCCAATAAGTAGTAATCTTGATTAAGATCTGAGTTGTATTTTTAGTAATGGGATGTCTGGCCATGTATATGTATCCACCATTAAATTTCGGATACATGATTTTTAACAACACGATGATATTAATGATACGACAGATACTCTACAGTCGTAATTTGTTCCTAAATTGATATGTTTCAGCTACATTTCATATTTAGATACACATAATTAAATGTATATGCTTATTATGTATTCGAGATACATGTTTTTGGATATACCGTATGAAATTTAAATACATATAATTAGATGTATATGATTCTTCTTTTTGTATATTCCATATTTAGATACACATAATTAGATGTATATGCTTCTTCTTTTTGTATATTCCATATTTAGATACACATAATTAGATGTATATGCTTCTTCTTTTTGTATATTCCATATTTAGATACACATAATTAGATGTATATGCTTCTTCTTTTTGTATATTCCATATTTAGATACACATAATTAGATGTATATGCTTCTTCTTTTTGTATATTCCATATTTAGATACACATAATTAGATGTATATGCTTCATCTTTTTGTATATTCCATATTTAGATACACATAATTAGATGTATATGCTTCATCTTTTTGTATATTCCATATTTAGATACACATAATTAGATGTATATGCTTCATCTTTTTGTATATTCCATATTTAGATACACATAATTAGATGTATATGCTTCATCTTTTTGTATATTCCATATTTAGATACACATAATTAGATGTATATGCTTCATCTTTTTGTATATTCCATATTTAGATACACATAATTAGATGTATATGCTTCATCTTTTTGTATATTCCATATTTAGATACACATAATTAGATGTATATGCTTCATCTTTTGTTTAATACCTTTTTACCACTTGGCCCATGTATTGATTTAAGTTATATGGGTGATTAGCATATACCGGTAACAGAGTTAGGCAAAACGTGTGCGGAAAGAAGAGAAATCGCAGACTTCAGGTAAAACAATTTTCCTTTCAGGCAAGTTGTGAATTGTATAATGCATATGTTTATTGTTACAATGGGTGATAATTATTAGGTAATGATTGCGGAGTTATTAAATGGGAATTAAAGAACGTTGGGGATTGGGTTTAAATTGATGGTTTCATGATTTAAGAGCAGGTTATAGTTGAGTGAAAATTGTGGATTTCTTGTCACTGTTTTGGGGTTTTATACTAGCTTAAGACTACAGTTTCAACTCCTTGATCGGTGGTATACAGCAAATCACAATATGGAATTTAATTACTCCATTTTGATTTTGTTAGCAACTTAAACAGTTGGCGTAGGTAATTTGCTTATGACTAAAATCAATGTTGATGCACTGTCACATGATAAATGCTTTTGTTCCGCAACCGGTGATTCTTGGTTAGATTAATGCTGGTTAAGTCTGAATTTGCATACAATAGTAAGAAGCAGTTCCTTGGATACATGTCTGACGTACTTTTAGGAAGCCAAACAATTTAAGAATTTGTCAATCATGAGTCAAGTTTACATTTATTGAGATATGTAATTAAATATTAGGTGTATTAGATCTTGTGAATGTCACTAGAATTATGTTATTTGAAGGACTTAAGACTTAGCCCTAGACTTGAATTATAGGAAATATAAGATGTGACATATTAGTTGGCACCAAATTTAGGAGCTTGATTATAGCATTTTGATTAGTTTCTAGTCTAGGTTAGACGTGTAGTAATATGAGTGTCTATGAACTCGCTTACTTACGAATATTGCATAATTGGTAATTTGGGAACATTCTGAAGCTTTGCGAAAAGGGAAGGAAAAATCTTGAGGATTTGTGGCACGAGTTCGGCATTCAAGGTATGTTAAGACTTTCAGACTTCATTGGAGGACGTTTTCCTAATTTAAAGATTAAAAAATGGAATAGACAATGGGTAAGGGCGAAAGATGAGGGTTTCGTACCAATGATGTGACGGGCATTGGTACAAGTACCGGTGTTATAAAGGGAAAGTTTATTACTATAGAATGCGGATTTTAATCCGAGAATGCCGAAGCATATGGGCATTAGCTGATATATTATTGAATGATTATTTTATGTGATTGTGTTCTTATTTGAACCCGTATACTTGTGAGATGCATCATCATCCCCTTTATTTGAGATTATATTATGCATATGCATTGACATGAGATTGAGTATAAGTTGGGCACGTGGAGATCGTCCGTGCTGGGATGGTGAGGTGTTAAGATTATATTTTGGGCACGTGGAGACCGTCCGTGCCGAAATTATTTGATTTTATGGTAGTGCGTTGAGATTGTCCGCACAGACACGTGGAGATCGTCTGTGTCGGTATATGGACCTCGCGAGTCCCCCATGGGTCATGAACTCTTGATGTATTTCTGAGGAGTATCATGTATATACGGTTGAGAGAGTACTTGGCATTCTAAGGCATATTATTTCATGGTGTCACATTGCACTGCATCTCATTACATCATTTATTATTATTGATTAAGTGCTTTATTGGTGGTTGTACATTGTGTGAAGTTTGATTATCCTTATTTTGATGAAACTCGATTGATAAGCATACTATAGACTTGTATAAGTAAAAGACTTATTTTTATTATTTAAACTCCTGTCACTACTTCTTCGTTGTCGGTCTATGAGATATACTGGGTACACGTGGTTTCGTACTCATACTACACTTGTTGCACTCTTTGTGGTGCAGATT
>NW_006239030.1:1146904-1156390 GCF_000226075.1 Solanum tuberosum | reverse complement strand
AGACAAATCCTACAAAAAAAAACATTCTTGGAGTGATTCCGGAAGAAGTAGAGCTTGACCCTATGGCTAAAGATGAGAGGAATGGAAATAAGATGCATCAATGCGCAAATGAGACAATCCCCTCTACAAAGGAAAATATTCTTGGAGTGATTCCCGAAGAAGTAGAGCTTAAATGTCTAGCTAAGGGTGAGAAGGATGTCAATTAGATACACCAATGCTTAGATGAGACAACCCCTACAAAGAAAAATATTCTTGGGGTGATTCCCGAAAAAGTAGAACTTGAACCTCTGGCTGAAAATGAGGATGAGAAGCTTTCTTCGGACAATGAAGATTTCAGTGATGGAGGGCCTCAGAAGAAAAGGGCTGAAAAGAAGACATGCATTTACATGTAGTTGTACATGTTTTCTTTTCAGCCCTTTTCTTCTGAGGCCCTTCATCATTGAAATCTCCATTGTCCGAAGAAAGGTACTCATCCTCATTTTCAACCAGAAGTTCAAGTTCTACTTTTTCAGGAATCACCCCAAGAATATTTTTCTTTGTAGGGGTTGTCTCATCTAAGCATTGGTGTATCTAATTGACATCCTTCTCACCCTTAGCTAGACATTTAAGCTCTACTTCTTCGGGAATCACTCCAAGAATATTTTCCTTTGTAGAGGGGATTGTCTCATTTGCGCATTGATGCATCTTATTTCCATTCCTCTCATCTTTAGCCATAGGGTCAAGCTCTACTTCTTCCGGAATCACTCCAAGAATGTTTTTTTTTGTAGGATTTGTCTCATCTGCGCATTGATGCATCATATTGCCATCCCACTCATCTTCACCCAGAGGTTCAAACTCTACTTCTTTGGGAATCACTCCAGGAATATTTCTTGTTGTAGGGGATGTCTCATCTAAGCATTGGTGAATCTGATTGACTTCCTTCTCGTCCTTAGAGAGAGGTTCAAGCTCTATTTTCTCAGGAGTAACTCCATGAATATTCTGCTTCATAAGGGTTATTTCATCTGAGCATCAATGCATTGGTGAGCTGTTTGGCTGTTCCGTGGCCCACACCTCCCTCTACCTTTTATTTATTTTGTTATTTTAGTATTCCGACAGAATATTCCTTATGTTTGGATTTGTCATTTAGTTTCAGACTTGCATCATATTTAGAGCCTCTTGTACTTATGACACCAATTCTTGGGTGGTATTCTAGTGTTTCGCATGTCGTATTTATTAAGAACTTAGTGTCTGAGATTTTTACTCGTTGTTTACCTTTATACCTTATTAGTTATTTAAGATTGGTAAAATATGTTGGGTTGACTTACCTATTGGTTGGGAACATAGGTACCATCACGACTGATTGTCTCATTTGCGCATTGATGCATCTTATTTCCATTCCTCTCATCTTCAGCCATAGGGTCAAGATCTACTTCTTCCGGAATCACTCCAAGAATGTTTTTTTTTGTAGGATTTGTCTAATCTGCGCATTGATGCATCATATTGCCATCCCACTCATCTTCACCCAGAGGTTCAAACTCTACTTCTTTGGGAATCACTCCAGGAATATTTCTTGTTGTAGGGGATGTCTCATCTAAGCATTGGTGAATCTGATTGACTTCCTTCTCGTCCTTAGAGAGAGGTTCAAGCTCTATTTTCTCAGGAGTAACTCCATGAATATTCTGCTTCGTAAGGGTTGTTTCATCTGAGCATCGATGCATTGGTGAGCTGCTTGGCTGTTCCGTGGCCCACACCTCCCTCTACCTTTTATTTATTTGGTTATTTTAGTATTCCGACAGAATATTCCTTATGTTTGGATTTGTCATTTAGGTTCAGACTTGCATCATATTTAGAGCCTCTTGTACTTATGACACCAATTCTTGGGTGGTATTCTAGTTTTTCGCATGTCGTATTTATTAAGAACTTAGTGTCTTAGATTTTTACTCGTTGTTTACCTTTATACCTTATTAGTTATTTAAGATTGGTAAAATATGTTGGGTTGGCTTACCTATTGGTTGGGAACATAGGTACCATCACGACTTGTGAATTTGGGTCGTGACATCAAAGCCCTAGGTTCATTGGTCTCACGAGTACAAGAGCAATGTCTAGTAGAGTCTTGTGGATCGGTATGAAGACGTCCATACCTATCTTCGAGAGGCTATAGGAGATTTAGGAAATCAAATTTCTTTCATTCCTTATCGTGCACACTTTACCTTGTTGAAATTCTAATCTTGATATCTCATTCTCTCAGATTTGTTTCATTTTTGGAATACATTAAGAGAAACTCAAAAACCAAATCAAAGTTTTAAAAGAATGAACCGAACATATACCTTAGATTAATCACACATAACCTTGGATATCGATAGTCTCACATTTATCTTCTTCACTAGAGAGTCGCTCCAAAGTACCATCACCTTTATCACATGATTTTGAAGTGATTCATGTCTGCACTCCTTGAAATTTCCATGTCTGAATTCTTTGGCTATTAGGACCATTTGATGAATAAAATGTAAGATCTCATTAAATTTTATATCAAGTAAAGGAAAAGTCATAGCACGTCTAAAAATAAAAATCATCTGATGAAGCCTCTGATTCTTTGGCGCGAGTCTCTGGTAAAAACAGAAAGGTTAGACTACGGATGTTCAGGGATAGAGGGAAGACATATGAATCTTTTGAAATGAATTATTTGTTATTTAATGAGATATACTAGTAAGAAAAACATTCTTGTTGGTTATTTTTAAAAAAAATTTGCTAATAATAATAAATGTTGTTTGATCCAGTCTATCCAGCATCTGAATGATATTTATAGAATAGTGAGAGTGAAACATTAATGCATCTGGACGAGATATTGGTGAAAGTGAAAAAGTCGTAACAGATGAAAAGGCAAGTTAACATTGAAATTGCAAATATTGTCTTGAATCAAAGTTGAAATTATATATACTCCTTGTAATAAGTGTCTTACTTATATCTATTCATTTCTTTGAAATTGTACCACAGTAAAAATTTCCAATTGTGACCTTTAGTAGTGTTGTAAAGTAACATAAAAATTGGGGCAATTCAAAAAAGAGTTGAAAACACAAGGGTAGTCCAATTAAGATATTTTATGCTATTAGATATCAAAGGCCCGTGAATTTCTCTGCCTTTTGTACTCTCTTATTGTTTAAGCAAACAAAAATAAGAGTACTCTCTCAAATTGTATTTAAGTGCTTTAATATTAAGTAAAATTTTACATTTAATTTGTAAGATTTGTTGATAATTTTTCACATCTGGATTATAGACAATTTAGGGGTGTGCAAAAATTGAACAATAAAATGATATTGGTTTTGCTATCGGGTTATTGGATTAACATGTTTTATTAAAAAAATTATCGAATTATTGATTCGGTTTTGATTTTTTAATATTGGGTTATTGGTAAATTGATATCCACTGTAGTAATTTACTGCTTTACCCCTATATAAATACTAAATATTAATCTCAGTAACTTACTGGTTACTGCATTTGCCCTATAGTCTTTAATTCACATGACTTCACAATGACTTTTAGTTAACAACTTCACATTATACAAAACGTCAAAATATAAAGTAAGAACTTTATTCCTCTTAATTTGCACCTTTGTAGTTCTTTTCATGTTGTTTATTATTATTTTTATTTTATGAGTGTTTTCTAAAGTTTTATCATTGTCTTGTCACGTCAAATTATTGGAGAAGTCATATATTTGTTTTGTAAGCATTTCCTTATTAGTTAAACCGAAATCAAACTGTTAAGGACCAAAATCGATAATTAAATCAAAAAATGATAGTTGTGCATATCATTCGTGGTTAGAATTAAATACAAGTTTCGATAAACTCAATAATTTTTTACTCAAATTTTATATTTATATAATTTTTTTAAATTAAATATGCATAAATATTTAGTACAAATACAATAACTAAGACGGGTTGTAAGTGCGGTGATAAATTCAAAATTCATAAACTTTAAATTTCAACTAGTTAAACAATTTTGAAGGAATAGTAACATATGAGTAAGACTTCACTACCTATGTACTATATTTGCTCTTATTTAGAAATGAGAGTGTGGGTGTACTAGCACTGCACTCTAGAATTGTACAAGAAGCTTTGTTAGTTGTACTAAATTGAAAATTTTCAATTTTACCCTTTTTTCTTCTATATTGATGGTCTGTATTGATTTTTTGGTCCTTCTCCTTTGAACACATGTACTTTAAAGTGTTCTTTCTTTATCATTCTCAAATTCTTTGTCTTTGGAATTTCAGAATATATTCGTTTGACATAGTTGAAAATTGAGGAAATAAAATTTCTAAATTTACCTTGGTTTAATTCTTCTTGGAGACCATCATTTTACACAATTCAATCATCACGGAATAACCTTTGAAGTTGTCTTTAACTTTCTATTTTTTTTCATTTTAGTTTAGTATTTAGGGATAAGAATTGTTCATATTTGATTTTCCTCTTCATGTTTTATTGATGGAATCTATGTGCTTTTGGTGTTGTTATGGAATCTGAAGGAAGAACTTCTTACACTACTAAAGTGTTTGATGAAATGTCCAAAACAATTAAGCAGTTTTCAGTTTTCTCTTCTCAAAATGGTGACTTCGTGGAAAGTCAGTGAGATGCTTTCCTACACATACGATGAAGTAATTATAATATTTACTATTTGTATTTGGCGTATATATCAAAATTTTGAACCTATTTCTAGCAACTAAAAGAAGGGGCATTGTGAAACTTACCTCCAGCATTTTCCCCCTAGGCCTGGCTTTGTGGTGCTCAGGAAGTAGACGAATTTCATCAGTTACGTTGATACATTCAGCAACATTTTCAGGCGAGATGAAGTGCAAAACAACGTTGATGCATGACCTGTCGCGGACCGTGAATAGAATCTTTTGTTAGTTGTTATGCACTAAAAGAAATAAAGTCCCTGTTATATCTGAGACTAGAATCGCTTCAGTATATAAAATGCACAAATGTTAGGCTGGTTTAAGGTTTCTTAAGACATAGAAGAGCTAATGAAACTATGGAACAGTTCACAGCATGTGAAATCAGAACACGAAAATATGGATAACAGAACTGAAAATTATGATAAAGTAAAATAGATATAGTAATATATGACGGGAGGGAGTTGCTCGGATGGTAAGCATCTCTCACTTTCAGCTTGAAAGTTGTGAGTTCAAGCCACCAAGGAAGAAAAAAAGGAAGGAAGCAACTAGGGAGGGGTAAAAAAATAAATATATAGTAGTAAATATATTGTAAAATCAAGTGCAAAACCATAATTTTGTGATTCAGATGCAAAGTTGCAATTATTAATTAATATGTATGCCTCTAACATTGAACATCAATCGAAAGACAATTACATATAGCTATATGAATGCATAACAATTTATTGAACAAGATACGTTTATTTATATGTGCATAAGCAATAAAAGAAAAATAATAATAAATAGTGATACAAGAATAACAAATATTTGTATGTTGTGTAAATAGCCCTTTTTGTACCAATACACCAAAAATAAATCAAGTTGATTACTAAAATAGATCTAGATTGTTAATAAGAAGTGGTCTTACCTTCTATAACACAGAAACGTCAGGTCTCTATGAGGAAATTGAAATTCAACTTTTCTCAGTTGAACTTTGCACATTCACGTACGACACTTTCTGATAACACGAAAATATCAGGTCTCTATGAGGAAATTGAGATTCAACTTTTGTCAATGAGAACACAGATGGACTTGGACGACTCCACGTACAACACCTTCCGATAACACGAAAATGTCAAATCTCTATGAAGAAATTAAGTATCAACTTTTGTCAATTAGAACATAGATGGGCTGCGGCGCCTCCATGACCTATTTACAGGGTCGACTCTAGGGTTAGAAAATGAGGCATCTATCTTAGGTCCTGAAATTTGACGTGCCGCGTTTTAAAGCAATAAAAAGAATTATTATAGGTTTTCTTTAGAAAAATTATTTTGTATTGTCTCATTTCAATTTGTTTGTCTTATTTATTTATTTTAGTTTGTTTTAAAAAGAAAAAAAAGAATAGTTTTTTTTGGCTAACTCTTTAATTTTAACTTTCCATATTGAATGTTTTAAACCACATGATTAAGTGACATTTTAGTATATTTTACATATCTTTAGTTTAAGACTAAAAAATTCAAAACATATTCTTTACTTTCTTAATAATCAATGATAATTCATATAATTAAATCTAAAGCTAGGAGAGAAGGAGGCTTTTGAAGTGTTAAGTATATTTTGAAGAAAATAGTGATATTTTGGTCCTAAATGAAACAAAAGTGATATTTGATCACAATTTTCAATACTTGAGTGACCATTTATGGAACTAACTTCTATTAATAATATACAAAGTTAATATATACTCCCTCCATCCCATTTTATGTGAGATAGTTTGACTTGACATGAAATTTAAGAAAGAAAGGAAGACTTTTAAAACTTGTGGTCCAAAATGAATGATAGAAATTTGTGTGACTATAAATCATTTCAAGAAGAGTAAAATAGACATTTTATAGTTAAATTGTTACTTAATATAGAAATGTGTCAATCTTTTTGGAACGAACTAAAAAGGAAAGTAAGTCACATAAATTGAGACAGAGAAAGTAATTATTTTTTTAATACACTCTACCAAACAACTAGAGAATATAAAAAAGGCTCTTGTACCAAAAATAGATCCGCCCTTTGCTTCACAATTTTACGTAAATGGGAAGTGGGAAACATTCGGTCCTTCGGGAATTGTCTTCGAGTCCCCATCCTAAATCATTCTAATTTTGACCGATTCCATTTGAAGGTGGAAGTTAGTTTCTGAATTTATCTGAAAAATAGTATCTTTATTTTTATTTTACTCAGAGATCACTAATTTAGACGTCTTTATCTATATGGATTTGAGTCTTCCCCCCCCCCCCCCAATAATATTAGAGTCTTTCTTTTAGTATTTTTTTGATGGATGGTGCATAATTGTTCTTTGTCTTTCTTCATGTTTCTTTGTTAATTATGTACATAAATTTTTATGAAATAAAAAGGCAAAAGAAAGAACTAAATAAATTTCCTAAACCTTTTTCTTGCATCTAAAATTTGGTTGTACGAATTTGTATTGAAGATAACTAGAAAAATTAAACGGTTTTCTTATCAATATTATCCTATTTTTTATTTGTTTTAAACGGTTTTCTAATCAATATTATCCTATATTTTATTTGTATAATGTATATTATCCTTTTTCGATTGCAGGTACCACATGAAGAAAACTAAGAAGTCCAAATTTTAGTTTATTGTGTATACTTCGTGAAATGGTTCAGCCATGTTTGTTGCCAGGAGCAACAAGATCACGTAGGTAAGAATTAACACTTTAGTTCTATTTCTATTGTTGATGATCATAGTAGCCCTTTTACCATTTTGTATAAATGACTTGTTCTATTTGTACAGATAGGGTGGAGGGGAACATTTAATTCTTTTTATCTATTAGTTTTCAGTTCTTATCTTTGGCGTGTGGTAGAGCAATCTGATAGGCTCATAACCTTGAGGTCATGGAAATTGCAGTTACTTTTCTATCCTCATTTTGTAGTCATATTCCTTTGTACATAACATGTTTGATGAAAGTTATGTTCAAATTATTAGAAGAATGATCCATTGATTCTTAGTAAATATGTTATCAAATTCTGTAACATCCTAAATCAATGGATTACAAGTGCCGCTGAAAGAAACAAAAGGAAAATGACCTCTTCAACTACGATCGATTGACAAGAAAGGAAAGTAGCAATGACAAAATATGCAACTTCAGGCAAGATGTTGAAACTAGGATCACGACACAACTTGGTTACCCAAATTTCTGTTTACAAAGCTTGCTTTTCATGTGTGTTCTTCCCACAATATCCATAATAACCTTTAATGCAGTCATATCCTTAGCTATTCTTTGTTTAAGACATCTATTGATACCTCTACCTTCTATATTAACCACTCCTAGTGGCTGCTTGGTATCATTCATTGTTGAGTAATTACTCCTGTATAGATCATCTCTTAAACTAATTTTGTCCACTCTAAACAAATAACTTATTTGTCAGAATCTTTTAGTTATCGATCTCACAAATTAAAGAAGCCTATGCTTGATTGTGTGGTGCACCACAAAACAAGTATATATTATATATTTATATATATAGAAAAAAAAACAATTAAGATACTTGATTACGCAATGCCTAGTCAAAGTCAGAAGCATCAATAATTCAATTTTCAATGTTCTTTATAGTTTTTTTTTTCATTTTATGAAGAAAAATAAAAAGTGCAAGAATAAAGACGTTAACTTTTTTGGTAAAATAAAAAATTGTTCTCTTGGTTTATGTCAAGGTTATTATTTATTTATTTATTTATTTTTCCCTCTCAATTTTAATGTTTTTATTTCCATTCGAATTTCGATAGCAAGTTGACATATTTTTAATATTACATGCTAATTTTTGTTTGAAAATAACCAAGTAGTTCTTTGGTTATTTTTACTTTATTTACTATTTTAAAAATAAATTTCATTATTATTTGTCATTTTTAACATATCAAAAAAATATAATTAAAAAAATCATATTTTGTTCTTACTATTAATTATTTATTTTTCAATACCTAATGTTAAACATCAATTCATTGGTAAAATAGTAATGTCAATAATTATTTTCCAAATAAATGTGCTAAATTCAAATGTGACAAGAAAAAGTAAATGAAAGAATTATTAAAGAGAAAGCCACAATTGAGAAATGTGAACTTTTTTGACTTTTCGCTAGCATTTGATCATATATTTCTAAACATCTTTGACAAGTCATTTTTGGGTGAAGTTTCATGTATTAAATATAAGTTTCTAAAAAAGTAAAAGAAATAATTTTGTTAAACAAAAATGCACTGAAAATGTGGTGCAATAGAAAGATCGAGTTTTTAACCTCTTGATATACAATAAAACAACACAAATATGGGATGATTTTGAGTTTATGTAAAATCAAGTTCGTGACCAAATCACCGATATAAGTTATGGTGTAGTGATAGAATTGTTCTAAACCAATTATTAGGTTTGAACACTAGATATAAAGAAAATTTCATTGTAAACGTCACTTCCAAATGAATTCTACAGTGAGCAATACTAAAAAGAATAATTTTTTTCAGAACCCACTTGACTAAGCTATCAAAAATTGTCTATTTAAAAAAAATAAAAAATTATCAAAATAATTATAAAAAGTACTTTTGAACTATAATACTTAGTTTATGTTTGATCAATTCATTTCAAATGTCACTTTATAATATTCGATAAAAGAAATGCTAGGCCAAATTTTACATCAAGTGCTTCTCAGTATTGGTTTACAAGAAAAAAAAATTGCATCAAGGTTCAGTTCACAATTAGAAATGATTAAAATAAAGGAATAAATTTAAATACATCATGAAATATTTTATTTGATTTTTATTTTAATTAAAATATAAATTAAAAACATATATATATATATATATATATATATTTTTTTTTT
>NW_006239030.1:1127852-1146049 GCF_000226075.1 Solanum tuberosum | reverse complement strand
AATTATTTTATTTTAATTAATTTATTATATTTTTTTTTTTTATATTTTTTTTTTTCTATTTTTTTATTTTTTTTTATCAGTATAAAATATAACAATACAAATATCATGTATTTGGTATACTACAAAAGAAATAAAAATCATACCTTGTAAATATAATGACTCTCATGGTCGTTCTTAGTTTTCTGCAGGTTTTCTTCTTTTTTATTGATCCTTTTCGTAATTTCTATATATCATTTGTAAATAGCAGGAATGAGTGATATGATTTCACGTGTGGACAAATGAATATTGGATGAAATTTTCAGTTTTGAAGGTTTTGAGAAATTTGACCAAAGTCAACATTCTAGCTTAACAAACCCCAGTTGAGTTTTGACAATTTTGTTAGGTTCGTAAGGAAGTTTTTGACGATTCCATTAGGTCTGGAAGATAATTTTTAACTTAGATAAGTGGTTAACGAGAATCTCAAGGCATTCAGGAGTGGTTGGAGTCATTGATTGAATTCTAGAATTTTAAGTAAATTAAAGTTGACTACGATCAACTTTTTAGCAAGACAACCTTAATTTGGTAATTTGATGATTACAACATGTGTGTAACGTGTTTTAAAGTCAATCTGCATATTTTGTTTATTTTCAAGGGTTTTAAATGATTTTTGAGGGTTTATTTCGTGATTTGATTGAATTCAAGCACTACTGAATTGTTGTCATATGATGTAGGTTGGTGTATTTTTCGTGTTTATTAGACCCTCGTTGTGTTTGCGAAGGACATTGAGATTGATCATTGCAATTGATGTGGGTCCAATCACAATCGCGTAGAAGGGGTTTAATCGGGTTGGGCTTGAATCGGATCGCATTCGCAGGGTTTGAATTTGGGTCAACATCATGATCGTGAAGGGACCATCACGTTTGTGATGAAGAAAAACACATGAACATATTTTAACTTTTAATTTTGAACTTATATTTCATAACTCGAATTTGGAAGATTGAAATCTTGGTTTTGGATGATTGCAACAAGGTTTCGCTCGATTTCTTTGTGGGTAAAACTCTAATCTCTTAATATGTTTTTCTTACTAACTCATCATTTAATTTGTGATGTAGGGAAAATTAAATTAATCTTTCTTTGTGGGTAAAACTCTAATCTCCCATAATAATCTTTCTTTGACTCCTTATGAAATTTTAGTGTATTGATTTGCTAAATTAAGGGGTCATGGGTAATTGGGGGAATGTATATGTGGGTACCAATTAGGTTGTTCAAAATCGAATAAAAATTGATAATTCAAATAGAAAAGTTATCAATTTATCGGTAATTAATGGGTTATTGATTAAGCGGTTTCGATAACGAATTTTAATTATTTATTATCGTGTTAACGGTTCTTAATGGGAGTGCGCTCTAGCTAGTTGAACTTAGAATTTAATTTCGTACTTTTATTTCTGGTTGTCTTAAACTCTCGATTATTCAACAGTGTGTCAGTATTTATTTTTGATCAAGTTGCAATCTATCAACTCATGAGCATGGTTCATTTGGTTTGTACATTGTTTCTAAGTGATTTTCAATGATTTTTTGTGTGCCAAATCTTAACGGTTAAATCGATAACTGAACCGATAATAACTGATAAATTGATAACTGATAAGTCAGTATTTTAATGGTTCTATAATGATTTGACATATATACAAATCAATAATCGATAACCGATAAACTTTAAAATTGAATCGAACCGACCAACATGCAATCATAGCACCGATCGCATCATATAGGTAAGTTAATAATTTTTAAGTAAGGACCAAATTAGTTTCCCCTATAAATAAAGTAATTTTCCTTCTTTGTAAAACATACTTATGAAAAATAAGAAGTTTTATATCTTTCTCCGTGTATCATATTCTTCTTATCATTTTATAATATCCTAACCGAACAATATTTCTTGACAATTTTGGAATAATTTTTCTAGGCAAATATATTTTTCCTTCTGATTTAACACATGGTTCTAAAACAATTTTATGATCATCCAAGAGAATCCCATAGTTGGGTCTCATCAATTTATCTCTAACTTATATATAATTCCTTCTTTCTTAAGCCTTAAACCAAATGTGACGACCCGGAAGTATCTAAGGCCTCATCAGATGGCCTATGGTAAGTCAACCCAGAGTTTCTTCCCAACAGAGAATACAAAGAGTGTTGAATTAATATTGAAGTGATTGAAAATAAAAATAAAATGGGAAACAAAAGAAGTTAACTAATGTTGGGGAAAAAAGAGGGTTTATCTGTGAACTTAGCTTATAGATGTGATTTATATATTCTACGGCTATCGAATTGGGGTTGAGAGTTCAAGAAATAGAGGAATTTATAAATTCTTATGAACTGAGTGAGTACATTAAATGATTGAGTTGTAAACTTTAATATTCGATTTGATCTTGATTTTAGGATACCAATTCTTCGATTTAATCAAAATTTCATTACATAAGTTCGAGAAGTAAAAGTACCCCCAAAAAGTGTAACGACCTGCTAGGTCGTTTTGAGAACTAGGACTATTTTAACTCTTTCCGTAAAATTTAAATGAAAATTTTAAACTATTCGATAGTTACGAGTATTTAGTTGACGAATATTTAGCCAATAATTAATAGTTGATAGTTAATGGGCCAAGTACATAATATCCTTTGTTTAATACCTTTTTACCACTTGGCCCATATATTGATTTAAGTTAGTGCAACTTTCACATATAGCAAACACAAAATTCATATTTGTATGTTATAGCAGAGTTTGCATAATTGCGCTCCATAGCAAACATAAATATGTATATTTCGATATACATATACAAAAGAGAGCAGTTGTATAATCTACTTTGGTATACATATACAAAAAGATCAATTGTATAAAAGTGAGAGAGGCGAGTGAGCGAGCGAGATCTGGGAGAGTGGCGAGCGAGATCTGGGAGAGGGGAACGAAAATATATGTATATATACAATTTTCTCTCGCTTTATACAAACACAAACGCATTTTATACAATTTGCGTTTTTTGTATAAAGTGAGAGAGGCGAGTGAGCGAGCGAGATCTGGGAGAGTGGCGAGCGAGATCTGGGAGAGGGGAACGAAAATATATGTATATATACAATTTTCTCTCGCTTTATACAAACACAAACGCACTTTATACACTTGCGTTTGTATAAAAAACGAGAGAGGCGAGGGAGAGAATGAGAGTGGCGAGCGAGATTCACCAGGAGAGAGGTGAAATAGCAACAGTTTGCTATGAGATACAGTTAAATCAAATTATATTTATAGCATTTAATTTGAATTAATAGTTTTCTATTATATACAATTTTCCCTTTTAAGTTATATGGGTGATTAGCATAACACCGGTAACAGAGTTAGGCAAAACGTGTGCGGGAAGAAGAGAAATCGCAGACTCCAGGTAAAACAATTTTACTTTCAGGCAAGTTGTGAATTGTATAATGCATATGTTTATTGTTACAATGGGTGATAATTATTAGGTAATGATTGCGGAGTTATTAAATGGGAATTAAAGAACGTTGGGGATTGGGTTTAAATTGATGGTTTCATGATTTAAGAGCAGGTTATAGTTGAGTGAAAATTGTGGATTTCTTGTCACTGTTTTGGGGTTTTATACTAGCTTAAGACTACAGTTTCAACTCCTTGATCGGTGGTATACAGCAAATCACAATATGGAATTTAATTACTCCATTTTGATTTTGTTAGCAACTTAAACAGTTGGCATAGGTAATTTGCTTATGACTAAAATCAATGTTGATGCACTGTCACATGATAAATGCTTTTGTTCCGCAACCGGTGATTCTTGGTTAGATTAATGCTGGTTAAGTCTGAATTTGCATACAATAGTAAGAAGCAGTTCCTTGGATACATGTCTGACGTACTTTTAGGAAGCCAAACAATTTAAGAATTTGTCAATCATGAGTCAAGTTTACATTTATTGAGATATGTAATTAAATATTAGGTGTATTAGATCTTGTGAATGTCACTAGAATTATGTTATTTGAAGGACTTAAGACTTAGCCCTAGGCTTGAATTATACGAAATATAAGATGTGACATATTAGTTGGCACCAAATTTAGGAGCTTGATTATAGCATTTTGATTAGTTTCTAGTCTAGGTTAGACGTGTAGTAATATGAGTGTCTATGAACTCGCTTACTTACGAATATTGCATAATTGGTAATTTGGGAACATTCTGAAGCTTTGCGAAAAGGGAAGGAAAAATCTTGAGGATTTATGGCACGAGTTCGGCATTCAAGGTATGTTAAGACTTTCAGACTTCATTGGAGGACGTTTTCCTAATTTAAAGATTAAAAAATGGAATAGACAATGGGTAAGGGCGAAAGATGAGGGTTTCGTACCAATGATGTGACGGGCATTGGTACAAGTACCGGTGTTATAAAGGGAAAGTTTATTACTATAGAATGCGGATTTTAATCCGAGAATGCCGAAGCATATGGGCATTAGCTGATATATTATTGAATGATTATTTTGTGTGATTGTGTTCTTATTTGAACCTGTATACTTGTGAGATGCATCATCATCCCCTTTATTTGAGATTATATTATGCATATGCATTGACATGAGATTGAGTATAAGTTGGGCACGTGGAGATCGTCCGTGCTGGGATGGTGAGGTGTTAAGATTATATTTTGGGCACGTGGAGACCGTCCGTGCCGAAATTATTTGATTTTATGGTAGTGCGTTGAGATTGTCCGCACAGACACGTGGAGATCGTCCGTGTCGGTATATGGACCTCGCGAGTCCCCCATGGGTCATGAACTCTTGATGTATTTTCGAGGAGTATCATGTATATACGGTTGAGAAAGTACTTGGCATTCTGAGGCATATTATTTCATGGTGTCACATTGCACTGCATCTCATTACATCATTTATTATTATTGATTAAGTGCTTTATTGGTGGTTGTACATTGTGTGAAGTTTGATTATCCTTATTTTGATGAAACTCGACTGGTAAGCGTACTATTGACTTGTATAAGTAAAAGACTTATTTTTATTATTTAAACTCCTGTCACTACTTCTTCGTTGTCGGTCTATGAGATATACTGGGTACACGTGGTTTCGTACTCATACTACACTTGTTGCACTCTTTTGTGGTGCAGATTCGATTCCGAGTACGAGCACATCTCGTGGAGCTTTTTGAGTCCGAGCTTGGAGTATCTTGGAGTTGTGGTGAGCTGCTTGGCTGTTTCAGGTTCACCAATGCTTAGATGAGACAACCCCTACAACGAGAAATACTCCTAAAGTAATTCCCAAAGAAGTAGAACTTGAACCTCTGGGTGAAGATGAGTGGGATGGCAATAAGATGCATCAATCCGCAGATGAGACAACTCCTACAAAGAAAAACATTCTTGGATTGATTCCGGAAGAAATAGAGCTTGACAATATGGAAGATGAGAGAAATGGAAATAAGATGCATTAATGCGCAAATGAGACAATTCCCCCTACAAAGGAAAATATTCTTGGAGTGATTCCCGAAGAAGTAGAGCTTAAATGTCTAGCTAAGGGTGAGAAGGATGTCAATTAGATACACCAATGCTTAGATGAGACAACCCCTACAAAGAAAAATATTCTTGGGGTGATTCCCGAAAAAGTAGAACTTGAACCTCTGGCTGAAAATGAGGATGAGAAGCTTTCTTCGGACAATGAAGATTTCAGTGATGGAGGGCCTCAGAAGAAAAGGGCTGAAAAGAAGACATGCATTTACATGTAGTTGTACATGTTTTCTTTTCAGCCCGTTTCTTCTGAGGCCCTTCATCATTGAAATCTCCATTGTCCGAAGAAAGGTACTCATCCTCATTTTCAACCAGAAGTTCAAGTTCTACTTTTTCAGGAATCACCCCAAGAATATTTTTCTTTGTAGGGGTTGTCTCATCTAAGCATTGGTGTATCTAATTGACATCCTTCTCACCCTTAGCTAGACATTTAAGCTCTACTTCTTCGGGAATCACTCCAAGAATATTTTCCTTTGTAGAGGGGATTGTCTCATTTGCGCATTGATGCATCTTATTTCCATTCCTCTCATCTTTAGCCATAGGGTCAAGCTCTACTTCTTCCGGAATCACTCCAAGAATGTTTTTTTTTGTAGGATTTGTCTAATCTGCGCATTGATGCATCATATTGCCATCCCACTCATCTTCACCCAGAGGTTCAAACTCTACTTCTTTGGGAATCACTCCAGGAATATTTCTCGTTGTAGGGGATGTCTCATCTAAGCATTGGTGAATCTAATTGACTTCCTTCTCGTCCTTAGAGAGAGGTTCAAGCTCTATTTTCTCAGGAGTAACTCCATGAATATTCTGCTTCATAAGGGTTATTTCATCTGAGCATCAATGCATTGGTGAGCTGCTTGGCTGTTCCGTGGCCCACACCTCCCTCTACCTTTTATTTATTTGGTTATTTTAGTATTCCGACAGAATATTCCTTATGTTTGGATTTGTCATTTAGGTTCAGACTTGCATCATATTTAGAGCCTCTTGTACTTATGACACCAATTCTTGGGTGGTATTCTAGTGTTTCGCATGTCGTATTTATTAAGAACTTAGTGTCTGAGATTTTTACTCGTTGTTTACCTTTATACCTTATTAGTTATTTAAGATTGGTAAAATATGTTGGGTTGGCTTACCTATTGGTTGGGAACATAGGTACCATCACGACTTGTGAATTTGGGTCGTGACATCAAAGCCCTAGGTTCATCGGTCTCACGAGTACAAGAGCAATGTCTAGTAGAGTCTTGTGGATCGGTATGAAGACGTCCATACCTATCTTCGAGAGGCTATAGGAGATTTAGGAAATCAAATTTCTTTCATTCCTTATCGTGCACACTTTACCTTGTTGAAATTCTAATCTTGATATCTCATTCTCTCAGATTTGTTTCATTTTTGGAATACATTAAGAGAAACTCAAAAACCAAATCAAAGTTTTAAAAGAATGAACCGAACATATACCTTAGATTAATCACACATAACCTTGGATATCGATAGTCTCACATTTATCTTCTTCACTAGAGAGTCGCTCCAAAGTACCATCACCTTTATCACATGATTTTGAAGTGATTCATGTCT
Organism: Solanum tuberosum; assembly: GCF_000226075.1. Lineage (NCBI taxonomy): Eukaryota > Viridiplantae > Streptophyta > Magnoliopsida > Solanales > Solanaceae > Solanum > Solanum tuberosum. Next base: position 1,138,968 of record NW_006239030.1, on the reverse strand, counting down.
GCACTCCTTGAAATTTCCATGTCTGAATTCTTTGGCTATTAGGACCATTTGATGAATAAAATGTAAGATCTCATTAAATTTTATATCAAGTAAAGGAAAAGTCATAGCACGTCTAAAAAAAAAATCATCTGATGAAGCCTCTGATTCTTTGGGGCGAGTCTCTGGTAAAAACAGAAAGGTTAGACTACGGATGTTCAGGGATAGAGGGAAGACATATGAATCTTTTGAAATGAATTATTTGTTATTTAATGAGATATACTAGTAAGAAAAACATTCTTGTTGGTTTTTTTTAAAAAAAAATTGCTAATAATAATAAATGTTGTTTGATCCAGTTTATCCAGCATCTGAATGATATTTATAGAATAGTGAGAGTGAAACATTAATGCATCTGGACGAGATATTGGTGAAAGTGAAAAAGTCGTAACAGATGAAAAGGCAAGTTACACTCTGCACGAGAGTTTCGTGCAAATCACAAAAATTATGCTTTTTTTGTTTGTATATTTCAAAGCACGATCCTCGTGATCCTTGCACAGAACTCTCGTGCAAATAAGGAGTGTTACTCTCGTGATCCCTACACAGAACTCTCGTGAGATTGAGGAGTGTCACTTGTATGTGCACGCCATTGTCTTTGTTCTATATATATATCGATCATGTGTTGGATATGCTGGATCAAGTAACATTTTATATTTCTTCACTAATAACTCATTTTCCGTGATTTCATTTATATCAACTTCTCTTTACTTGGTATAACTCTAGTACCATTGCTTGTGATGGTGCTCCAGAAAGTTCCCCAATATGTTTTTATTGATATAAAAAATTACCTTTCTTTTATTTTTGTTAAATGCATTGAGTGAGTGATTTTATTGAAGTTAAATTGACCGTTGAAATTGAACCGAAGAGAGGGGGTGTGCTACTATATATCTATTATGTAGATCGATATGGGCATCTCAAAATACGTAACATAGTTGGAGGTTCATCACACAGTGTGAGGAGCTATTATAAAGTTTCTCAGCGGCTTCAAAGGATATCAAGCCGCAAATAATTCAAATATAGCAGTGCAATGATGACACAAATTACTGATGAATGTGCTGATACTTTGGGCGAGCCTCTAGTGAAGAAGATAATTATGAGACGATATTGAAGGCTACTAAGGAGAAATGATGAAAAGGAAAAAATATGTGAGCCTGAATTGGATTTGTCTCTTAAAACTCCACTTGAAGATAATCCAATTAATAAGTTTCCAACCATGGAAGAAACAATTGATTTTAGAAGGAACCTTAAGGGAAGGGTTTTGAGTCAAGTAAGGGATACAATGTTCTTGAGTCTCTTTTTGCTCTTCTTTTTTCTACTTTAGAACTAGAGCAAACACACACAAAAAAACTATAGAAAAGAGAAAAAGATTTAACTTTTCCTTCTTTTTTTCTTAGAATGTATTATTTCATTTTGACATGAGATCAAACTGTTGATATGAAAGTTAACATTGAAATTGCAAATATTGTCTTGAATCAAAGTTGAAATTATATATACTCCTTGTAATAAGTGTCTTACTTATATCTATTCATTTCTTTGAAATTGTACCACAGTAAAAACTTCCAATTGTGACCTTTAGTAGTGTTGTAAAGTAACATAAAAATTGGGGCAACTCAAAAAAGAGTTGAAAACACAAGGGTAGTCCAATTAAGATATTTTATGCTATTAGATATCAAAGGCCCGTGAATTTCTCTGCCTTTTGTACTCTCTTATTGTTTAAGCAAACAAAAATAAGAGTACTCTCTCAAATTGTATTTAAGTGCTTTAATATTAAGTAAAATTTTACATTTAATTTGTAAGATTTGTTGATAATTTTTCACATCTGGATTATAGACAATTTAGGGGTGTGCAAAAATTGAACAATAAAATGATATTGGTTTTGCTATCGGGTTATTGGATTAACATGTTTTATTAAAAAAATTATCGAATTATTGATTCGGTTTTGATTTTTTAATATTGGGTTATTGGTAAATTGATATCCACTGTAGTAATTTACTGCTTTACCCCTATATAAATACTAAATATTAATCTCAGTAACTTACTGGTTACTGCATTTGCCCTATAGTCTTTAATTCACATGACTTCACAATGACTTTTCGTTAACAACTTCACATTATACAAAACATCAAAATATAAAGTAAGAATTTTATTTCTCTTAATTTGCACCTTTGTAGTTCTTTTCATGTTGTTTATTAATGTTTTTATTTTATGAGTGTTTTCTAAAGTTTTATCATTGTCTTGTCCGTCAAATTATTGGAGAAGTCATATATTTGTTTTGTAAGCATTTCCTTATTAGTTAAACTGAAATGAAACTGTTAAGGACCAAAATCGATAAGTCAAAAAATGATAGTTGTGCATATCTTTCATATCAAAACCAGAGACGGACACTTCTATCGTGGTTAGAATTAAATACAAGATTCGATAAACTCAATAATTTTTTATTCAAATTTTATATTTATATAAATTTTTAAAATTAAATATGCATAAATATTTAGTACAAATACAATAACTAAGATGGGTTGTAAGTGCGGTGATAAATTCAAAATTCATAAACTTTAAATTTCAACTAGTTAAACAATTTTTGAAGGAATAGTAACATATGAGTAAGACTTCACTACCTATGTACTATATTTGCTCTTATTTAGAAATGAGAGTGTGGCTGTACTAACACTGCACTCTAGAATTGTACAAGACGCTTTGTTAGTTTTTCTAAATTGAAAATTCTCAATTTTACCCTCTTTTTTTTCTCTATATTGATGGTCTGTATTGATTTTTTGGTCCTTCTCCTTTGAACACGTGTACTTTAAAGTGTTCTTTCTTTATCATTCTCAAATTCTTTGTTTCTTGGAATTTCAGAATATGTTCGTTTGACTTAGTTGAAAATTGAGGAAATAAAATTTCTAAATTTACCTTGGTTTAATTCTTCTTGGAGACCATCATTTACACATTTCAATCATCATGGAATAACCTCTGAAGTTGTCTTTAGCTTTCTATTTATTTCATTTTAGTTTAGTATTTAGGGATAATAATTGTTCATATTTGATTTTCCTTCTTCATGTTTTATTGATGGAATCTATGTGCTTTTCGTGTTGTTATTGAATCTGAAGGAAGAACTTCTTACACTACTAAAGTGTTTGATGAAATGTCCAAAACAATTAAGCAGCTTTCTGTTTTAAATGTTAAGATCTTACTTTTGGATAACTAATATTGCACATGATTTGCGCACCTACGTACGTCTTAAAAATTATGTAAACAAGCCTTACCAGGAATATATCATCAATTATATAATTTATATGCTATTTATTGAGTAGGCGTTAGTGGTAAGAGGGTGTTTGAATTGACTTAAAAGTTGGTCAAACCTATATTTAAGTCAGTTTTTAACTTCTGAAAGTGTTTGACAAATATATAAAAAAAATAACTTAAAATAAGTTTGGAGGTGTTTGACTATGACAAAAATGACTTAAGGTGTACTAACACTGCAATCTAGAATTGTACAAGAAGCTTTGTTAGTTGTACTAAATTGAAAATTCTCAATTTTACCCTTTTTTCTTCTATATTTATGGTCTGTATTGATTTTTTGGTCCTTCTCCTTTGAACACGTGTACTTTAAATCCTTTGTTCCTTGGAATTTTAGAATATATTCGTTTGACATAGTTGAAAATTGAGGAAAGAAAATTTCTGAATTGACCTTGGTTTCTTCTTGGAGACCATCATTTTACACAATTCAATCATCACAGAATAACCTCTGAAGTTGTCTTTAGCTTTCTATTTTTTTTCATTTTAGTTTAGTATTTAGGGATAAGAATTGTTCATATTTGATTTTCCTCTTCATGTTTTATTGATGGAATCTATGTGCTTTTGGTGTTGTTATGGAATCTGAAGGAAGAACTTCTTACACTACTAAAGTGTTTGATGAAATGTCCAAAACAATTAAGCAGTTTTCAGTTTTTTCTTCTCAAAATGGTGACTTCGTGGAAAGTCGGTGAGATGCTTTCCTACACATACGATGAAGTAATTATAATATTTACTATTTGTATTTGGCGTATATATCAAAATTTTAAACCTAATTCTAGCAACTAAAAGAAGGGGCATTGTGAAACTTACCTCCAGCATTTTCCCCCTAGGCCTGGCTTTGTGGTGCTCAGGAAGTAGACGAATTTCATCAGTTACGTTGAGACATTCAGCAACATTTTCAGGCGAGATGAAGTGCAAAACAACGTTGATGCATGACTTGCCGCGGACAGTGAATAGAATCTTTTGTTAGTTGTTATGCACTAAAAGAAATAAAGTCCCTGTTATATCTGAGACTAGAATCGCTTCAGTATATAATATGACACAAATTGTTAGGCTAGTTTAAGGTTTCTTAAGACATAGAAGAGCTAATGAAACTATGGAACAGTTCACAGCATGTGAAATCAGAACACGAAAATATGGATAACAGAACTAGAAAATTATGAATAAAAGTAAATAGATATAGTAATATATGACGGGAGGGAGTTGCTCGGATGGTAAGCATCTCTCACTTTCAGCTTGAAAGTTGTGAGTTCAAGCCACCAAGGAAGAAAAAAAGGAAGGAAGCAACTAGGGAGGGGTAAAAAAAAGATATAGTAGTAAATATATTGTAAAATCAAGTGCAAAACCAAATTTTATGATTCAGATGCAAAGTTGCAATTATTAATTAATATGTATGCCTCTAACATTGAACATCAATCGAAAGACAACTACATATAGCTATATGAATGCATAACAATTTATTGAACAAGATACGTTTATTTATATGTGCATAAACAATAAAAGAAAAATAATAATAAATAGTGATACAAGAATAACAAATATTTGCATGTTGTGTAAATAGCCCTTTTTGTACCAATACACCAAAAATAAATCAAGTTGATTACTAAAATAGATCTAGATTGTTAATAAGAAGTGGTCTTACCTTCTATAACACAGAAACGTCAAGTCTCTATGAGGAAATTGAAATTCAACTTTTCTCAGTGAGAACACAGATGAACTTTGCACATTCACGTACGACACTTTCTGATAAAACGAAAATATCAGGTCTCTATGAGAAAATTGAGATTCAACTTTTGTCAATGAGAACACAGATGGACTTGGGCGACTCCACGTACAACACCTTTCGATAACACGGAAATGTCAAATCTCTATGAAAAAATTGAGTATCAACTTTTGTCAATTAGAACATAGATGGGCTACGGCGCCTCCATGACCTATTTACAGGGTTGACTCTAGGGTTAGAAAATGAGGTATCTATCTTAGGTCCTGAAATTTGACGTGCCGTGTTTTAAAGCAATAAATAGAATTATTATAGGTTTTCTTTAGAAAAATTATTTTGTATTGTCTCATTTCAATTTGCTTGTCTTATTTATTTATTTTAGTTTGTTTTAAAAAGAAAAAAAAAGAATAGTTTTTTTGGCTAACTCTTTAATTTTAACTTTCCATATTGAATGTTTTAAACCACATGATTAAGTGACATTTTAGTATATTTTACATATCTTTAGTTTAAGACTACAAAAATTCAAAACATATTCTTTACTTTCTTAATAATCAATGATAATTCATATAATTAAATCTAAAGCTAGGAGAGAAGGAGGATTTTGAAGTGTTAAGTATATTTTGAAGAAAATAATGATATTTTGGTCCTAAATGAAACAAAAGTGATATTTGAACACAATTTGCAATACTTGAGTGACCATTTATGGAACTAACTTCTATTAATAATATACAAAGTTAATATATACTCCTTCTATCCCATTTTATGTGAGATAGTTTGACTTGACACGAAATTTAAGAAAGAAAGGAAGATTTTTAAAACTTGTAGTCCAAAATGAATGATAGAAATTTGTGTGGCTATAAATCATTTCAAGAAGAGTAAAATAGACATTATATAGTTAAATTGTTACTTAATATAGAAATGTGTCACTCTTTTTGGAACGAACTAAAAAGGAAAGTAAGTCACATAAATTGAGACAGAGGAAGTAATTATTTTTCTAATACACTCTACCAAACAACTAAAGAATATAAAAAAGGCTCTTGTACCAAAAATACCTCCACCCTTTGCTTCACAATTTTACGTGTATGGAAAGTGGGAAACATTCGGTCCCTCGGAAATTACGTCCGAGGTGAAATCACACCAAGTTCTCTGCTACTAGAATCGGCCACACCTTCTCTCCCCAGAGAAAATTAATCAAATATTGCAAACGACGGGAATGGTCTTCGAGTCCCCGTTGCTCCCCAGTATACACGCAAGTGTATGTGGTCGCTCAAGTAATATAGATTCTTTAAGAAACGAGTTATCGTTCCCAAGGGACTTATGATCGATATATATTTAACACTTAATTCTACAAATACAAGTAAAAGTAACCTTTTCAAGAATTGATGATTGATTGTTGACTACTACTAATTATGAACTAAATGAAAGTAACTAATTTTGAACGACTTTAATATTATGTTTCAAGCAAGTTAAAAGCAATTCCAGGGCTGCAACATATACTGAATATCATGTATCATAGTATCGGCCTAGAACTAATTTCAGTTGTCAAGTTACTGATTTATAGGGTTAATTATATGAGTCGGGCTATACACCTCTCGTCGCCTACCCCAATTAGCTACCTAACTACATCGTTGAGCGGGGATAAATAGACTAATTGGCGAGCATTTATATTTCATCATATTTCGTAACCAAGCGAGTTGTTCGTCCGGACGTCACTCCTGAACACAAATCACCTCGACTTAACGGGTCGATCAAGCTCTCTATATCCTCTGGTCTATTTAACCTCTCCTCTCCCGATTTTAAGGTTAAACAATAGATTTATAATGACAACCAAGAATTAATTCATAAAGCCTTAAATAATCAACAATCTATTCGTAGCTATAGCCCCAGAACTAGGGCATTTAGCCATTCATGCTATTAGAAAACAAGAAAATACAATAGTTCATGCAATTTCCAGAAATTAGAAGAGTTGAAGGATTAAAACATATTACAAACTTGAATTCTTGCTCTTGCACACTAAATCAAAAGTCGAACCCTTACTAATGAACCCTATGGGTCTATTTATAATAATTAGAAAAACTAAGACCCAATCCTCAACCAATAAGGAGTCATATTTAGTTGTATTTTTGCTGGAAAAGTCGGCATCATGGTGGGGCGCCACGCCTAGCATTGCGCCTGAAACTGGCCTCTGAAGTTTCCTCCTTGGCGCGCCGCGCCTCTCAATCCGCCTGAGAGGCGTCTCTGAATGTTGGCCCTTGGCGCCTCGCGCCTAGCAGTGCGCCTGGCCCTGGGGTCTTCATCCTTAGCTGCTTTTCATGCTCTTTTACGTCTCTTTTCTTCAAGTTGACTCTAATTCCCTTGAGAGTTCCTGAAACAACTAATCATGTGTGTAAGTGTACAATCATTCCAATTACACAAAAAATTAAGCTAATGACTAGAGATCATCTTTCAATCTAATTGATTTATGGGCAATTATTAACAACTTAGGCATATAAATATACCTAAGATCAGTCCCCATCCTAAATCATTCTAATTTTGACCGATTCCATTTGAAGGTGGAAGTTAGTTTTTGAGTTTTTGAATCAAATATTGCTCATGTATCTTTATTCTTATTTTACTCAGAGATCACTAATTTAGACATCTTTATCTATATGGATTTGAGTCTCTTTTTCCCCCCAATAATATAGTCTTTCTTTTAGTATTTTTTTGATGGATGGTGCATAATTGTTCTTTGTCTTTCTTCATGTTTCTTTGTTAATTATGTACATAAATTCGTTTGTTTGTTCAAACGCCTCTTATGAAATAAAAAGGCAGAAGAAAGAACTAAATAAATTTCCTAAACCTTTTTCTTGCATCTAAAATTTGTTTGTATAAATTTGTATTGAAGATAACTAGAAAAATTAAACGGTTTTCTAATCAATATCATCCTATTTTTTATTTGTTTTAAACGGTTTTCTAAACAAAATTGTCCTATTTTTTATTTGTATAATGTATATTATCATTTTTGATTGCAGGTACCACATGAAGAAAACTAAGAAGTCCAGATTTTAGTTTATTGTGTATACTTCGTGAAATGGTTCCGCCATGTTTGTTGTCAGGAGCAACAAGATCAAGTAGGGTGGAGGGGAACATTTAATTCTTTTTATCTATTAGTTTTCAGTTCTTATCTTTGGCGTGTGGTAGAGCAATCTAATAGCCCGCAAGGCTCATAACCTTGAGGTCACCGAAACTGCAGTTACTTTTCTATCCTCATTTTGTAGTCATATTCCTTTGTACATAACATGTTTGATGAAAGTTATGTTCAAATTGTTAGAAGAATGATCCATTGATTCTTAGTAAATATGTTATCAAATTCTGTAACATCCTAAATCAATGGATTACAAGTGCCGCTGAAAGAAACAAAAGGAAAATGACCTCTTCAACTACGATTGACAAGAAAGGAAAGTAGCAGTGACAAAATATGCAACTTCAGGCAAGATGTTGAAACTAGGATCACGACACAACTTGGTTACCCAAATTTCTGTTTACAAAGCTTGCTTTTCATGTGTGTTCTTCCCACAATAGCCATAATAACCTTTAATGTAGTCATATCCTTAGCTATTCTTTGTTTAGTATTATGACAACTTAAAATTTATCGTCCTTTGTGGAAATTGGATTGCTTGAACAAAAAATAACTTCAAAGCTATCTGTGTCCTGAGGTGTAGGATGATAAAATTTGAAGAAGTTTAAAGAAAGAAAAAAAAACCTCGAAGTTATTTTTTATTTCCCTAGGACTCTTGACAAGATAAAGGAATTCCCCTAATGAGAATGGATAGATTGACTCATCGAATAAAAGAACAAAGTTCTTCTAATTTTCTAAATATACAATAGAGTTTTAACACAATTTGCACATGCTTATAGTTTGGTCTATGCTCATTTGATGTAGATTTTCAATTGATAAGGTTGCCAAGTAATTTTTCAATTTCTTGCAACTTTATGATTATGATGATATTACTGGAAGCTTGGCTTGAACTATTCATAGACCTTATAAGAAGATATATATATATGAATGGTTGAACAATCATTTGTTCCCTCTTTATCTTTTTGATGTTTCACTTTGGTAAATTTGGTGAGATCAATAATAGATTTCACTAACTCTTTTACTTTTATTTCAAAAAAGACATTTGTTTTAGTTTAGATCTTTTTTTTCGATGAGTACAAAACTAATACTAAATATCAGTACCAAAACATTTCACAAGTCTGCACCACGAATCTACACTGCTATGAACTTACTTATGTTTTCAACGAGAATATATATATATATATATATATTTATTTATTTTGCAATAAAGTTTTCCTTAGCATTTTACCCTTGAGATTTTTTTCATGGTATATGATCCATGCACTTATGAAGAGGCATTTTACCTCCTAGAGAGTATGAAAAGTTTCAAACATGACTTTCATAAGCTAATTTTTAAAATAATTATTTTTCTTGAAAAGCAAGCTAAGTTTAGGAGGGAAAGTACTAGAATACATGTGTAGAGAAAATGGTTTTGGGAATCTGGCTGATGGAGAAAGTGGTGGCTATAAGAGAGGAGGAGAAAAGAGAGTAAGACGAACAGGAAAAAAGAGAACTGAAAGAGAAAAAAGAGATATTTTTGTGCTAAATATTGTATGCTTGGATCTCTATTGCTTCGTAAGAAATTTTTGTCAATTAACCATATCTGAATTTATATTTTCAACTGTTCAGTTCAATTTCTCTAAATTGAAAATGATATAGTTTAACAATAGTTTCCTAATTATCTCCTTTGTCTCCTACTTTATGCTTGCCATCTGCAGGAAGCAACCCACTTTGCTTGGAATTTTTCACTACTGGAAAGAAAGTCCTCTTTAGTATATTCACTATTAGCTGGCTGTCACGATCCAGACCGTCGTGATTGGCACCCACACTAATCCTCCGGTGGGAGAACCACTACTACAACCCAAACCAAGCAACTAAACCAAAAACTAAGGCATTTAAATATACGAAATAGGAAAAATACTAAGGAAAGAAATAGATGTCCCATAAACTCTAACAAAAGTCTTACAATAATAAACTAACATTGCGGAAGTAATGCCTAGTTTAATATGGACATAAACGGAAAGAGAACTCATGGCAGCCCGGAAGAATTGGCTCACCCTTGAATTCGAACAATCACTGATCTTCTAAGCGAGGTCTGTCAATAGCCGCTGGAAACTGCCATGTACTCAACAAAAATAAGAGCAAGTGCAGTATCAGTACACAACCATAGTGTACTGGTAGGATCACGCGACTATCCACTAAGTGTAACAAAAGCAAGTCAATACAACATTATAAACAAGCAAAATACCGAACATATACAATATAGATTATCACATGCTCAACAATATACACAATTATGACAAGTCATTGGTCCTCTCATGGAACCTAAACCCAAACAGTTAGAATACCGGAACGTGGTACCCGATCCAATGTTTATACCGGAACATGGCAACTGATCCCATAATTATGCTGGAATGAGACAAGCGATCCCAATTAGTTATGCCGGAATGTGGCACCCGATCCATTCAACACACCACAATCACTAATTCACTAAGTATCTTCTCAAGTTCATACAAATAAGTCATGATTCATGACATTCATCATTCATCTATCTCATTTACAACAAGTGTGATTAATGCAACATTCACATACATGCAAGTATCATAATGAAACAAGAACAAACATACATCACACAATCATAGAATCACAACCATCACCTACCTCGAAACAAACTTGAAACCCTAAGAAACTTGATCTTTCCTTTTCCGAATTCGTTCCACTTGTTCTTGGTCTACAAACAATCGTAATAACACGAAAATTAATAAACCATATGTCACGCCCCAAGCCTACACCCTGGGCGGGACCAGCACTCAGAGACCATTGCTGTCCCCAAGCGAACCCTTGGCCTGGCTTTCTTAACTCAGCGGAAAGTTAACTCAACAGCACAACTCAATGCAATGAAAGTTTATAAAACAACCAACTGATGCATAACATGCCAAAAGGCAGCTCGAGTCTCAAAATAGAATATTTACATA
>NW_006239030.1:1106064-1126512 GCF_000226075.1 Solanum tuberosum | reverse complement strand
ACGCGCTGCCCTAAGGGGAAAACTTCAGAACCCCTTTTGGGGGGCGCTGGCAGGCGCGACGCGCCAACCCCCCTTGCCCAGAAACTCAACTTTTCTCCCTGTTTTGCCAACTCTAAGCCACCCTTACTTCAAGGGTTCAACCCCAACCACTAAGGATCATAAAATCCCTCAACATACAAGAGATTCAACTCAAGAACACAACCAAATCATGTCCCAAAATCCACAAGGAACTCCAACAACACAAATCAACAACACAACCAACAACTTCAACAACACAATCAACCTTTTTTTTGAAAATAAAAGGAGTTTGATGTGTGGGGGAAAGGATCAACCCAACACTAACTACTCACATACCTAGTAGGGATCACCCCGGACGATATCCATGACGATCCTTGACGGGAACTCCTTGCTTGATCTTCTCTTTCTCCTCTTCTTCTCATCTTCTCATCTTCTTCTCCTCTTCACTCTCAAGCCCTAGCTCTCACTCTTTTAAAAAAGGAAACAAAAATGATCCAAAATAAGCCTAACACAACAATATAACTCCAAAAGAAATGTCTAGGGAAAAGACCAAAATGCCCTTAAATTCCGGACGGATTCCCTGCCAACTGCCCAACTTTCAAAGGGCATAACTCACTCATACGAACTCACCATCGAGCAAACTCGGTGGGGTTGGAAAGATCATTCCAAGAACTTTGCAACCATAACTGGAACTACACCTAACTCATCATGAGCCAGAAGTTATGACTGATCAAAGTTGGCCAAAACTCACTGATTTTTCCATACTTAGCCAAATTTCCAGATTTTTAAATCTTTCCAAAAATGACTATTTCCAATTCTAAGCCTCTTCATAATTATTTCAAATCGTCGGTTGTTACACCATCACCAATTACCCGAAATACTATCAGTTCTAACAACCCTAGATCGTACCCATAATCCCAAGTATTCAAATTAGGGGTATTTTCACTATAAATTCTAGACTAAAACCCTCCCCCATCGATAATGACCCATTAGATTACATTCTACGGATTGAAAAATGGATTCGGAGATTTAAAACCTTACATTTAGTGTTAAGAATGGTGAAAAACGGTCAAGAACTAATCTGGGGTCGTCTCCTAGCTCTCAAAGTCGAAAAGTGTAGAATAAAGACATTTTGGGGTTTATTTACGACCTTAAGTCACGTCGAACCTGCCACAACGGCCCTCACCCCGCTGCATCGTCCCTACCTGGCGGCAAAAATCCCATCCCTGCAGCTTGCACGAAACCAGTGAGTTATTTTAATAATTACAAGACCCCCATTTCACAACACACACTTAACCAACGATTCTCAGAAAATACTGTTCATGCTAAGATCGATTCTAGAAGTTCTACTCACCCGAATTCAATTTCGTAAAGTCGTACGAATTCCTTAACGACTTATCTAACTACTCATGTAATCAAAAATCATAATTAAATCACCCGATTGTTACCATATTTCCATACACCTTAATGACTCCGATTTCATCCAAATTTGGACTAGGTTGGGAAATTTCAAATTACTACGAAAAAGTTTTCCAACCTAAATTTTTTCCCCGTTAGATTCTCTATAACGTCAGAACCCGATCGTTACACTAACATTTGCTCTATTTTTGAGGATTCTTTATTTATTTTTTTCCTTGGTTTTCGCTGCTTGAAGATGTGATATGTCTTTTTTGAGACTTCACATTGACTAATGAGCATAGCGGGAGCAATATTTTCTTATTTGGATGAGAGATGGAAGAGTGGTATAGTGAGAATGCCCCATTATTTGTTGAGGATTTGATGCACAACGACCCTGTAATGAAAAAGACACATATCGTTCAAGATTAATTTTCATTTGTTGTTGGTCATTACACTTGCTGATTTTTAAAGTATTTTTTTAGTTTCATATAAACCGTTGTATGCGGCACTATCACGAGAGTGTATTTTGTACCGAAATATTATGGGGTCTGCTTTGTTAATTGACAAATATGGGATGCTTAAAATCATTGATTCTAGGTTAGCAAATTACTTCAATCATGTAAAAGAGCATCCTCTGTCAAGTCAAGTTGTCACATTTTGGAAAAGAGCTTCAGAACTTCTACTAAATGCTCTAGATTATGAAATACATACTGATTTTTGAAGTGCAGGTCGCCTCATGGCTGAAATGTTAGCAGGCAAGCCTATTCTGCCTGGTGGTACTAAAGCTTTGACATTTTCTTTCCATTTAGTGAACTTAATTTTGTCCGCAATGATATATGCTCAAATCATTGACATTTAAAGTCCCTAATAATGTAAAATACCCATACATGAATTTGGCTTACATTGCAGGAAAAGCTAGATGGACCATGACTAGAGTTTCGGCTGCAGTAAAGGGAAAGACAATGAAAATATTCATTAATGAGAGGTACGTAATATGTATTCTTATATTCGTTTTTTGTATAGGTTGTATCATATGTTTCAAGTATTGAGTTTTCTACTATGTTTAACACTTGTTGATTGTAAATAATAGCGCTCTCTACTTTTTGTGTATTTGATGTGTCCTAACTCGATAGAGAGAGTTAATATATATATATATATATATATCTAGGAAAAACATAGATGGACCATGACTAGAGTTTCGGCTGCAGTAAAGGGAAAGACAATGAAAATATTCATTAATGAGAGGTACGTAATATGTATTCTTATATTCGTTTTTTGTATAGGTTGTATCATATGTTTCAAGTATTGAGTTTTCTACTATGTTTAACACTTGTTGATTGTAAATAATAGCGCTCTCTACTTTTTGTGTATTTGATGTGTCCTAACTCGATAGAGAGAGTTAATATATATATATATATATATATATATGGCCTAAAACACCTTCACTGTGTCTTTCATTGTAGTTGTCCCTTTTCAATTCGGAGGAAAGATGAGAATGCTCTTAGTGAAGTTCAAGAAGTGCTTATCATGGACATCATAAGAATCTATATGATCAAGACCCTATTTGTACCAAAGTGCTGCCAAAATGCCTCAACAGTGACATTCTATGGACTGCTTCAATTGGATGGCGCCTCATCACAGATTCACAGTCCATACATATTAGCGATTTTAGACAAATAATTGTTTTAGACTGAAAAAAGACTTTGCATTAAACCATAGAGATATTTAGTTTCTATACTCAAGTTTGTATATGAAAAATTCCTTTTGTGTATGCTGTTGAAAATACATGTGTAAAAATAAGGCCAAATTACTTATATACACAACTTTACTTATCTTATTCTCAATTTTTCCCTACTTTTTTTTAAATATTTCATAAATCCCTTTTATTACTCCTTTAAACTCATCTCCCGGATACATAACTACACATCTCCTAACCCACTTCTATCTCCCCAATTTTTCACTCCTCAAATAATGTCATATTTTCTCTCCCATGATCTTATCAGTTTAATTTTGAATTTGAATTTCAAGATATTTCTCTCTCCAGTCAAATGATTTCTCACTCCTTTTAGGTATTGTTTCAATTTCATTACTTTTGCTAATAGTTGATAGGTTTTTTTGTTGATTCAAAATCCTGATACATTATGGATGATGCTCCCTCTTTCAGTATAGGTATTACCCAGATAATGTCATCTAACAATAATCGTGTGTTTGACCATGAAGACGTAGGTTGGGCTGAGAATAGATCGAAGAAATTGCATGATCCCCTTTTAATGGCCAAAGTGAGTATCGAGAAAGTCAGGAAGGATGTGCCTTTTTCTTCAAAATCAAAGGTTGAAAAACCCCCTAAAAAAGGGGTAGAAAAGTATCATCTCCAATTTCCCGTCCTAATCTACCCAAGGTAATGAGTTCTGATCTATTTTCCTCTTTTTTTGTTGTTCAATCTTAGATTTAATTGTTAATTTCAATTCATGATACATTACTAATAGCTTTATGCAATTTAAGTTTTTCCACAAAAAACCCTAATTTTCAGTAAGTTTCAATGTATCTATCATTGAACTTAAATATATATCAATACTAACATATCATATACATGCATACAAAAATATATAGTTTAGTTGTTCTTAAACTTTTCGTTTAACTGATACAAAATTTTGTCAGATGTTCTTCTCAATGTATTAACTTGTAAATATAGTTGTAACAGGCTTAGTTATGTATAACTCTCAATTAATGACATACACTGTGTTGTAAAATACTTATCCAAGTATCAATCCTGACTTATAATCTATAATACATTAGTAAGGTATAGTGTGTATTAGACACAAATGTTAATTTTGTGTATCAGATACAAATATAATAATCTTTGTAAGTTGAGTTGTCTATTATTCAACATGTATCATGTTTATAATTTTTATGGCTTTAATTGTCGTTCACTTGTCTCATTATAGTCTGTGAAATACAAGATAAAACAAATTTCTACACACTCCTTGAGGTTTGGTTCAACATACAACATGGGTTTTGCAGAAGAGTTGAAGTTATCTATAGGGATTGAGGGTGTTGAGAAATTTAAGAATACAATTTGCAGTCCATATCTTAACATTCCTAATTGCACTTACCAAGGGCAAATAACGAAGTGTCTATTACTACTAGAGCTAGAGCAGGATAATATAGATGAGCTCCATATTCGCCATGCTAGCGGGAATATTTTGCATTTCACTATCAAAGATTTGCCATCATTACCGGCCTGAAATGCATAGAAAATGTTAATGAATTTAAATATCCTGATTCCACTCACAGTAGATTGATTCAAAGATATTTTCCTGATTCACAAAACATTGTAAACAAAGGTCGTTTAGTTCAAAAATTTCGGATGGGTCAATGGGAGAATAATCAAGATGCTCTTGAAATGGCAATCCTATATTTCATTCACACTTTTGTCTTTTCCCAGCTTAGTGATGCAAACATACCTATTCACCATTTCTATATGGTTGAAGACAGAAGGTATCAACAGTATCCATGGGGACAGATTGCATTCTCAAAAATTGATAAAATCACTAAGACAAGAGTTCACCAAAGAAAAGAAGATGTATCGATTAGCCGGCATGCCATATGTCCTGAATGTTTGGATATATGAATGTGCCTCGGCAGTCAGTGATGAAATTGCAGTCAAAGTGGGCAGTTTTATACCTAGAATATGCAACTGGCGTGTTGTGGGAGTGATTATCTTTAATGTTATCTTTTCATCTGCATTTTTTCTTCTTCTTTTCCTTGGTCGTCCAGCCAATCTTTCGTATCTAGGTGGCCACACAGTTTCATCTACAACATTGTTAGGAACCAACCAATCTTCCTTATCTGGCATTGGAACCATTGGAACCATTAGAACCTCATATGTTTTTGCTAATGTATCAAGCTTGTAGTAATCAAAGCAATAAGGATGCATATATGTGACATTCTTGTCCTTTAAAACAGCAATTGCATGTGTGCAAGGTATCTCATCTAGTTGAAATTTGCCACAAGTACATTATTTCCTCTCAAGACAAACAATGTATCTTCTTCCAGCTTCATAAACCGAGAAAATAAATTCAGATGATGGAACAACCTGCAGACATTAAAAGGTTATCGATAAATTTATTTCAAGTAATGCTGATCAAAACAACCAAATGACATACCAAATTAAATACAAAATATAAAATTATGCATCATGATACATACCTTCATCTTCGAACATTTAGATGCGTTTAGAATCAATATCTCCTCAAATTTTCTCTCCAATGTGTATTTTGCATAAGAAGTTATTTCTCTATTTTTGCAATGCCAAGAACCAAATAGAATTCTAACCTCTTCCAAGAATTCTAATATAGACAACTGATGCGCCTCAACAAGACAACCATTGATACATTCCGCTATGTTCGAAGTCATCATTCTACCTCTATTTACTGTTAAATGAACTCTCGACCACTTCTCATACCCAGCATCCTCAAGGTACTCCGTAACCATGTGGTCAACTTTATCCACCTTAGCCATTAATGTATCGAAATCCTCCTTTCTATATGCCTTGGCCATAGAGTAGAATAGATAATTTATGGTGTTTCTGCTCCTTTTGAAGTTTTCACAGACATTCTTCCAAAGATGTCATATGCATGCATAATGAGGTACATTTGGGAACACAATTCTTACACTCTTCATAATAGTCTCATTTCTATCAGAAACAACACACATTTTTTCACGCTCGCCAAATGTATTTTTGGATTGTCCACGAACAGTCATTTTCAGTGTCTACAACCCCATATACCAATGGCAATATGCAACCTAATTACATATCAACACGCATGATTTCATTTGATACATAACATTTACAATATAGATACATATTAAACAAGATCACAATTATAAAAATACATACCTGCCCCATCAAGTGTGCTTGCTGATAAAAATGTACCTTTGTAAGCTCCACCAAGATGTGCACCATCGACAACAACTATCGGTCTGCAGTAATCGAGCCCCTTCATCAATGGTCTTAAGGCTATGAACAGATACATGAATTCATCTTCCACTGACTTGTGCATCCTTATATAAGAATTTGGATACACAGTATTCAACATGTATAGGTATCTCGGCAACTTCTTATATCCATCTTATGGTTTACCCCTTAGCATTTCTAGTGCACGTTCTTTAACACGCCATGCTTGCTGGTAAGATATTTGAACCCCATAGAATTCTCTAATATCATCAATTATATCTTTTGGAGTATGAATTCGTTTATGATTGACCAATATAGGAGTAGTCACACCACTAACAAACCCAACTGTTGCTTGGACTTTGGTTAGTATCTTATCCCGCACTGGATATGTATGTTCACTATTAAAGTATCTCACTTTGAAAACATCAGTGTTTTTCCTGCATGAAGCCTTCATAGTCCAATATACATTCATCTGAAAAGCACACCAACACAGAGTTGTACAATTTTTTTCATCATGTTAATACATATAGCAGTTACATTTTATATGACATTAATGTATCAACAATATTAACTACCATAACGAATAATATCACCAAACATTTAAATTTCTAATTTGTTTCATACATTACGCACAAATCAAAGTTACAAAATGTATCAGATACATTATAGATGCAACTCAATTGTGTGCGCTTCTTGCATGTATCATATAATCAACAAAAAAATAACAACAAATCAAAAGCACCATCACACAACTTCTAAAAATAATATTGTATCAAACACATTAGAAATTTAAATGTATCATGCGATGTAGATCTTAAAATTAAAAACATTAATTCAAAATTTAGATAAGAAAAACTCATACCTTTGTCTATCAGATCTTTTTACTTTGCAATTGAAGTTGTTCTTTATTTAATATTTGGCCATCACATCTATCAGTGTTACTTTATCCTTATACAATTGACTTGTCTTCACATCTATACTGTTTGAATCAATTATGTAATTTGTAACTTCTAATCATGGAATATAATATGAATCACAAATTCTTGATTCAACCACTGCAAGAGCTTCTGTATCCCTTGTTGTACCTTCGACACATGTAATCTCTCCGCATGTTCCATCAAAGCTATGTATCTCACCACCAATTTTATCCGTTGTATCAATACATAATGGATACATTGCAAAACCAAGCTCACTTTTTTTCACTTCTAAAAATAATCTAACACCCATGTCGTTCTTAATTTTCATCGGACATGAATTACCTTCTACGATGTATCGAATTTCAATATTTTTTCTTACCTCATCGATCTCTAACTCGGCTGTAATGGCTGCCTTGAGATTCATAAATGAAATTGACTGTCCAACAACAATTTCGTCACTTTTGTAACCTTCATAATTAACTTCACTAGCCCAAATTCTTGAATGCCTCAACAAAATAAATATATTCATCTTGTATCAAGTTTCTTTTTGAAATTATGATTTTTTTAACATCAATGGCTTTTCAAAAATCGTCTTCAATGGAGAAGATGTATTTTTGAATTTTGAAATTGGTGATTCTAATCCCTATTAGGATATGGAATGATTATGATTAGGATCAGTTAGGTGTAAATCTAGGATATTAATATAACTAAAATAATTTTTACGTTTTTTCCTTTTTTAGCGCAACAACAATTTGTTTATGATGTATCGTTTATAATGTATCTTGGTGGAACCAATGTATCCGGCTGCATCCATTTACAAGGGATTTTTGTAATATAGATATTATTGGGGATAGGATGTAATTTACATATTAGACTATGGGATTCCTTTAATTTTCACAATATGGATTGGGTAACAAATGGGTTGAGTAAAATATTAGTTTATCCATATTTACCCATATTTTCATGAGTAAATAGTACTCAACTTAAGAATTAAACATGGAGCAAATATTTTAGTCTTTTTTTAGATGAAAAATGTTGAAAATGCCTCATTTAGTTTTATTGTATCATATAAGTCAAAAAAAATCCTAATTTTTCAATATAAAATAAATTTATGTAATAAGAAGGGGAAAATATTTTTAATTTCAAAGTAAATGATTATTTGTCTTTTAGGACTAAAACATGCTTAATGCACTTTAAGCAATGTCAATACTAACACATGATTTGCTTATTTTACACTATTATTTATTATCCAATATAAAATTAAACAAATAAAAAATATATAATTATAATTAACAAAAAAAATGTACATTTAAAATATATATTTTTGGAGGGCCAAAGACTTCACCTTTTCAATTATAGAGAAAAATAATTAGTTCTTAAGAACATAAAAAGTAAGATAAGTTACAATATTTTTAGTGATATCATGAATTTTGAGTGAATAAAAGTTAGAAGTTTAACCCATTTGGCTGAATTCATATTTTACCCGTATTTTACCATAGTTTACCCATATTTTACTCATATTTTTATGTGTTGAATATGGATATCAACACATATTTTACCCATGTAAAAAGCCACTCACCCAACTCATTAAAATATGGGCGGGTTACTAAAATATGGGCTTATTTTGTCAGCCGTAGTTCACTATTAAAATATCTTAAATGTTTGTCATATAGACAAAAGTTAAATTTTCTGAAGGGGTGACTGGTTTACTAATTCAAATGTAATATATCACCATATGATGTTTGTGATCTTAAATCTTAATTAAATGTATTATTTGTTATATATATATATATATATATATGTTTTTTAGTTATTTATATTTTAAACAATTTATAAAATTGCATACATATTAAAACTACAACTTACAATTTTTATGTGTACGTGGGCGTTTGGACATGCGATATGAAATCAACGTTTGGACATGTGATCGCACGCTGATTTCATCTCATGATTTCATATCATGAGATGAAATTCCAAATTCTCCAAAAATCATGATTTGAGATTTTTCAAATACAACAATCAACTCACAAGTATATATTTTTGTAAAAACAACCCCACATTTATTTATATCATTACTTTTAAAATTATTTATATTTCATATAATGATTATTCTCACTAATATAAAATTTATTATTACTTCAAATTAATTCATAATTTACCATTTATATTCGCATGTTTTTTTTTATCAAATTTATTTACCAACCAAATTGACCAACATATGGCTAAACGTAACAATGTTGTTCGTCTTCTCGGTCATATGATCGAGAAATACAAGTTCAACGAGAGAAGGTTGTTTGTATTATGTGGAGGATCATATTAAAGACAAGTACACTACAACTTATGTTCAGTTTTATTTTTTATTGAATTAAAATTTTATCAATAAATGTTGTATATTTTAAGAATAGCTTTGTGATAGTGTATTATGCGATTTTATAATTTTTTTGTTTATTTAATATAATTGTATAAAGAATCGAGATAATTTTAATAGTTTTACAACTTAAGGATTTTATGTTTATGAGAAAACATACAACATAAAAAATCTAAAGTGCATGTCCAAACAAAACTTCAACTTCATCTCATGATTTCATATTATGATTTCATATCATGATTTTCTATCGCATGGCCAAACGAGACCTAAATGTGGATGATTTATTCGATTTTACTATTGTTTACCGTCTTTTTCGTTTTTAAAAGTAGATGATCTATCTTTTTTAAATTGAAAAATTGACATTTTGTGAGTAATCAGTTTATTAAGATAACAGTTATTTTAACCTCAAATAATTCAAGTGAGAAAATAACAATATGACAACAAAATTGTTCTTCTCCTAACTAGTTAGAAGGTCATAAAAAATATTATTGTCTGTATATTGTCTATCTTGATTCTTGACCCGATTACATGAAATAGAAAATTTCATAATAATTCAATTATAGAGTTTAAATCCAAACACAAGATGAAGTGAGAAGTAATGAACCAAACACTTGATAAAAAATAAACTTTGTATTACTAATTCAGCATTTCTAATCTCTACATTACTAATCATACGTTACTAATCTTTGTGTTATTAATTTTTATACCAAAGACCCGGCTCTAACGAGTGAACACTGACCTGGCGTAATTTCAACCTATGGGGAAAAAAAATTAATTTCATATACTTACCTTTTTGGATAATTAAAGCCGTTAACTTTTGGTTTTTAGTAATGCTTAATCGATTTTCTACTCTCTCTCTTTTTTCACTCTGACATTGAACTCGAGAAACAGGGGAAAAAGGATTCGATTTTTTCTCTTTTTGTAGTATGGGCTCGGAGACGGGTTCATCGCCGTCGTCTGCTCCGGCGATCGCAACAGCAGCAGCATCGTCGTCATCAGCCACATCGTCCCCAACTGGTACTGGTAAGAGAAATAGAGACCCAGAAGACGAGGTTTATGTCGATAATCTCCACTCTCACAAACGTTATCTTAGTGAGGTTTTGCCCCTTCTCAAAATCTACTCTTTTTATGTTGTTGAAATGTGTATGTGGAATTAGAGCCGATTTTGTTATTATACAATTTCAAGTTTTTAGAGCTTTCGAGGGTTTAAATTTCCTACATTATTGAATTGCCTTTTTAGAATGAAATGGGTTTGAGCAGAGCAGGTGGGATAAATATAGTTAATTACAACTAGTTTAGGATTGCGATGTGGCTGATTGACTTTTTAAAAAATGGTGCTTTCTTAACAAGGTCAATAAAGTGTATAAATGTTTGTTGTAGATTCTTATGTTAAATATAATTATTGAAATTGCACTTCTTGTTGTTGCTATCAACGGAAATGCGTGTTCTTTGCCAGTGATTTCAGCCTTCATGTGCTAGTTTCTTTGGCTTTCTGAAGTAACTTGAGGAATTTTGCAGATAATGGCATCAAGTTTAAATGGATTGACAGTGGGAGACACCCTACCAGATAATATAGTGGATTCTCCATCAAGATCCGAAAGCATGCTCTACATCAGGTGATGAATTTTGTACTACATTAGAAAACAGAAAATTATACAGATATTAACACATAGTTAAGGATGGGAGCAAGTTCGGTTTCTCATTGCATGGATAGATTACTTTTGGTCCTGCTTAAGTTATTGTTGTAAGTCTGAAATGACGCTCTGACCTTAAGTTTATGCTGTACGTGTAAATCCTTTATTGAGTTACATGTTCATGATAGTCTATTGGCATGTGATTGTGTTTAAGGTGAAGAAGTCCCCCGATAGGTACCTCGCATTAGTTTATAGAATTTACTGCTTAGATTATTTAGTTCCTTGTGAATATTCTACTGTTTCTACATTAATGGACTTTGGTGCTTTTAATTCTTTTTCTCTTATACAAACAAAAGAAATAGTAAAGAGAGAGATAAGGAAGAATTTTCCATTGCAGATGAGGGATTGCTTTCCTGGTTAATGGCCTTTACTTCTTGATTCTTTACTCTTTCTCTCTCTCTGTATGATTACTTTAGGTTTGTCTTACTCTAACTTAAATGTAAGGAGGTTTGGTGAACGATGGGGATTCTAGTTGAAACCTCTCTCCTTCAGTCCTTACATCCTTGGCAGTGAGCTCATTACTGTATTAACCTTGACTCAAGAAGCTCCGTGAGTCCATTAAAGACCAAGTTCAAAATTTTCTTCCTAAAAAGTGAGTCTTGAGAGAACACTTAATTGGTCAGAGAGAGATCTATTGATACCTCTACCTAAATGTTGATGTTTGGGACATGCTACTTGTATGTACTATGTAGTCTTTTACAACCTATGTTGACAGAAGTTCCATAGGTTTAAGTAGTTTCATTTGAGAAAGTAGTACTTTTGAGGTTAATTGAACACTTAAACCCCAACCTTCTATATTAACCATTCATAGTGGCTGCTTGGTATCATTCATTGCTGAGTAATTACTCCTGTATAGATCATCTCTTAAACTAATTTTGTCCACTCTAAAGAAAGAAATAATTTACCAGAATTCAGTGATCAATTAGTTATCAATCTCACAAAGAAGCCTGTGCTAGCTCAATCTCTCAGTACTGTGTGAAACCCAGAGTTATGTTTTAATTTTGAAAGTTTTGTTGAATTTCTGAAATAACAGAATAATGCCAATTATTGCTCAGTTGGGTTATAACACAATTAAGATACTGCTTAGAAAACCTAGTCATGAATGTCTTTCTCTCAGAACAGCAATAAATTGTGTTAGAACTTCTCTCAGAGTTATGTTTTAATTTTGAAAGTTTTGTTGAATTTCTGAAATAACAGAATAATGCCAATTATTGCTCAGTTGGGTTATAACACAATTAAGATACTGCTTAGAAAACCTAGTCATGAATGTCTTTCTCTCAGAACAGCAATAAATTGTGTTAGAACTTCTCCTTTAGAGAGGACTGGTGTTAAATGGAGAGACAAGCAAGAATTAAAGTAGACACAGAATTTTCTTTTCTTCTTCCCCATGTATATCAATTGCTTCCCTGCAGTGTATGCTTATGCTGGTTTAGGTTAGGTTTCCTTTGGACTTTTAATCTATCATATGTTAAATTTAAAAGTTACTAGAAGGTAAAATCGAACATGCTACTGGCATCTTTTGGTCTAGACCCTCCTCCAAAATAAGAAAATGACAAAGAGAAGCATTGTATGCTGCAACAAGTAAATTATAATATGTCTGATTAGCAAGGATATGGGGACTTTATTATCCAATAATATGTCTGATTAGCAAGTAATGGCCAGATTTTGGCCATGAATGAAAATACATTTATATTCAAAATAAAATAATATCCAATAACCTTATATACAGATGCACTCTAGACTCTCCTACTCTATTTCTATATTGAGTCTAAAACATCAACTGTAGAGGCAGTGTCATTTGAGTATAATTGATTACACCAAAAACATAACAACAAAATGCAGTTTAGTTTAACATCCTGCACACTATTTTCTATGCCTTCAAAACATCTGGAATTCCTTTCTTTCCAGATTGCCCACCATATTGAAGCAGGGATAATTCTCCATCTAGTTCTGTCTTTTGCAAGGGCACCTGCCTCCTCCCAGCTGTACAAGGCCTCAGTAACTCTCCTAGGCATAGTCCAGGATATGCCTTTAAGGCTCAAGAAAATCCTCCAAAGCTGCCGGGTGTATTTGCAGTGTAGAAATAGATGGTTTACAGTTTCTAAGGTTTCCCCACATAGGAAACACCTAGAGCATAAGGTTATCCCCCTTTTCATTACATTATCCTGAGTCAGGGCAGCTTCCTTAGCTAGCAGCCAAATAAAGCATGAGACTTTGTGTGGGATTCTACACTTCCATACTTGTTTCCAAGGCCAGATGGGACTCTGCTGGCTTGATTCATCCATCAGCCTGTAAGCTGAATGCACTTTGAACTCTCCTCTATTGTTGCCTTTCCACCAAAGCATATCCTCATATGCCTGAAGTCCAGTAAAATGTCCAACCAACTTGAGGAATTCTGCCAACCTCATCACTTCCCAGTCATTTGGTTCTCTCCTGAAGATGAAATTCCACCCTTGTGGTGTCCATAGTATAATACATCGTTACCATTTTCAAAAATAATATCCAATAACCTCCATGACTTACATGGTCTATGTAGCTGTCCAGTCCATTTCTAATATACAATTGAAACTTACCCGCCTTATTATTAATATTCTTTTTATGACTGAAAAATCCATCTGGGCCAACCCTTAGGACCAAACACAACCTTTGAAACCAGGCTTGGTGTAGGGCTCGAACCCGTGACCTTAGTCACAAGTCCCTCAACCTATGCCACTCGAAGTAATCTAACGGCTATGCGCCTTATTATTGTTATTATTATTATATCTTAGAATTTAATGGTTCCTTTTTCTAGTATGTTACCCTGTAAGTGGGAAGCATTAAACAAACAAGGTTGGATGCAGAGTAGCCACCTCAATCTTTTGCAACGTCCTCAAAACCTTTTTACACATATTTCCCTTGTAGAAAGATGCTCATTCACATGTCATACACACATCTTTGACCTCTTGAACTTCACTGCCATAATATTATGCTGTGGGAGTTGGTCCTAAGTAGGAGAGTGTTAAAAGAACCTTTAAGATCTGTTAACTGTTGAAACACATTAGTGTGGGACGGCAGTTTCTATGGGTATAGTTGCAAGTGAATATACTGCGGTGCGGGATTCTGCCTGGTCGGGTTTCATGTCTGCATCTTTGACAGGTGAATCAGTATATATATAATCAAAACACCATCAAAACCTCTAGAAATGGGAGTTCAAAAGGTTAAAGCTCTTTTTTGAGTGATGAATTACAGAGAACTAAAATTCGTATATGTCATCTGGTAGCTGTCTCCTGTCTTTCTTCAGAGAGTGACTAATCTGTGCTGGTACTGTGATGATCATAGTTAGATTCACTACTATGATTCTGTGAAACCTTGTAGTGTCTGTCAGTGCAATTCTGTTAAAATGGAAAGTGTTCAGAGCTTTATATACAGAGACATTGGGAACATATCAAAAGTTAACAGATGAAACAAGCAGTGACTCAGTGTGTATGGCACTTGGAGTTTAGAGCAAAAAATGGTTGGCAAGGAAGTACAGACCGTATAGTCATTTGACTTTTAAGCGTAATAGAGGGGTCACCGCTGTATGGATTTGTAGTTCCAAAATCTTAGAAGGCAGTGACTTGCATATTTTGGTTTAAGAAAACTGATGCACTATGCAAATATCGAGGACTGTATTCTACTGTTAAACGAAACAGCAATAATTGTGCAAAAATATGTTTCCAAGTTATGATCGGTGAAGTCTTGGGTCTTTTTGGTCTCTGAAGAGAATTTCTTAATCCCTTTCAGAACCACACATGATGAGAAAGAACCACACAAACTACTGCATAGAATCTATCATCATGCATGCTTTTGGATTTGCTTACTTTTGTGTGAAGTATATAAACATTTAATTTTGCTCTAGCTCTCTGAAATTTTTTTAGATTTAGAGATAGACTCCATGAATTCTTCTTAGATTTGAATTTCTTTACTATTTGTGACTTGACAATGTACCTGTAAGCTCATATGAAATGTAGTAACAGATGAAGATCCGGTTTTCCTTTCTCCTTACTTCTTTGTTATCAAGTTTTATTTGATTTTTTATGTTTGTTTTCAGGGACGAGATGTCCTTTCAATATTCACCAATGTCAGAAGATTCAGATGATTCACGGTGTTATGAGGCTTTGACAAACACCAGCTCACCCCAACGTGAGAGCGCACCAACTAGTCCAGTCTCACCCTACCGATATCACAGACCAATGAATGGGTTCTCATCATGCCCTCCCTCCACGTCATATCCGTCACATTCCTGCAACTTCCCTCCTGCCACATCCTCCCAGCCTCGTCAACGAGGCTCTGATTCTGAGGGTCGATTTCCATCATCACCCAGTGACATATGCCACTCTGCTGACTTAAGGAGAGCTGCACTTTTGCGGTCTGTGCAAATGAGGAGTCAACCTCCTGGACCATCATCATTTGAATTGCATTTTACTCCAGGGCAGGAGCCTAATCATATGGAGACTGAGGACCGGCCTTGTTCCTACATGAAGTCTTTAGTTGATGAGAGAGAATATAAGATTGAAGAATGCTCCTCAATGAGTGTATCAGCGCCCGAAAATGGGGAAGATCCCTGTAGAATTTTGAATATGGGACCAAAAGAAGATGAATCTGTAGATTAAACACAGTATGTGTCGTTGTCCTTAATGATGATATCAGTTACTGCACTGTGCATGACTAGAACTTTCAGAGGATCGCTTGAGCCCTTTATGCTCAAAGGTAACAAGTTCAAAAAACAGTCCTGTTCTAAGACCCTCTGTTATACCACATTCTGCCATTCTTTTCTTGTCTTGTTTCACTTAATAATAACTACCCTGAGCAACTCCACTCTCGAAAATCTTATTTTTGGATTATAAAAACATGTTTACAAAAGCACAAGTATAGGAAATATATAAGCAATTGGCCAAATAAATATCCATTCATAGTGTGATATGATAAGGCATCCGAGAGGTTGATTTATTGTTTGTCGTTGATCATCACTTTGTTTCCAGTTCAATCTTAAGCTCAGGAAAAGGTTGAATGGACACTCGACCTGCTGATACAATCACAGAGTTTTCTTTCTTTGGTTCTCACACGTAATTTCCACTTAACTGTGATATAGTCATTATTGTCTATTACTTCCTTTGTTTGTGTCAATCTATCTTTATTCTTCTTCTTAGAATTTAGGGTTCCAATTTCTGCATTTCGATATTGTATCAATTAACAACCACCACAAACAGATCATCAACCAATATCTTCTTTAAAAGGGCTTCTCCAATTATGCCTTTTTAAGTTAACAGAAACAAGGCGGTAAAATTGTACAGAGAACAACAATGACTCTTGACTTGGGGTTGGTAGGAAGGCACAGATATCTTGTTTGCCCTCTCTCGTAAGAATACAAATATGAAAATCACTAGTCAGTTCAACAAATATGAAAACGAAATTGTAAAAATTAAGAAATTAAAGCCAGGCCATGCATAAGGGAAAATTTAACTAACATTTCATATAGGGGATAATTTGCAAAAAAAACCCTTAAATATTTTTACTTTATCAGCACCACTATGCATATATAATGGTACTAAACTTAGGCCAGCCAATCCTTCACAAGAGGGACAGGCTGCAAAGAGGTTCGTTTCAGCAGCTAATTGCTAAAAGCAATGCCAAGGAGGAGGCACATGAAGGGTTTGAAGGAAGGGGGAACGAAAAGAGGATTGAAGAGAGTTATCCTGTTGTTAGCAAGTGAAAATACTTGAATAGAGAAGTTTTGAAAATCAAGAATCAATTGTCAGATGTATCAATGATGGAAGGCAGATCTTCAAGGTGCATTATCTCCTCATGCAGCATCTGAAGATCCTCCATATACAATTTCAGCACCGACAATTCAGGCCAATCCATTTCCTTTTCCTGAAGTTGCATTTTGAGTTCTGTCAAGTAGTTGTTAATTTGTAAAGCCATCTTGCATCTATCATCCTTATTTTCAGACATGGAAGCAGATGATGACTTGCTAGGTACTAAAGAAGCTGATAGGCAATGACCACCAACAATAGCACCATTCAACCTAAGAAGATAAAAATACATAACAAAGTTACACCAAGTATATTCTCATACCTTCTAGTAAAGGCAAGGTTAAATTGGGAACAAGATGTGCAACAATTTGATTTCAGGTGGCATAATTAAAATCTGTGACCAAATAATAGATGAAATATCATATGTTTTCAACCAGTGTCCACCAATAATGGAGGAACAGTATGTTCTGCTAAGGAAACGAGGAAGGCAGAAAATGAACTGACCAGATGTCAATATCAGTCTTCTCGTATTTTTTTCTCTCTATCAATATCAGTCTCTCATAGTTTATCATATGCAAACAATAAGGTACATGCAAATAAAATGGAGTATGGATGCAAATGGTAAGTGAAAAACTACATGGAACAATAAGGAATATGATTAATGGTGATGCTGTAATAAAGCAAAGTCGTTTTTGGAATGATTTCCCCCCTCCAACTTCTTCCAAAATGAAACCGCGAGAACAGTTTTATACTTTTGAGATAGCAAAATAATGGACAAGAACCAGCCCCCTAGCCTACAAGAGTGAAAACAGTAACAATAAGGACCTTTTGTTCCAGGATGAACCACCACTTACTTTTTGAGGATCGACTCCGATTCTTTGTCATTCTCAACTGTGAACAAGGCTTCTACGCTATCCTTGCTTACCCATGCCAACCCTTCTGTCGTGCCAACAGATTTACAGATTGAGTGCATCTCACTGAGGGAAGCATCGTCGGAAATGTCCTCAATCCTGATAGTAACAACCATAGAAGCCCGCGGGGGTTGAATTGGAAGACGATAACTCCCAAGATTTAGCGCACCAGCTCTAACTGCTCTGTTGCGTGATTCTAAGCTCTTGCCAATAGTTAACAACAGTTAATAAACAAACTTTTCCTGATTGAGGGGGCTGAAGGCAGAACTTGAAATCAATAGCATACCTTGAATTGGATGTCCCAACAGTTAAGCCCATCAGGAAGATGCCTGACTGAAGCAGCACAGAACTTTCCGAAGACTGAAACTGCTTCTACAAGCTGAGAAAGGCTGATGGTAGAAGGTACGTTCCCAACTGCGATTGACCTCCGGACATCCATACAAGCAGCATCTGAAGTAGTATAAGTCGATCCAGAAGCATCATCACCGTTACCACACCCACTTTGATGAGGTTTATCAAGAGTTAAGACTTTTCCCTTTACGCGTTGCATGCTTTCGCTGCGAGACTTGCGAGATGATACTTTTCTACCATTATCAAGTTTCTGTGACTCAAAAGGTAATGGTAACATATTCAAGCAAATTACTACATGTACCCAACCATTGGAAGTCCTACGCTATTAATAAAATCAGAAAAACATACCAGAAAAGGATCGCGCTTCTCCGTCACTAATTTCAGCTGCCCAAAAGCTCTTTCTACTGGAGGACCCAGGTCTGAGAAGTCATTATCATCATTATGGACTTTAAATAGTAAACCCTTTGAGCTCTTAAATCTTTGGAACTGGAAGCTGGTTAACTTTAAGGTGTAAGAATAGCACAATAATCAATAAGAAAGTACGACGTTCGATTTGAATAGTCAGAATAAAGTCTATAAAATCAATAATCAGGAAAATCCACAGGTTGAGCTAGCAAGCAAGAGAGGTACAGACAAAATACCAAGTTTCTTTTTTCTCATTTCTTTGCCTCCCAACTTTGATACCCGAAGTGGAATTTCTCATGTCCCTGCCCATCTTACCAGATTATAATTATCCTACCCTAAAACGTCCAGATTCTAGCTTTCACTGTTCATCTAAGTATAATTACTTAACGCTAATGAGCCTTTAGGAAGGCAGTTTATTCTTTTTCAGAAGCTATATGCCTAGAGGTCTTTGCTATGCTATTGACACATTCAGTCCTTTTAGTTTCTGCAGCTTGCCCTTGGTTTAGTTCGTGTACTGGTTATTTGTTGGCCTTCACCTGAACCCTATTGTGGGAAGGTGTTACCTCTGATGATTTACTTATTACTACTGTAACGACCCTAAAAACGAACTAGTGAAACTAGAGCCTCACATGTGAGTTTGGAGTTGAGAACTTGATGAAATGATGAGAAATGACCGTGACGTCAGGAAACTAGTCATTTGAACTAGTGAGTTGTAAGGGTCAACTTTAAATGGTCATATCTTTTAGCTCAAAATGAATTAGGTGGACCTTTACCTATCCAATTAAAGGTCTCTGAGTCCTCTTTCCAACGCCACCGAGTTTGCCCTATTCCGACCTGGGAGTAAAAAGTTATCCCCGAAATAGTGAAGCACTGTCCAAAAGGATGAGTTTAGACGGGAGTAGTGAACACTTTCAAGTTTAACTTTGTGGATCCTTAATTCTTTTCCTAAGTTGAGTTCTTATTATTCTTTGTCTTTCCTAGCAATTATAAAGCCCCTTTTTGACCAAAATTCTTTCATTTAAGTCACTCCAATTAGAATAAAGAAAGAAACCCACCTCCTCTCAAATATCTTTCTCTACAATCCTCCATTGAAGAAGGTCAAGAACTAGGAGCTAGGGTTTGACGATTTTAAGGTGGTTCTTTCTCAAATTGCTTGGGGATTCTTAGTTAAGGTATGGGGACTCTTTATCTTTGATTCCTTTTTCAATCAAAGAGCTAATTCAAAGTATTTTCAAAGTTCTTCAAAAATCCTAAAGTCCTAATTTCAATTCTAGCATGGGTTCTTGGCTTCTTGCATAAAAAAGGTTTTAAATGATGATTTATATTGTTATTAATGATTATTAATGATTTTTAGAAAGAAATCCCCATAAACCCATGTTTTCTCAAATTCTCTAAATTTCACCATAAAGTGGGTGTATTGATTTTGAGTAGATGATAATAGAATTGTGTTTAGTATGGTATGGGCTGTTCATATATGGTATCATATATGTGAATTGTTAAGAATTTTTATTGAATTGATGGATGTGGGATGTTGGCCTTGAATGGGCAAAAATTATGAATTTGTCTTCATGTTGATTATGGGCTTATGCTTAGCTTAAATGGTATAGTTAAATACCATGATTACCTATGCTTTCTATTGTGAATTGTTTGATCAT